>NC_133315.1:8229908-8262270 GCF_012295235.1 Primulina huaijiensis | reverse complement strand
AAATCGGTATATGAGTTTGTTTTTAAAATGAATATGTTTGTATATTTGAATATATAAAAGGAATAAAGAATCTAGGTTGTGATTTTCCGATAAATTTTATTACTAAGGGACTAGTAATAAGATAGTGTGGGGGTGTGATGAAACTTAAAATTAATAATTTATTATATGTTAAAACCTATATTTTAAAATTTAAGTTTCATTAAAATTATAAAATTATGTTATTTTAGTATTGTGTGTTTATATTTAAATGTCTTACTAAATATGTTTTATTTTCAGGTTTTCTATGTGTTGGTAAAATAATGATAACTCAAGCTAGAAAATTTAAATGGAGGTGATTCAAACATATTTGGAATCTTTGAGAAATTATCTACAACTTTGCAGAAGACATGATTACCTAAAAAGTTTGTTAAGATGATCAAATTGTGAAAATATCAAAAGGAGGACAAATTTACTTTCACCATGACCAGTATATAGTAAAAAAATCATAACTATTTCAATATTTAACCAAATGAGGTGAACCAAGTGGCCAAATTCAGCTACAGACAATTCCCCACATGTGTTTTGTTTTGAGCAGAGTCAAATTCGGTGATTAAAGTCGTGGAACAAAGCATTGAAAGAAGGGACATCGAATTGAAGTTGGAGGAGACAAAGACTACTACTACAACTACATGGCATTAATAAAATTTTTGACCCTTTCTCTCATTTGGCCTATAAATAGAGGCCTTTTGCTAGCTTGAGAATCATTATATCTCATTGTAAAATATAGTGTGAGTGTGTATAAAAGTTCTAAGTTCCAATATATTTTTCATTTTCTCAATTATGAGTGATGTTTTTAGTGTTGATCAAAAGTAAGCTCATGGAAAGCTAAATCTATTATGTCAAGAATAAATCCTCGAGCCTTGACAAAATTTATAATTTGTAAACTTCGTTCTTGCATTTGGTAATCTATAAATTAATAAATTTAAACTTAAAATAACCTCTCTGTGGATCGATCTCGTACTTACGAAATATATTACTTGCAGACAACCTACACTTGGGTGAATTATAATTTAAGTAGTAGCAGTCTTCGGGTTATGTGCACCTTCAGTCCAGTCAGATCAACCATCAAGACCTCCTACAATTTCATAATCACCAGCATCAATCACACCTAGTGAGTCTAAAGACTCAACACACCATAATCTTGATAACAAGTAATACATATACAAATCACATGCAACAGTGAAAAATACTTGTACTTAAAATATCGTTTTCATAAAGATGCATAAACTTTAAACATAAAAATTTTTATAAACGTTTTCATGACATCATAAACATATTTATATTCATCATATTCATATTCATATTCATATCACCATCAACATATACGTATTCTTTTTTCCTTTCGTTAAATTCAGATCGTTAATTGTGACTTTCGTGTTCGTATACTTGTTGGGCGATGGATCCATCTACATGTAACTACAGTACTGGGCGGCGGGGACACGAGCAACATTCTCACCGGTCAACTGGGCCTTGGCCTATCATATCCACATATGGAAATGCTATCGTCGGGGCTCCCTCGAGGGCCTTCTCCCATAGACGGGCTCCTTCTGAGACCTTTTATCATAAATGGGTTCTCTCTGAGGCCTTCTCCCGTAAATGGGCTCCCTCTGGGACATACTCCCCTCACGACATCCACATTCATATCATCATATCGCCATATTCGTATCAATGGACATACGATCGTCGAGCTCTCACTGGGACGATAACCCTCACGATATTTCCAACATATCATCGTATTAGTCACAATTACTTAACTTCCTTCAACGTTTCATTTTCTCATCACTTTATAAAATTTAAACATGCATATACGTTTTTCTTTTAAACCAAGCATTCAACATGTCTTTTAACATTATCGTTTCATCATAAAATCCATAAACATTTAAAAGAAACATTTTTAACATATTAAATCATAACATTTAAAATAACATTTTAACATATTAAATCATAAACATTTAAAATAATATTTTTACATGTAAAAAATCATAAACATTTAAAATAACATTTTAACATATAAAAATCATAAACATTTAAAATAACATTTTGGCATATGAAATCATAACAAAATCCATAAACATTTAAAATATTCATATTAGCATATAAAACAGCATTCAGGACACTGCCATGACATTTACTAATTTCTAGGTGTAAAATGACCGTTTTACCCATAGACGTAAAATTTCACGTTTTTGACTTTTTCTTAATTTCATTGACTCTAACATGTCCCAAATAATTATTTAATCTTACATTAATTTTCTCGTATTTTTATTTTGCTTAAATAGATGACTTTAAATTAATATTTAAATATAACATATTAATGCGTTTAAATCCCGAATTAAACCAAACCTTAATATAAAATTTCCAAATTAAAAACTTAGACTTTTAATAATTTTTTAAGCTTAAATATAATTTTCCATAATTTTATTAAGCTTAAATCTAGGCGTTTAAATTAATTCTTTAATTAGCGTTTCGTGAGCCGATTAAATCCCGGATAAATCCAAAATCGTTATTTGGATCCCAAATTTTAAACATAGCATTTTTATTATTTATTCTACTCTTCCAAGTCATGAGCCACACCCGTGGACCCATGGACTCATTTTTAGCCTTTTAATTTTCGAAATAGACACCTTATCGAACCACCCGAGACATATCACAATTTACTCGAGCCACGTCCGAGCCACCTCTAGTCAAACCCTAGCAAACCTACATAGGGACCCAATTGACCATAGGACTCAGCCCCAAGCTTGAAAACCGAAGCCCCCCCCACTTCAGCACAAGCATGGCCGAGAGACCCACAAGCACTAACACTCTTGTTTTCTTGCTTAGCCCCTTACCCAACGAGCCAGCCCTTGAACCAGCCCCTCATCTCTTAGGACCCTAAGGACCTAGCTTAGCTCACCCCTAGTCCCTTGGCTGAGCCTGTTTCTCCCTGCACAATCTACTGACTTGTGCACAAAAGCTCCTAGGTTCGTCCAAGACTCCTAGCTAGCAGGGACTCCTCCAGCCGAGCCACGACTGAGCCCACCTGACCCTGACCATCCCTAGACCATGCCCAGACCCAACCATGCCTAGCCCAAACCCCTGGACCCCTGCAACGAGCCACTAGTTCCTGAATCCAGCAGCTGCGCGCACCATGCATCCCTCATGTTCTCTGGAGCCATCAGCCAACCCACCCGCACCAACCCCTGGACCGACCGCTGCCCATCACCCTTGGACCCTGATGGACCTACCTTGAGCCACCCAGCCCCAGCAGCGAGCCCCCACGGCTGCTGTCCCTTGCAACATCTCGCACGAGGAGTCCCTGTTGTATGGGACTCCTCCAAAGCTGCGCGCCAGGCTAGGACCCTTCCTGACCCTGACCCACATACAGCACAAGCACCCCTCGATACTTGGTCAAACCCCAAGCCCCCATGCATAGTTATCGAGCCACTTGAATATTGCACAATCCATGAACCTACATTTCTTCTTCTTCTTTCTTTCCTACGGTTCCAGCTGCTTTTTTCCTTTAATTTACTTATGTTTTGAAAATAATTCTATCATATTTTATCATGTATTGGCAGCGTACTCGTTGGATTAAAAAACGTTTTTCATTAAATCGTAAAAACATCGTATTTTTGAAAATAAACGTTCTACCGTAAAAATATTCAAACACCTATTTTTTTCATGCATAAACAATTAAATCAAGCATATTATAATTTGTATGATGTTAAAGGAGTTTAGGAAACGTGCCTTTGCATTTATAATGCTGAATATACGATCTTCGGCGAGGGTGCGACGTTGGATGACCGGACGACGAAAACTCCTAGCCTTTTCTCCTTCCCTTAATTTCGAAAATTGTATGTTTGTGGGAGTGAATTTTCGGCTGATTGAAGTGAATTGTGAGGTTATGAAAGCCTAAGAGTCCTATTTTAAAATTTAATTTGTAAGTTAAATGGGCTTTGGTTTTGGGCTTGCAACTTAAGGATAATTGGACCTATTTAAATTAATTAAATTGGGCCCAATAACACTTAATTAATTAAAACGTAAAAGTTTATAAATTTAGTTTCCCTAAAATAATATTTTTGATCTTTTAAAACTCCTTGTTTGCCCAAAACCGGCTTCCCGAGAAAAATCGAGCTCGGCTCGTAAAATAATTCGAACTCCAACATTTTTTAGGAAAATTAAATTAGTTTTAATCATATTAGGAAGCCTTTCCATTATTTAATGAAAAATACATATTCTTGTCTTGGTCGTCCCCGGTCTCCTTTCCCCTGCATATTATCGAATATTCGGGTAAAATCTTTAATTTCATGTAATCATGTCATATTATCATTGAATCATGCAATCATACATTTAATCATATAATAAATATAATGCAAGCATTTGAAATCAATTAAATAAAACAATTAAGCAATTAAAATATATTTGCATGCATATGGTTCACGTAGACTGATTTTTCGGACGTTACAATTCCCCNATAAAAAAAAAATTGAATTTCGTCCCCAAAATTCGCTTATTTTTGATAACCCAAAGTTAGTTATAGTTCTAGTATCTCAAAATGTTCATCAGCCTTTCATATTTCAACATTAAAATCCCAAACACACCTACAAATTCTTAGATTTTCAAATTTAATATTGATTCTTCCTATAGTACCCTTGATTAACATCCTTTATAATCTAAGATATCCCAATGTTCTAAATATCCTTTCAAGCCCAAATCATCAAAATTCCTATCATTTAAACCATTCAATTCTCACTTATGGCTAAACTAGTCCTCAAATTCCTTAACAATTTCAAAATAAATTCTTAATTCCCTCAAAAACTATTCCATTGGTCCTAAATTTCGAAAATCCTACGCTTAACCCATAAGTTTTTGGCATTCTTAATTTCCTTCTACGGGTTTCCCATAACAAGAATTTAAATAATTTTAAAGTTATTTACCCAAAAATCAATTCTCATAACCAATCTTACCTTTTCATTAAAACCTATGTGGGGCCTCAGGTCCGACATCTAATACTAATAATTATAAACGTAACAAAATAAACGATTGAGTAAAACTCATAGTATGTGGTTCACAAACCGACATAAACATCGTCAAAACAATTTAAAGGTCTTAAATGTTTGAAATATAATTTTTAACATGCCAAAATAAAGTAGTGAACCAAAGTAATCCAAACATCATCAAATAGCGCCTAAGACTCGAGAATCCCACTCCAACTCGTATCTCCTCGCCTGGATCTAGACTCTGGCATCCGAAGCCTCGCCTCACCTACCGTCAAGAACATGAAAACAAGAGGTAGCCGACGTGTCGGTGAGTATAAACCCAGTATGATACAATCAATAACATGTGAGAATTAAAATGACAATTAGTTCATACGAAATTCATAAATATGCAATATAATGCAATGCATGATCAGAAGCTATGGGCTATCAATAAATCTCAAGATCAAATGAATCATCAGGTCATATGGTACCCAAGGAAAGAGAATCCCCCAGCAACACCCACCGACTCATCCGCACGAGGTGGGGTGCTATATTCTACAATTCCAGGACTATGGTGCGCCTATAAAGAGTGTTCAGGCCATAGCAGCGACCTCCGCATACACTATGTCAACTCAACAATAGCCCCATACGTCCAACAAATCAATAAATCAAGGCGACCTCGGCCATATAAAATCCGAATCGTCAAGTGGCTCAATATGCAATGTAATGATTCAAATCCATATCATCATCTCGATATTATAATAAACTCTTCTCAAGACAAAAATCATCATCAAATCACAAGTAATTCATCGAGCCATAGAATTTTCAATTTAAAAATAAAAATGATACTTTTAACTCGTATGTTAACGACTGTAACATACCTTTCGAATATTAACAATAAGAGATCAAAATATGTGGTTGAGAAGTCTTGAACCCTCGCAGTCTACTCGATTCGCTATCAACCATCTTAAAGTCAATAATCTCGAGCCAACCCACGTCAATACTTCAATCGAATCTTCAATACATAAATCAAGAACTCGTTTTATTTATCAACACAGATCAATTTTCGTACCAAATTCATAATTAATTTGATACTACTTCAAATCAAGATCTGTAAATTGGATATGCAAAAAAACTCAATGCCAAACAATTATTCTTCAAAAACTTTTGTCAAATAAAGTCATTTACTTAGTCGTTCATAATCTGAAATATACAACATAATCTTCGAAATTCTGCATCAGTACAAATCTTGCATAGTTTAGTGTTTTGAGCATAACTTCCTCAATATCCTATGGAATCAAGCTAATTAGGTATCATTTTGAAGACAAGACAATGTTATATAACTTTCATTTGAACACCAAATTCCAAATCCCAACCATAAATCCCATAATTCGGATAAACAGAAGACATGTACACAAATCTGCAGTAACTCGGATTTCCAGACCAGTTTTAATAAAAATTGCATATCTCTCTCATTTCTTAATGGACTTTAGTGATTCAAGAACCAAATCGAATCTAACTTGATGCTTTACAAGTTTGATGAAGACCATAACATCAAAATCTAACTAAAACCGTCCCATATAGCCGAAATACATAAGGAATAAAAACTGATCTTGCACAAAAACAAGAAACCATGCTAATATCTATTTTAAATTTAAACCAACTCAAATACAACATCTTCCACATCTTAATATCTCAAATATCAACTCAAATATCAATTCTAAACTTCAACCCATTTCTAAACTTTAATAAAAATGAGAAATACTTACATCCTTGTGAAGCCCGTGATAAGAGGATCACAAATCTACCTTCATTTCATAATTTTCTTGAGCATATCTTCCATAAAATTAGAAAGAAGTTTGAAAATGGAGAGGAAATGGATGAGGGTTTGCGTGGACGAGAAAGGAGTTGAAAGTGGACTTAGATATCAATTTTTCGCGTCTGTAGCGCCTCAGCGCCACTTTCTAGCACCGCAGCGCCAAAATTGCAGCAGCTCTAGCGCCTAGGCGCTACTATTCTAGCACTGCAGCGCGTGAATAGTAACCCAATGAACAATAATTTTTTTTTTCAAATTTATTTATTTATTTTTTCGGGCATTAAAATTTCTCCCCTTTAAAAATAAATTTCATCCTTGAAATCAAATCATTAATTTCCAGTCTACAATGTAATGATCGATACTGAATGTTAGATCGAGAATAGAAGCATACATCATTTGAATAACTCAGGATATTTACATCTCATATTGTCTTCTAATTCCCAAGTTGCCTCCTCGACACCATGTTTGTTCCACTGTACTTTAATCAATGGTATCAATTTATTTCTGAGTTGCTTATCTTTTCTGTCTAGAATCAGAATCGGTCTCTCAATGTAGCTCAAAGTCTGATCTAACTAAACCTCTTCGGGTGGAGGTACATGAGAAGGATCTGGATGATATTTCCTCAACATAGACACATGAAAAACATCATGAACACTTGATAATGCAGGAGGAAGAGCTAATCTATAAGCCAAATCACCAACACGTTCTAAAATCTCATATGGGCCTATGAATCTCGGTGATAATTTACCCTTATTTCCAAATCTAACTGTACCACGGAAAGGAGATATTTTCAGAAAAACTTTGTCTCCTTTCTAAAAAATCAACGGTCGTCTCCTGATGTTCGTATACTTAGCCTGCCTATCTTGAGCAGCTTGCATACGACTCTGAATCAGTTTAACCTTCTCTGTCATATCTTTTATCATATCAGGTCCAACAATTGGTGCTTCGGATAAATCGTACCAATACAGAGAAGATCTAAATTTCATGCCATATAGTGCTTCAAATGGTGACATTCCAATGCTCACTTGATAGTTGTTGTTATAAGAAAACTCGACAAGTGGTAACGAATCCTGCCAACCAGTACCAAAATCCATCACTACAACTCTCACCATGTCCTCTAATGTCTGAATAGTACGTCCTGACTGTCCGTCTGTCTGAGGATGATATGTTGTACTCAAATGCAAACGAGTACCAAGGGCCTCTTGTAAACTCTGCCAAAAATGAGAAGAAAATCTTGGATCACGATATGATAAAATTGACTTATGAACTGTAATATCCCAACCTTTTAGCATTTTATTGTTTATGATATTATTTTTGGTTGGGTGTTTAGGAGATATGGTTATTGGATATTTATGGTTTATTATGGTAATGGATATTTCATATGGTTTGATGGTTGAGATTATGTGTAATGGTTATGTTTATTGGAATGGTTAAAATATGGTCATTGTTTATGGTTATTGTTTTGGTATTATGTTCATAGTTGGTGATGATTAAAGAAATGCATGGGTAGAATAGAAAGTTGATTTTGAGCCAAATAGGAAATGGAAGTGCAGAAATTGTATGAAAAATATGGCAGTAGTTGTGGTTTTTAGCATAATGTTTTGTATATTGATCCAATTGATGTGAGGCCAATTCATTAGAAAGATAAGGTATAAGACTATAATTTTCATGTTTTGAGTTTTGTTCAAATCATTAGGGAAGACGAGCCAAAAGTGGCCCGAAGTGTGTCGTTTGTTTCGTTGTTCCTGCACTGACACATGTTGGGAGAATGAGCATAACTTTTTACTCAGACCTTCAAATGACATAAGGAAAATTGGAGATGCAAGCAAACACATAAGGCTACAACTTTCATGTTTATCACTTTTGCAAATTCGGAAGTTAAAAATGAGTTTTTGGCAGAATGAGGCGCGCCATGGCGCGCAGGGTGCTGAATTTTTGGGTTTTTGGCAGCAAAGGGCGAGCGGGTGCGCCAGATCTTGAGAGAAATTAAGACTTATAATCCATTTTCTAGACTCTTCTACCACTTCTTTCCTTCTTCCTTTATTTCCATCGGTTTATGCCCTTCTCTGTTTCAAGTTTTTCTCTCCTTCATTTTACATTCCAAGTTCAAGGATTATAGTGATTTCTTAGTTGCTCCTTCCTAAGATTTCAAGCTACAAGGTAAGGGTTCTATTATTTTGTAGTTTAGAAGGGTTGATATTATTGAAGGGTTAAGTTAGGGTTATTGATTCATTGGATTATTGATGATGATTGTTGGTTATATTGTGTAATTTGGTTGTAGGATTTCCTTCAAGATCATCATAGCCATCATTTACTTGTTGGGTTGTAAGTAGAAGCTTCCTTTCAAATGCTCACATGATATTTATATGTATGCAAGCCATGTTTATTGTTAACTAGCTCCTTCCATTGGCTTATACTTGATATATATATTGTTATGTATTCATTGTTCAAAGCTTATCATGGCATTCATTATCAAAGGTGCTAGTACTTAATTGTTCCTACCAAGTGTTTGTGAAAATGCCTCAATGAACTTTCCTACAATTAAAGCCAAGGAATGATAGTAATTCATGCATGTCATTGGCCAATCACATGATGATGAGTATCTCTCACAGTTTTGATATATTTATATATCAAAGAGATACTGTCCACAGGTCACAGGTCACAGGTCACAGAACTATCATTTTCTTTCCTTTAATTTATGCCATGAAATACCATCTATATTTCTTTGTTATCTATTGTTCATTGAAGATGGTATTATTTATTGTTTATTGTCATTGATTCATTGTTCATTGCCACTGATTCATTGTCCATTGCCATTGCTATAGCCATGTTCCAAGCCGAGCTAATGTATATGTATTTGTTATGTACAGCTTTCTGCTTACTGAGTTTTATCTCATTGCAGTTAATATCATGAGATGCAGATGATAAAAAGGATTGATGCGGATTGTCCGAGGCAGGAGAAGTCATAAAATAGGCAATGGGAAAGATTTTGTTTGTTCATGTCACTTTTATTTTGATTATGGTGAACATGAGAAGTTTCATTAATCATGTATTTTGCTAAATGAATTATGGGGTGAATGATGTTGACTTTTGGTTTTCTTTTGGATGATACAAAATTTAATGTTTACGTAAACTAAATTTGAAAATGTTATGACTTTAAATGGGATATTGTTCTTTCCCTTTCAAATGTTAATGCTTCCGCGTATGTTTTTCCTTTTAAATTTAAATGTCATGAGAGGGGGTTGTTTCATGAACACCATGCAATCCCAAATTGCTCGCAACCCCTCGACGACCTCGGCAATTTCTTGACAAAGTCCATCGTGATATTGTCCTACTTTCATTCTGGAACCTTAAGTCTATGCAAGATACCTCCTGGTCACTTTCTTTCTGCTTTCACTTGTTGACAATTCAAACAACGAGATACAAATTCTGCTATGTCAGATTTCATTCTTTTCCACCAAAATTGTTTCTTCAAGTCATTGTACATATTTTTACTTCCAGGGTGTACACTGAATTTACTGCAATGAGCATCACACAAAATCTGTATTACGATCATTCACAAACAAAATACCCTCATTATTGACCTAAAATTTTGATCGATGTCTTGATCTGACAAGTTCAATTGATTTCTGAATGCTTTGATCTAACCTTTGGGCCTCTCTAATTTTTACAAACAACTCTGGCTCTGCCTGAATAAAAAATACTCTTACAGATTGAGTATCTACTAGAAAATCCACACCAGAAAGACAACATTATTCTACTAAATCAGATACACTGCTGGTGATCAAGGACATATTGCATACTTTTCTGTTCAAAGCATCGGTTGCTGCATTAGACTTGCCTGGATAATATTTTATTTGACAATCATAGTCTTTCAACAAGTCTAACGAATGCCTCTGTCTCATGTTCAACTCCGCTTGTGAAAGAGATATTTTAAACTCTTATGATTAGTGAATATCTCAAATTTCTCCCCATACAAGTAGTGACGCCAAATCTTTAAGGTAAAAACCACTGCTGGTAGTTCCAAGTCATGCACTAGGTATCTAGATTCATGTGGCTTCAACTTTCGTGAAGCATAGGCAACCACACGGCCATGCTGCATTAATACACAGCCCAGTCCTTGATGTGAAGCATCAGTGTGCACTGTAAATCCTCCTCCACCTGATGGGATAGTCAGAACTGGAGCACTAGTCAATCTCTGCTTAAATTCAACAAAACTAGCCTCACATGCTTGTGACCAAATAAATGGTGTATTCTTTTGTGTCAGCTGGGTAATTGGCCTGGCAATCTGTGAGAATCCTTCAATAAATTTGCGATAATAATCTGCCAAACCCATAAAACTACGCACCTCAGGAACTGATGTCGGTCTAGACCAATTGATGACTGCCTCAACTTTACTCCGATCAAATGATATACCAGCACTTGAAATCACATGTCCAAGGAAAACAACTCTATCCAACCAAAACTCGCATTTAGATAATTTGGCATACAACTTTTCAGTTCTCAAAATTTGCAAAACAGCTCTCAAGTGTTCGGCATGCTCAAATTCAGATTTCGAATAAATAAGAATATCATCAATGAAGATCACAACAAATTGATCTATATACAGTTGAAACACATGGTTCATCAAATCCATAAATACCGCAGGTGCATTGGCCAACCCAAAAGGCATAGCCAAAAATTCAAAATGACCATACCTGATACGAAAAGCAGTCTTAAGTACATCTGCCTCTCTAACTCTTAACTGATGATATCCGGATCTTAAATCAATCATAGAATATATTGAAGAACCGTGCAACTAGTCAAAGAGATCATCAATCCTTGGCAAAGGATACTTATTCTTTACTTTTGCTTTATTCAACTGTCTTTAATCTACACAAAGCCTCATAGATCCGTCTTTTTGTTCACGGATAAAACTGGAGCACCCAAGGTGAAACACTTGGTCTTATGTATCTTTTAGCCAATAGATCCTCAAGTTGTTCCTTTAGTTCCTTCAGTTCAATTGGCGCCATCCTATAAGGAGCTCTAGAAATAGGCTGTGTACCTGGCATCAACTCAATGTTGAACTCAATCTCTCGAACTGGTGGAAATTCTGGAATTTCATCTTGAAATACATCTGAAAATTCACTAACAATTAGAATATCTGCCAATTTAGGTACTGACCTTGAAATATCAATTGCATAAACCAAGAAACATTCTGCTTCTTTCTGCAACAAACGAGTCATGGACAAAACAGATATCAAAGGAATCTTAGCTCGAGAACCCTTACCATAGAACGTCCAATGATGTGTCATATCAGGCCTAATCTTAACAATCTTCTGAAAAAAATCTACAGTAGCCTTGTATCTTGTCAACATGACAATACCAACTATGCAGTCAAAATCAGACATCTCCAACACAATGAAATCTATGCTCGATGACATTATCCTCAGAAAGAAATTCACAACCACTTATCATTTCAGCTGACCTCATTACTTTGTTCAGTGGAGTAGAAATAGATAATGTAGATGATAATGGCATAGAATGCAAAGAATTCAAGGAGAAAAAGTGCTCAGCTATGAAACTATGTGATGCACCAGTATCCATCAAAACATAAGCAGGATAACTTGAGAGAAAACAATTACCTGCAATGAAATTATCTGGAGCATTATGTGCCTCATCCTCAGTGAGTGCAAAAACTCGAGCCTGCTGTCTAGGTGGTTGTCTTCCCCTGTGGCTACCACTCTGTTTGTTCTGATCTGACCGGTCTACTGATAGGAATGAATTGTAGGGGTATGGCGGTTATGGTGAGGTTTCTGTCTCGGTGATCCCTCACTCTGAGATATATCACTGCCACGGTTAGGACACACTCGAGAATAGTGTCCCACCTGGTTACACAAGTGGCAAGCTCCCGAGACTCCTCTACACTGATCTGTATAATGTTTACCACTACACTAACCACATGTCGGGCCTGACTAACCAGTGCTCTGAACTGAACCAGACTGTCTCGATCTACTAAAACTCGAAAAATTATTGTCATGGCTCTTAAATTGCTTTCCTTTAGCCTTGAACTACTCTCTTATTAAACGCTGATAAAATTTATATTTAAAGATATCCCAAGTAACAATTGTACCTCAACCCTCTAAAGCTTTCTTTGTCATGATCCACCAACTCTTAGCAACATCCAATAGCTGATGAAAAACTAAATTGAATCTACGATCATGTGGATATTCAATAGATTCAAATAATTGATCCATATTCTCTAACAAGTTCTCACACTCTAATGCTTTCTCGGTACCCTTCAACATTGATGGGTGCAAAGACTGAAATCTGGCTAACAGTATCTCCATTGGAGTCGTAGTTATATCCATCTGAGTATGAGTAGCACTGCCCTGATCTTGTGCCGCTGGTTTGTTCTGTCTAGGTCTACCACGACCTCTACCTCGAGTAGCTATGTCTTATATACAATAGATCAAACACAGATAAAATCACAATATCATAATCATCTCAATCTTGTATCAACCATCTCGGGCTCTCGAGACTCAATAATCTCAAATAAATCTCAACAATATAATATTTCAATTATAATCATGTGTTTCACATTATGGCACAATGAAAATACTAGCAAATATATCAAATGATCAAACAATTCGAACAGACTCGATCTACCCTGTTATCAAATATCTTACGCTCTGAAACCACCTAATGTGGGGCCCCTGGTCCGACATCTATTATTAATAATTTTTATTGTAACAAACCAAATAATTTAGTAAAACACATAATTTGTGGTTCACAAACCACCACAAACATCGTCAAAATAATTTAAAAGTCACAAATGTTTGAAATATAAATTTTAACACGCCAAAATAAAGTAGTGAACCAAAGTAATCCAAGCATCATCAAATAGCTCGTAAGACCCGAGAATCCCACTCAATGACATTATCCTCATAACAAAATTCACAACCACTTATCATTTTAGTTGACCTCATCACTTTTCCCAGTGGAGTAGAAGTAGATAATGCAGATGATAATGGCATAGAATGCAATGAATGCAAGGAGACAAAGTGCTCAGCTATGAAACTGTGTGATGCACCAGTATCCATCAAAACATAAGCAGGATAACCTGAGAGAAAACAATTACCTGCAATGACATTATCTGGAGCATTATGTGCCTCATCCTCAGTGAGTGCAAAAACTCGAGCATGCTGTCTAGTTGGCTATCCTACCCTGTGGCTACCACTCTGTTTGTTCTGATCTGAACCGTTTGACTACTGATAGGATTGAACTGTAGGGGTTTGACGGTTCTGGTGAGGTTTCTGTCTCGATGATCCCTCACTCGGAGATATATAAATGCCACGGTTAGGACACACTCGAGCATAGTGTCCCACCTGGTTACACAAGTGACAAGCTCCT
This sequence comes from Primulina huaijiensis, assembly GCF_012295235.1. Classification (NCBI taxonomy): domain Eukaryota; kingdom Viridiplantae; phylum Streptophyta; class Magnoliopsida; order Lamiales; family Gesneriaceae; genus Primulina; species Primulina huaijiensis. The sequence continues at coordinate 8,248,065 of NC_133315.1, read as the reverse complement.
GAGAATCCTCTACACTGATCTGTATAATGTCTACCACCGCACTGACCACAAGTCGGGCCTGAATAACCAGTGCTCTGAACTGAAACAGACTGTCTCGATCCACTAGAACTCAAAAAATTACTGCCATGTTTCTTGAATTGCTTGCCTCTAGCCCTAAACTGTTCTCTTGTGTTGCCACTGTTACCGCAACTGTTACCCTGTCTGAACTGCTGTCGATACCGTGGCTGTTGGGGTCATTGCATATATTGAGAACCTCTCTGTCTAATGCTTCCGGTTTCAGCTCCCTTGGCTCAATCAAGAGCCTCAGCAAAAGTATTAGGCATTCCGATATTAACCAAGTAAAGATATCAGGGTTAAGGCCATTTATGAAGTGATCAGCCTTAGCTTCTTCATCGGATACTACATGAGGAGCAAATCTCATTAAATTCGCAAACTTAGCAACATAGTCCTCAACATTAAAATTTCCCTGCTTTAAATTTGCAAACTCAGCTCCCCTATCTTTCCTATAAGAGGTAGGAAAGAAACGCTGATAAAATTCAGATTTAAACATATCCTAGGTAACAATCGTACCTCGACCCTCTAAAGCTTTCTTAGTCATGATCCACCAACTCTTAGCAACATCCAATAACTGATGAACAACAAATTTGATTCTACGATCATCTGGATACTCGAGAAATTCAAATAACTGATCCATATTCTCCAACTAGCTCTCACACTCTAGTGCATTCTCGGTACCCTTCAACATCGGTGGGTGCAAAGACTAAAATCTGGCTAACACTATCTCCATCGGAGTCGGAGTTATATCCATCTGAGTCTGAGTAGCACTGCCTTGATCTTGTGCCACTAGTATGTTCTGTTTAGGTCTACCACGACCTCTACCTCGAGTAGCCATGTCTGATATACAATCGATCAAACACTTATAAAATCACAATATCATAATCATCTCAATCTTGTATCAATCATCTCTGGCTCTTGAGACTCAATAATCTCAAATATCCCAAATAAAGCTCAACAATATAATATCTCAATTATAATCATGTATTTCACGTTATGGCACAGTGAAATGCAAACAAATATATCATATGATCAAGCAATTCAAACTGACTCGATCTACCCTGTTCCCAAATATCTTACGCTCTTATACCACCTAATGTGGGGCCCCGGGTCCGACATCTAATTCTAATAATTATAAAAGTAACAAAATAAACGATTAAGTAAAACTCATAGTATGTGGTTCACAAACCGACATAACCATCGTCAAAATAATTTAAAGGTCTTAAATATTTAAAATATAATTTTTAACATGCCAAAATAAAGTAATGAACCAAAGTAATCCAAACATCATCAAATAGCGCCTAAGACCCGAGAATCCCACTCTAGCTCATATCTCCTCGCATGGAGCTGGACTCTGGCATCCCAAGCCTCGCCTCACCTACCGTCAAGCAAATGAAAACAAGAGGTAGCCGACGTGCCGGTGCGTATAAACCCAGTATGATACAATCAATAACATATGAGAATTAAAATGACAATTAGTTCATACGAAATTCATAAAGATGCAATATAATGCAATGCATGATCAGAAGATATGGGCTATCAATAAATCTCAAGATCAAGTGAATTATCAGGTCATAGGGTACCCAAGGAAAGAGAATCCCCCAGCGACATCCACCGACACATCCGCTCGAGGTGGGGTGCTGTATTCTACAATCCCAGGACTATGGTGCGCCTATAGAGAGTGTTCAGGTCATAACAGCGACCTCGCATACACTATGCCAACTCAACTATAGTCCCATATGTCCAACAAATCAATAAATCAAGGCGACCTCCGCCATATAAAATCTGAATCGACAAGTGGCTCTATATGAAATGTAATGAAGCAAATCAATATCATAATCTTGATATCATAATAAACACATCTCAAGACAACAATTATCATATAATCACAAGTAATTCATCGAGCCATAGAATTTTCAATTTAAAAATAAAAATGATAATTTTACCTTGTATGTTATCGACTGTAACATACCTTTCGAATATTAGCAATAAGAGATCAAAATATATGGTTGAGAAGTCTCGAACCATCGCAGTCTCCTCGATTCGCTATCAACCAACTTAAAGTAAATAATCTTGAGCCAACCCACGTCAATACTTCAATCGAATCTTCAATACATAAATCAAGAACTCGGATTATTTATCAACACAGAGCAATTTTTGTACAAAATTTAAAATTAATTTGATACTGCTTCAAATCAAGATCTGTAAATTGTATATGCAAGAAAACTCAATGCCCAACAAATCTTCTTCACAAAATTTTGTCAAATAAAGTCATTTACTCAGTTGTTCATAATCTGAAACATAAAACATAATCTTCGCAATTCTGCATCAGTACAAATCTGGCATAGTTTAGTATTTTGAGCATAACTTCCTCAATATCCAATGGAATCAAACTAATTTGGTATCATTTCGAAGACAAGACAATGTCTATAACTTTCATTTGAACACCAAATTCAAATTCCCAACCCATAAATCCCAGAATTCGGATAAACAGAAGGCATGTTCACAAATCTGCACTAACTCGGATTTCCAGACCAGTTTTAGTAAAAATCACATATCTCTCCCATTTCTTCATGGAATTGAGTGATTCAAGAACCAAATCGTAGTAACTTGATGTTTTACAAGTTTGATGAAGACCATAACATCAAAATCCAATTAGAACCATCCCATATACCCGATATACATGAGGCATAAAAACAGATCTTGCACAAAAACAAAAAACCATGCTCATATCCATTTTAAATTCAAACCAACTCAATACAACATCTTCAACATCTTAATATCAACTCAAATATCAATTCTAAACTTCAACTCATTTCCAAACTTGAATAAAATGGGAAATACTTACATCCTCGTGAAGCCCTTGATGAGAAGATCACAAATCTACCTTCATTTCATAATTTTCTTAAGCATGTCTCCCATAAAATTAAAAAGAAGTTTGAAAATGGAGAGGAAATGGATGAGGGTTTGCGTGGAGGAGAAGGGAAATGATTGGTGGATTTGAAAGTGGACCTAGATATTGATTTTTCGCGTCTGTAGCGCCTCAGCACCTTCGGCGCTACCATTCTAGCGCCGTAGCGCGTGAATAGTAACCCGAAGAACAGTAAAGTTTTTTTTTTCAAATTTTTTTTTTCGGGCATTACAACCTAACATCCCAAATTATACATTTTTATACTCCCAAATCGTCGCAATCCTCGAATCATTATTCCTTAGGTGAAATTCCCATAATTAACTCAACTAGTACCCACGAGCCATCAGTATTTTCTTAGAAAAAATCTACGTGTCCCAAAAAAATTCATAATATTCACGATTAACTTATGACCCAATGAGTAGAACGTCAATACTAAAACCTAAAAATCAACATAATCCAATTCCACCACAGAGCCAACATGCATCAAATAATTTCTTATTTCATATCGTATCACATATAAAAATTCCAAAGCATATAAATCATATATTATCATAGAGCTTAAACATGTGACGTAAACGTATAAATTCATATAATTATGCAGGTAACATCATAAAATCATATAAAGCACGTAAACTTACAAATTTAAGGCTTGACGACTGAGCTTCCCGGCACTGATGGTGGCACAACCATTTACAGAACCATTGCTCTGATACCAACTGAAACGTCTGCTATTCTTTTTCTTAAAACGGGCTAGAAATTTTTTTTTCAAACCTCACATAGCATTCGGCCGAACCATAAAATATTTTTAACATCATTTTAAAATAAATCAACCAACTACCATTTAAAAATCCAAAGGAAATAGTTTAAAGCATAAAATCGTCAAAAATGTTACCAAACCTAAAAGTATTATTTGAAAAGTATAGCCCATACTATCACATTTCAAGAATCACACAAAAGCATAAATAAAAGTTATAAAAATCTCTTTAACATAAATCATAAACTAGTGCGGAAAACTAGCGTAGGTCCTCGGGTTATGTGCACCTTCAGTCTAGTCAGATCAACCATCAATACCTCCTACAATTTCATAATCACCTGCATCAATCACTCCTAGTGAGTCTAAAAACTCAACACACCATGATCTTGATAACAAGTAATACATATACCAATCACATGCAACAGTGAAAAATACTTGTACTTAAAATATCGTTTTCATTAAGATGCATAAACTTTAAACATAAACATTTTAATAACATCATAAACATATTCATATTCATATTCATCATACTCATATTCATATTCATATCATCATCAACATATATGTATTCTTTTTTCCCTTCGTTGAATTCAGATCGTTAATGGAGACTTTCGTGTTCGTATACGTGTCGGGCGATGGATCCATCTGCATGTAACCACAGTACTGTGCGGCGAGGACACCAGCAACACTCTCGCCGGTCAACTGGACCTTGGCCTATCATATCCTCATATGGAAATGCGATCGTCGGGCCTCTCTCGGGGGCCTTCTCCCATATACGGGCTCCTTCTGGGGCCTTTTCCCATAAATGGATTCCCTCTGGGCCTTCTCCCGTAAATAGGCTCCCTCTGGGGCCTTCTCCCCTCACGACATCCCCATTCATATCATCATATTTATATCAATGGACATATGATCGTCGGGCTCCCACTTGGACCATAACCCTCACGATATCTCCAACATATCATCGTATTAGTCACAATTACTTCACTTCCTTCAACGTTTCATATTCTCATCACTTTATAAAATTTAAACATGCATATACGTTTTTCTTTTAAACCAAGCAAGCAACATGTCTTTTAACATTATCGTTTCATCATAAAATCCATAACACATTTAAAAGAAACATTTTTAACATATTAAATCATAACATTTAAAATAACATTTTTATATATTAAATCATAAACATTTAAAATAACATTTTAACATATAAAAACATAAACATTTAAAATAACATTTTGGCATATGAAATCATAACAAAATCCATAAACATTTAAAATAATCATATTTGCATATAAAACAGCATTCAGGACACTGCCATGACATTTACTAATTTATAGGTGTAAAATGACTGTTTTATCCCTAGACGTAAAATTTCACGTTTTTGACTTTTTCTTAATTTCATTGACTCTAACATGTCCCAAATACTTATTTAAGCTTACATGAATTTTCTCGTATTTTTATTTGGCATAAATCGATGACTTTTAAATTAATATTTAAATATAAAATATTAATGCGTTTTTATCTCGAATTAAAGCAAACCTTAATATAAAATTTCCAAATTAAAAACTTAGACTTTTAATAATTATTTGAGCTTAAATATAATTTTCCATAATTTTATTAAGCTTAAATCTTGGCATTTCAATTAATTCTTTAATTAATGATTTGTGAGTCGATTAAATCCCGGATAAATCCAAAACTCGTTATTTGGATCCCAAATTTTAAACATAGCATTTTTATTATTTATTCTACCCTTCCAAGTCATGAGCCACACCCGTGGACCCATGAACTCATTTTTATCCTTTTAATTTTTGAAATAGACACCTTATCAAACCACCCGAGACATATCCCAATTTACTCGAGCCACGCTCGAGTCCCTTGAGTCAAACTCCAGCCAACCTACCTAGGGACCCAATTGACCAAGCCCAGCCCAAAGAACCAGCCCTTGCCCGCTCAAAACTTGCTGGACAGAAGACTCATTTGGATGCTTGTATGCGAGTGTCAGTGTCCTAGGTATATTAGGTTTCCTAGTTGCCTAGGACTCATCAAGCCATCTAACCACTGACCCCTCATGACCCTAACCTTCCCTGGACCACGCCCAGACCATACCCAGACCAACCCAAGCCCTGGACGAGAGTAGCAATCTTCCTGAACACAGCAGCAGTGTGCACGCAACTTGCTGCCAAGAGCTTCCCTCATGTTTTCTGTGTTTGGCTCGAGCCACCTCTAGTTACCCAACCCCACCTCATGACCAGACCCTCTAGAAACCCTCCTGGACCTTTAGAACTATAGGACTCAGCCCCAAGCTTGAAAACCAAAGCCCCCCCACTTCAGCACAAGCATGGCCGAGAGACCCACAAGCACTAACACTCTTGTTTTCTTGCTTAGCCCCTTACCCAACGAGCCAGCCCTTGCACCAGCCCCTCATGCACCCTCTTAGGACCCTAAGGACCTAGCTTAGCCCAGCCCTAGTCCCTTGGCCGAGCCTCTTTCTCCTTGCACAATCTACTGACCTGTGCACCAAACCCCTGGACCCCTGCAGGGAGCCACTAGTTTCTGAAGCCAAAGTTGCGCGCACCATGCATCCGTCACGTTCTCTGGAGCCATCAGCCAACCCAGCAGCACCAACCCCTGGCTCAACCCCTCTCGATCACCCAAGAACCCTGATGGACCTACTCTGAGCTACCTAGCCCCAGCAACGAGCCCCCACGACTGCTGTCTCTTGCAACAGCTCGCGCGAGGAGTCCCTGTTGTATGGGACTCCTCCAAAGCTGCGCGCCAGGCTAGGACCCTTCCTGACCCTGACCCACATCCAGCACAAGCCCCTTTCAATACCTGGTCGAACCCCAAGCCCCCATGCATAGTGATCGAGCCACTTGAATATTGAACAATCCATGAACCTACGTTTCTTTTCCTTCATTCTTTCCTACGATTCCAGCTGCCTTTTTCCTTTAATTTACCCATGTTTTGAACCTAATTCTATCATGTTTTTTCATGTATTGGCAGTGTACTCGTTGTATTAAAAAACTTTTTTCATAAAAGCGTAAAAACGTCGTATTTTTGAAAATAAACGTTCTACGGTAAAAATATTTAAACACCTATTCTTTTCATGCATAAACAATTAAATCAAGCATATTATGGTTTGTATGATGTTAAAGGAGTTTAGGAAACATGCCTTTGCGTTTATAACGCTCGAATATACGATCTTCGACGAGGGTGCGACGTTGGATGACCGGACGACGAAAACTCCTAGCCTTTTCTCCTTCCATTAATTTCGAAACTTGTATGTGTGTGGGAGTGAATTTTCTGGTGATTGAAGTGAATTGTAAGGTTATGAAAACCTAGGAGTCCTATTTATAATTTAATTTGTAAGTTAAATAGGCTTTGGTTTTGGACTTGCAACTTAATGGTAATTGGGCCTACTTAAATTAATTAAATTGGGCCCAATAACACTTAATTAATTAAAACATAAAAGTTTATAAATTTATTTTCCCTCAAATAATATTTGTGATCTTTTAAAACTCCTTGTTTGCCCAAAATCGGCTTACCGGGAAAAATCGAGCTCGGCTCGTAAAATAATTCGAACTCCGACATTTTTAGTAAAATTAAATCATTTTTAATCATATTAAGAAGCTTTGCCATTATTTAATGAAAAATACATAATCTTGTCTTGGTCATCCTCGGTCTCCTTTCCTCTTCCTATTATCGAATATTCGGGTAAAATCCTTAATTTCATGTAATCATGTCATATTATCATTTAATCATGCAATCATACATTTAATCTTATAATAAATATCATGCAAGCATTTAAAATCAATTAAATAAAACATTTAAGCAATTAAAATAATTTTGCATGCATGTGGTAGATTGTACATAATTATTTAAGTTTACATAATTATTTAAGATCGGATGTTACATAATTATTTAAGTTTACATAAATTTTCACATATTTTTATTTATCTTAAATCGAGGACTTTTAAATTAATCTTTAAATATAACGTATTAATGCGTTTTAATCCCTAATTAAACAAAAGCTTGACATAAAATTCCTAAATAAAAAACTTAGACTTTTAATAATTATTTGAGCTTAAACATAATTTTCACTAATTTTATTCCGCTTAAAACTAGGCGTTTCAATTAATTATTTTATTAACGTTTCGTGCGGCGATTAAATCCCGGATAAATCCAAAACTCATTATTTTGATCCCAAATTTTAAACATAGTATTTTTATTATTTATTCTATCCTTCCTAATCTTGAGCCACACCCGTGGACCCATGGATTCAATTTTAGTCTTATTATTTTTGAAATCGAACACACCGAGCCATCTCCCGAAATACTCGAGCCACGCCTCAGCCACCTCGAGCCAAACCCTAGCCAACCCACCTAGGCACCGTTTTGACTAAGCCCAAGCCCCTGAACCTAGCCCTGGCTCGTTCAAACTTACCTGGAGCCGAACCCAAAATCTGTATGTGGTGTGCTTGTTTATCCTAGCAATAGTAGGACTCCTAATCCAACAAGGACACTTCCAGCCCTTAACCACTTGACCTCTCATGACCCTAACCTTCCTTGGACCACGCCCAGACCAGCCCAGCCCCTGGAACCCAAGCACAAAGCTTCTGAATCCTAGGAAACAACATGCGCGTCTTCCTTGCTCACTCACGACTTCCATCTTTTCTTCGACCCAACCCCCACCCAGCCGCCCTAGCCCCTAGCCCGACCCCTTCCCATGACTCTTGGTCCCTGATGGACTTACCTAGCTCTCCCTTAGCACCGCTGCAGCACTCTCTCGAACCCCAGCAGTGCACAGCGCATGGGGGAGAGTCCCACCTCACGTGGACTCTTCCCCACCCCATGACTCAAGCCCTAGCCCTCCTAGGACTCTCCCTAGGACCTAACCATGAACCCTAGGATCCAAACACTTGACCTGGTCGAGCCCTCTTGCCCCATGCACAACCAACCAAACCTTGCACCTTGAAAAATCAAACAAACCCTACGGCCCCTTTTTATGTTTCTCTTCCTTCGGTTTCATCCTAGTTTTCTTTATTATTTATCATGTTTTTGGCTATAAACCCTTCCATATTAATACCCTATCCATGACAGCCCCTTAAACAAAATAAAAACTTGAATTTGGAAGCAAAAATCACAAGTAAATCTCATGCATGTACCTAGCTACGAAAATAACAACTTGTGTCATGTTTTCATTAAAAATATGCTTAAACAATTACTATGGTGTGATAGATATTTGAAGGAAAGTATATGGCGTGCCTTTGCGTATTTAACGCACGATAATTTGTTGACGAATCGAAGAACGATGACGACGGGACCTTGGCTTGAAACCCTTGAAACTTTGAATCTGTTTCTCTCAATTCTCTCTTGCGTGTTCCGTGTAAAATAGAGGAGAATTGGTGTGTGTGTGAAAATCTGAAAGTTGGCGTGTAGTATGTAGGTTTGGGGTGGGGTTTTGTGCATTAAATAGTTAATTAAGTTACTAATAAGGCTTAAGCCCCTAAGTAGATAATTTAGGCCCATTAGTGCTTAATTAAATTTTAAAAATAATTTTGCCTAAATAAGTTTGTGAATTTATTTGCCGGGTTGTCAAAACATTCGTATTTTTGTTGAAAAACCAACACCGATAAAAATTACGTCCCGACGTATAAAATCACCTCAAAACCCCTTATTTATAAAAATAAGAAAAAGCATCACTCATATTTTAAATAATTAAAAACAATTAACCAAAAAAAACATTTTCTATTTTTCAGCCTTCGGTCTCCGTTCCTCGATCGCAACTCGAATATCCTTTAAAAATACATTTTAATGCAATTATGTAGAAAAGTATATTTTAAACATGTCGTTACGCACAACATAATTAATTCATGCAATTAAAACATTTAATTAAAATACAAAATAATTTAATAACTCGTGCATGTGGTTTGTGTGGACTTTTAAATTTTCAGGGCGTTACAATCTTCCGCCCTTAAATTGAATTTCGTACTCGAAATTCGTTTATCCTTAATAATAAAAATTTTCGACTTAGTTCTAGTATCCCAAAATACCACGCTTCCGCTGCGTTGCTCTGATAAAACTTAAGTTCTAGAATGTCCTTACGTCTTCTTGATGCCAATTAAAATTTCTTCTAAATCTTTTTTTGCGAGTTGCAACTTAAAAAGACTCATAATGACTTAGTGTTATATTATTATAACCTCGAATTTCAATTTTTCTTAAAATTTTCAATATTAAAAGATGGATGACCATACTTATCGTATATTACTTTCCTTATTTTATTCCCAAAATGTTGAACAACTTAACATATTTCAACATTAAAACCTCAAACGCATCCACTAACGCTTAGATTTTTCAAGCCTAATATTGTTTCATCATTAAAAACCGTTGATTAACATTCCTTATAACATTATAACCAAGATATCCCACGGTTCCAAATATTCTTAAAAGTCTAAATCATCGAAAATTCTTTTCATTTAAACCATTCAATTCTCACTTATTGCTAAACTAGTCCTCAAATTCCTTCACAATTGCAAAATCAATTCTTAATTTCCTCAAAAATTACTCTAATTGGTCCTTAATTTCAAAATTCTTACGATTAACCCATAAGTTCTTGGAATTCTTAATTCCATTCTACGGGTTTCCCATGAAATTTCGCTAAATTTAAACCTATTTAACCAAAATCAATTACTATAACAAATATTACCTTTCATCAAACTTAAAATCCCAATTAATACATTTTCTTACTTCCAAAGATAATCGCAGTCTTCGAATCATTATTACTTATGAGTAATTCGCAAAAATTAATTCAACTAGTAATCACGAATCATAAATATTTTCTTAGAAAATCTACGTGTCCTAAAGGCATTCATAATACTCACAATTAACTTATGACCCAATAAGTAGAATTTTAATACTAAAACCAAAAAATCAACATAGTCCAATTCCACCACAACACCAACATGCGATGAAATCAAATAATTTCTTATTTCATATCGTATCACATATAAAATTTTTCTAAAGCATATAAATCATATATTATCATAAGGTGTTAAACATGTGGCGTAAAATATAATTCATTTAATCATGCAGGTAACATCATACTGGATCATATAAAGCATGTAAAACTTACAAATTGAGGCTTGACGACTGATTTTTACGGCGCTGATGGTGGCACAACCCTTTACAGGACCTTTGCTCTGATACCAATTGAAACGTCTGCTATTCGTTTCCTTAAAACGTGCTAGAAATTTTTTTTTAATCTCCATTATTCATATATATACTTTAAATACCTTGACACCATTTTAAAAGTAAAACAACCAACTGACATTCAAAAATCCAAAGGAAAATAGTTTAAATCGTAAAATCGTCAAACGTTTTACCAAACCTAAAAATATTATTTGAAAAGTATAGCACATACTATAACCTCTCAAAAATCTCTAATAAATAAATAGTCGTAAAAATATTCTTGACATAAATCATAATATAAACTAGTGCGGAAAACTAGCGTCGGTCTTCGGGTTATGTGCACCTTCAGTCTAACAAAGTCAACCATCAAGACCTCCACTGTAGAAGCCTCTAAATACGTACTTGAAAATTTGCGGAAAATTTAAAATTTTTCTTTTTAATTAATTAAAATGCCTCATTCATAAATAAATAACTGATAAAAGTTTAACCATTCAAAATAGCAGCGGAAGTAAATGTTTGTTTGCAAGATAATAATTTAAAACAATTCAACAACGAAGAAATTTGTTTGAGTCAAAATAGTAAATGCTAAAAACATGAGGTCCTCGGGTTCCACTACTGCCGACCCAAGCTAGCTCACTGGTCCCCGCCCTCGGTCCCTGCATCATCGGTACCTACAACAATCAAGTCTAGTGAGTCTAAAGACTCAGCATGCATATATCGTAAATAACGAGTAAATAAATAATAAAATTTTATGCAAGTGAAAATATCATGTCGTGAGGCATAACGTAAAATATCGTGTCATGATTAATTATAATACGTGCATAACTGAACTGAAAATCATAGTGAAAATGTTTGCTCCTTGGAGCCCTGTAGTGAAATAACTTGTAATAATTTTCTTGGTGAGATTATGGTCTACGCAAGTGGCCCCTGAACTGAACTGAACTGAACTGACCGGTAACTGGCGACCGAGTGGTACAAAACTGAACTGACCGGTAACTGGCGACCGGGTGGTACCAAACTGAACTGATCGATAACTGGCGACTGGGTGAAGTAATAATCCCATGATAGTAAAGTGACCACAAGCAATATCGCATAAATCTCAAAATGAATATTTTTCACGTAATATAATTAAATAACATAATTAAATATGAACAATTTCGATTTTCTTGCATTAAAATCATGTACTTGCGATATTTAAAAATAACTATATGGCTTGATTGAAGAGTGAAAGAAGATATAAACATGCATTGGTTTGTTTTGACAGAAAACAAACGAAATAACGACGCGGCGCGGCGGAGACGGAGTGCTCTTCACTTTCTTACTTTTTCTCTCTTAATTCTTTTAAACCAAGCATGCACCATAATTATTATAATAGTGAAAAAAATCGTAAACATGATGCATGAACATTTAAAATATCATAAATTTGTGCTTAGGGCGCTGCCTTGACCAAAATCTCACCCCGGGTGCAAAATGAACATTTTGCCCATAGACTTAAAATTTCACGTTTTTGACATTTTCTTAATTCCATGACTCTAAAATGTCCCAAATAATTATTTAAGCCTACATGAATTTTCCCATATTTTTATTTGGCCTAAATCGATAACTTTTAAATTAATATATAAATATAACATATTAATGTGTTTTAATCCCGAATTAAACCAAACCTTAGCATAAAATTCTCAAATTAAAAACTTAAGCTTCTAATAATTATTTGAGCTTAAATAAAATTTTCCATAATTTTATTAAGCTTAATCTAGACGTTTCAATTAATTCTTTAATTAAAGTTTCGTGCGGCGATTAAATCTCGAATAAATCCAAAACTAATTATTTTGATCTGAAGCTTAACAAACTCCTTAAAATGTCCCAAAACATTTTTAAAATCATTCCTAGATGTAAACTCGAGCCAAATTCAAAACTTAACCGATTCGTTTTAAAACTTGGTCCGGGTCTCGGTTTTAACCCGAATCGAATCGAAACTTAACCAAATTTTTCCCAACATTTTACCACACCTTATAAACTCTATAATGGTCCAAAAATCTTAATTTCAGATCCTTATATCCACGGCTGATGGTCCAGCATTTGAATGAATCTCTAGGTCCTGCCCACTTAAATCACCCTTGTGCACTAACCTCCAAGGTCACGTCCTAGCTCACCACCGACGGGACAAGCCTCGACTCCACCTTACCTAGACCACCCTAGGACCTTGCTGGACCCACTAGACTCACGGCCCCAGCTACATGCAGGCTGCAACCTGCTGAAAGCCTAGAAACAACACAACCCATTATCCGAGTCCTAGCCCCTCGCACTTGCACTCGATCAAACGGCCTTGAGGACGGTTCCAGCAGCGGTCAAGCCTCCTTAAACCGTGTCTCAGACCCAGCAGGACCTGATCCAAGTCTTGGTTCAGCCCTCGCACCGCCGACAAACCAAATCTCTCGATCTTGACCTCACACACCCTCACATGCGCTTGACCGAAAGAATTTCCCTCGAGCTTGGCAACCCGAATCTCCAGCACCTATACATCATTAAACACAGCCTGCACAACCCTCTAACATCACTAACTTGGCAGCCCCTTGCACAAAAATGGGAAAGACGTGAGTAGTTGATCAAAAGATGCAAGAACATATGTAAAAACCAAAGATTCTTCATGTACAAGGCTGGACCGAGATTTTCACACACGATGCAACATTTAACAGCCTGTATACAGCATATGTGATGCAAAAACAAAGGTACAATGCGTGCCTGGAGATGATTTGGTGAACCAATCACGAAGAGGGAGACCCAAGAAGATTATTCCTTTGCCAAGAATGGAGGTGACCGAAGCTTCAGCTGAGATTTGATGAAACCGATAGACTTTTGAATGGAAAAGGGGTGGGTGTCGGTTGTTGTGGGGTTTTGGGTAGGTAAAGAGGTGCCTGGAATTAAATAATATAGTTAATTAGAAGGTTAGTGGGCACTAATCTTGTTAATTAAATTTATAAAAGATGTTTAAGCCCAATGAGCTTAAATGTAGGCTCATTAAATCCAAGCGCACTCTCGAAAAATATTTCGTGTTGAAATGTTTTTGAAATTTTTAGCCGAACACTCAAAAAAGTTCCTCGATTCGATAAAATTTGTGCACCGTTAAAAATTAAAATCATGCGGGTAAAAATACCCAATAAATCTCAATTCTTGAAAAATACCTTTAAAACATCTTATATTAATTAATAAAACTTAATCTTGTAATAAAAAAATAATTTTCTTTAAAATTCTCCGGTCTCCGATCCTCGTTCGAGCGTGAAATGCATCTAGAAATTCTAATGCATGAACTGATAAAATTCACGAAATAAATCCTTATCATGCAATAATTATGCCTAAAATTCATGATAATAATTAAACACAAATTAATAAAATAAACATGCATTTTATGCTTCAAAAAAATTTAATAAAATACCAAAGAAATTTAATAACTTGCATGCATGCCAACTTTTTAAATTATATTTACTAACATGCTAAATTACCACTTCTTAAATAAGTCTTTATTAACTTATCTCAATACTCCATCTTCAGTCCGGCCTCACTTATTTAACTGAAAAGGGTGACAATAAAACTACTACATAAAATAAATAAATTCAAAGAAAAGACTTTAATTACTCATGCAATAAAAATCATTTTAATTTAAATACTAGAAATTATGCATGGCTTATACGTAGTCCAAGTTACGGGTTCTACATCCACTAACATTATTATCATAATCACCTGCATCAATCACACTTAGTGAGTCTAAAAACTCAATACACCATAATCTTGATAACAAGTATTACATATACAGATCACAAGCAACAATGAAAAATACTTGTACTTAAAATATCATTTTCATGAAGATGCATAAACTTATAACAATAAAATTTTCATAAAGATGCATCAACTTTAAACATAAATATTTCCATAAACTGTTTCATAAACATTTTCGTATCAACATAAATATATTCATATTCATATCGATATCCATATTCATATTCGTATCCGTATCCATATTCATATCAACATATTCATATTCATATTCCTTTCGTTGAATTCAGATTGATAATTGTGACTCGTATTCGTATTCGTATTGTGCGATGGATCCATCTAGAGAAACCACACTACTGGGCGGCTGGGACACCAGCAACACTCTCACCGGTCAACTGGGCCTTGGCCAACATATTAACATATTCGTATTCGTATCTGAAAATTCACTAACAATTGGAATATCTGCCAATTTAGGTACTGCCCTTGAAATATCAATTGCATAAACCAAGAAACATTCTGCCCCTTTCTGCAACAAACAAGTCATGGACAAAACAGATATCAAAGGAATCTTAGCTCGAGAACCCTTACCATAGAATGTCTAATGATCTGTCATATCAGGCCTAAACTTAACAATCTTCTGAAAAAAATCTACAGTAGCCTTGTATCTTGTCAACATGTCAATACCAACTATGCAGTCAAAATCAGACATCTCCAACACAATGAAATCTATGCTCAATGACATTATCCTCATAACGAAATTCACAACCACTTATCATTTCAGCTGACCTCATTACTTTGCCCAGTGGAGTAGAATTAGATAATGTAGATGATAATGGCATAGAATGCAAAGAATGCAAGGAGACAAAGTGCTCAGCTATGAAACTATGTGATGCACCAATATCCATCAAAACATAAGCAGGATAACTTGAGAGAAAACAATTACCTGCAATGAAATTATCTGGGGCATTATGTGCCTCATCCTCAGTGAGTGCAAAAACTCGAGCCTGCTGTCTAGGTGGCTGTCTTCCCCTATGGCTACCACTCTGTTTGTTCTAATCTGACCGATTTGACTGCTGATAGGAATGAATTGTAGGGGTATGGCGGTTATGGTGAGGTTTCTGTCTCGATGATCCCTCACTCTGAGATATATCACTGCCACGGTTAGGACACAATCGAGAATAGTGTCCCACCTGGTTACACAAGTGGCAAGCTCCCGAGACTCCTCTACACTGATCTGTATATTGTTTACCACTACACTGACCACATGTCGGGCCTGAATAACCAGTGCTCTGAACTGAACCAGACTGTCTCGATCCACTAAAACTCGAAAAATTATTGTCATGGCTCTTAAATTTGCTTGCCTCTAGCCTTGAACTGCTCTCTTATTAAACGCTGATAAAATTTATATTTAAAGATATCTCAAGTAACAATTGTATCTCAACCCTCTAAAGCTTTCTTTGTCATGATCCACCAACTCTTAGCAACATCCAATAGCTGATGAAAAACTAACTTGATTCTACGATCATCTGGATATTCAATAGATTCAAATAATTGATCCATATTCTCTAACAAGTTCTCACACTCTAATGCTTTCTCGGTACCCTTCAACATTGATGGGTGCAAAGACTGAAATCTGGCTAACACTATCTCCATCGGAGTCATAGTTATATCCATCTGAGTATGAGTAGCACTGCCCTGATCTTGTGCCACTGGTTTGTTCTGTCTAGGTCTACAACGACCTCTATCTCGAGTAGCTATGTCTGATATACAATAGATCAAACACAGATAAAATCACAATATCATAATCATCTCAATCTTGTATCAACCATCTCTGGCTCTCGAGACTCAATAATATCAAATAAATCTCAACAATATAATATTTCAATTATAATCATGTATTTCACATTATGTCACAATGAAAATACTAGCAAATATATCACATGATCAAACAATTCGAACAGACTCGATCTACCCTGTTATCAAATATCTTACGCTCTGAAACCACCTAATGTGGGGCCCCTGGTCCGACATCTATTATTAATAATTTTAATTGTAACAAACCAAATAATTTAGTAAAACACATAATTTGTGGTTCACAAACAACCACAAACATCTTCAAAATAATTTTGAAGTCACAAATGTTTGAAATATAAATTTTAACACGCCAAAATAAAGTAGTGAACCAAAGTAATCCAAGCATCATCAAATAGCTCCTAAGACCCGAGAATCCCACTCTAATTTGTATCTCCTCGCCTGGAACTGGACTCTGGCATCCCAAGCCTCGCCTCACTGATAAACATAAAAATTGTACATTAATTAAATGTTTTATAATATAATTATATAGTTTTTGTTTTATTAAATGTTTAAATATTATATGTTTTATGTATAAAATATAAGTTGTTGTGTAATTACAAGTTTTTACTATTTTTTACAGGTTCGATAAAACAATAATAAACTTGGCGTTGCAAATGGGATTAAGATGATTCTTGGACCTGTAGAAATTTGATTATAATATCTACAATATTGTTGACAAGCATGAGATAAAAATCCTCTCACAATTGGGATCAAATTAAGCAACAAATAAAGTTACCAAAGGAGTGGTAGTTTTACCATGCTCTAGTATTTTGACCATATCTCTCAAATTACTTGGTCAAATTGTTTGAAATAAATATCACAACTAGACAACTCAATTATCCACATGTTTCTTTTTATGATAAGAAGCAAATTCGGAGAATAAGATTTTCAGAAGTGATGTGTAATATAATATAATATCTTGGAACACCAATGAAGACTTATGTGTAAAAAAATAATATTTTATTTGTGGTTCTCTCCCCAAATTTGGCTATAAATAGGGGTGCATTATAATGTATTGAGATATCCCTCATTCGATGAACAAACCTTTGAGTTCATAATATTTCTCTCTATATTTTTCCTTTATTTCTTCATTTAAATACAATTAGCATGTTAATTTCATACTCAAAGTTTTACACTTTGAATAATGAATAGCTAACTTCCTAAAGTTGAGATGATAAGGTGAAACTCTAGGGATGATAATAAGGTTATTAAAAGGTAAGAATCTATGTTTTATATTATTTAATCATTATTTATTGTTTATGTTATATTTATTTTTTAAGCATTTTTATACCCTACTTATAAGTGGGAGTTTTGTTTTATTGTTGCTATATGTTACACTAAATTCTTGGAACCATTTAAATGTTAGTTTGGTATTACCAACCATTTAAAGTGGATGCCTTGATTTATTATATATAAATATATTATAATATTAAATTCTTGGAACCATTTAAATGTTAGTTTGGTTTTACCAACTATTTAACTTGGATTCCTTGATTTATTATATATGAATATATCATAGTATTAATTTATTGGTACCATTTAAATATTTGTTTGGTTTTACCAACCATTTAAAGTGGGAACCTTGATTTAGTGTATACAAATATATATATAACACAATAAATACTTGAC
>NC_133315.1:8215380-8228341 GCF_012295235.1 Primulina huaijiensis | reverse complement strand
ACAAACTGGAACTTCTGGAACTCAACCGATGGATCAGGTAAAATCTGTTATTACTCTTCGAAGTGGTAAGGTTGTCGAAAAATCCATTCTTGAACCTTGTGAAGATGATGATAAATCAACTCCAAAGGGTAAAGAAGTGGAACCCATAACTTGCGAAGAGGAGGTTCAACAGACAGTGTCACCACCATTCCCTCATGCATTGAAAAATACAAAAAAATAAAATTTGAATTCTGATATATATGATATTTTTAAACAAGTAAAAGTTAATATTCCTTTATTAGATGCAATAAAACAGGTACCATCATATGCCAAATTTTTGAAAGACTTGTGCACTGTGAAAAGAAAATTGAATGTGAAAAAGAAAGCATTTTTAGCCGAACAAGTAAGTGCAATCATTCAAAATAACAATGCTTCGAAATACAAAGACCATGGTTGTCCTACTATTTCTTGTATTATTG
Source organism: Primulina huaijiensis (assembly GCF_012295235.1). NCBI lineage: Eukaryota > Viridiplantae > Streptophyta > Magnoliopsida > Lamiales > Gesneriaceae > Primulina > Primulina huaijiensis. The sequence continues at coordinate 8,227,883 of NC_133315.1, read as the reverse complement.
GAGAACGAAAGATTAAACAAGCCTTGCTTGACCTTGGAGCTAGTGTGAATTTACTTCCATATTCAGTTTATCAAGAACTCAATCTAGGCGAGTTAAAACCTACTTCGGTAACACTTTTACTTGCTGATAGATCTGTTAAAGTGCCAAGAGGTATGGTGGAAGACGTGTTGGTCCAAGTTGATAACTTTGTATATCCTGTCGATTTCATAGTTTTAGATACACAACCTATGGAAGCTTGTAATGCAATTCCTGTAATTTTAGGTCGTCCATTTTTAGCAAATTCTAATGCTCTTATAAATTGCAGGAATGGAATAATGAAGTTGTCATTTGGTAACATGACCTTGGAGCTTAATGTGTTTAATCTTTGTAAGCAACCACATGACAAAGGAGATGAAAGTGAAGATGAAAATATTATTGAAACTCTTGTAGAAGAAAACATTCAAGAAGGGAGTACTCGTGATCAATCAGATATTTATTCAATTGAAACTGTTAAAGAAAATATTGAAATTGATCTTGATGATTTTATCAGGTATCACTCGTTACCAGGATCAGAGAAAGAATTTGATGCAAAAAACGAGAACAAAGACGAACCACCCATATTGGAGTTAAAACGCTTGCCAGAAGAATTGAAGTATGCATTTCTTGGAAAAGATGAAACATATCCGGTGGTAATTTCTTCCAAACTAGCAAGTGATGAAGAAGGTAAATTAGTTGATATGCTTAAAAGACATAAAAATGCAATTAGTTGGACACTAAAAGATCTCAAGGGCATTAATCCACTAATTTGCACTCACAAAATTCACTTAGAAGAAAATGCAAAGACATTTCAACAACCACAAAGGAGATTAAATCCACACATGAAAGATGTTGTGAAAACTGAAGTTCTCAAACTACTTGATGTTGGGATTATCTACCCTATTTCTGATAGTAAGTGGGTAAGCCCAACACAAGTAGTTCCGAAAAAATCTGGCATCACAGTGATAAAAAATGAAAAAGGTGAATTGTTAACAAGTCGAGTCCCATCTAGTTTGCGGATGTGTATTGATTATAGAAAATTAAATGACGTCACTAGAAAAGTTCATTTTCCATTACCATTTTTGGATCAAATTTTAGAAAGAGTAGCAGGTCATCCATACTACTGTTTTCTTGATTGATATTCAGGTTATTATCAAATCCCCATTGCACTCGAAGATCAAGATAAAACTACATTCACATGTCTTTTTGGAACATTTGCATTTAGAAGGATGACATTTGGATTATGCAATGCCCCAGCAACATTTCAAAGATGTATGCTAAGCATTTTTTGCGACATGGTTGAAAATTGTTTGGAAATTTTCATGGATGATTTAACTGTCTTTGGGAATACATTTGATAATTGTCTTGAAAATTTTGAAAAAGTTTTAAAAAGATGCGAGCAAAAAGGTCTTATTTTAAATTGAGAAAAATGTCATTACATGATTACTTCTGGAATTGTTTTGGGACATGTCGTGTCATCTCATGGAATTGAAGTTGATAAAGCAAAAGTTGATGTCATTGCCAATTTACCCCCTCCAAAAACCATTAAAGAAATTCGCTCATTTTCGGGACATGCTGGATTTTATAGGAGGTTTATAAAGGACTTTAGTTTAATCTCTAAACCCATTTGTAACCTCTTAACAAAAGACAGTGCATTTGATGGACTCAAGAATGTCAAAATGCTTTTGATAAAATCATTCGACATTTAACATCAGCTCCTATCATGCAACCTCCTGATTGGTCTTTACCATTTGAAATCATGTGCGATGCGAGTGATTATGCAGTCGGTGCAGTATTCGGTCAAAGAAAAAACAGTAAGCCTTATGTGATATATTATGCAAGTAGAACTTTAAACAATGTTCAAATGAATTACTCCACAACTGAAAAAGAACTACTTGCAGTAATATTTGCATTAGATAAATTTCGTTCTTATTTGATTGGATCAACAACTATCATGTTTGTTGATCATTCTCCTATTAGATATTTGTTGACCAAACAGGATGCAAAGCCACGACTGATACGATGGATTTTGTTGCTCCAAGAATTTGACATTGTGATCAAAGATAAAAAAAGGAACCGAGAATGTCGTAGCCGATCATTTATCAAGATTAGTAACTGGATCATCTTGTGAAATGACACCAATTAACGATAATTTTCCTGATGAACATCTATTTTCAGTTACTACTACACCTTGGTTTGCTAACATAGTAAATTTTCTTGTGACAGGAAAAATGCCACCGCAATGGAGTTCTCAAGATAAAAGAAAATTTTTGAATGAGGTAAAAAACTTTTATTGGGATGATCCGTATCTGTTCAAGTATTGTCCGGATCAAATTTTTCGACGTTGCATACCCGACAATGAGGTAAGTAGTGTCATTAAATTTTGTCATTCAGAAGCATGCGGAGGACATTTTTCTTCAAAGAAAACAGCTGCAAAAATCCTGCAGTGTGGATTTTATTGGCCCACTTTGTTTAAAGACACCCACGAAATCTGCAAGATCTGTGAACATTGTCAAAAATTGGGTGCGATTTCAAAAAGAAACATGATTCCTTTGAATCCTATTAATGAAATTGATATCTTTGATTGTTGGGGAATAGATTTTATGGGACCTTTTCCACCGTCGTTTGGATACTTGTATATTTTAGTTGCAGTTGATTATGATTCCAAATGGATAGAGGCAATTCCATGTCGAACAAATGATCATAAAATCGTCATCAAATTTTTAAAAGAAAATATTTTTAGTAGATTTGGAATTCCTCGAGCCATGATAAGTGATGGGGAAACTCACTTTGTTAATAAACATTTTGCTTCATTAATGAAAAAATATGGTATTACACACAAAGTAACTACTCCTTATCATTCTTAAACAAATGGACAAGTTGAATTAGCTAATAGGGAGATAAAGCAAATTTTGGAAAAAACTGTTAACTCAAATAGAAAAGATTGGTCTCTTTGACTTAATGATGCACTTTGGGCATATCGAATAACTTTTAAAACATCATTGAATAAGTCTCCCTATAGGTTGGTTTATGGAAAACATTGTCATTTGCATGTGGAATTGGAACATAAAGCTTATTGGGCGATCAAAACTTTAAATTCAAGCATGGATGATGCCAACAAATTGCGTAAATTGCAACTTAATGAACTTGATGAACTCTGAAATGATGCGTATGAGAATTCAAGGATTTATAAAGCAAAAATCAAATCATTTCATGGTAAAACAATTCTTAAAAAATCTTTTGAGATTGGTAAAAAAGTTTTGCTTTATAATTCGCGACTTCACATATTCCCAGGAAAATTACGATCAAGATGGACAGGCCCATATGTTGTAAAGCATGTGTATACTTATGGAGCTGTGGATATTGAAAATCCTAAAAATGGTGATGTTTTTAAAGTAAATGGACAAAGGCTTAAACCGTTTTTAGAAAATTAAATTTTTCAAGAAAAGTTTATTTCCCTTTCCGATCCTTGATTTTTTTTTTGTGTTGCATTTTATTTTGTTTGTTTTTATTTCAGGTTTCCTTAATCTTTTTATTTTCCCGGTTAAATGGCGGATAATGTGGGGCCCCGGGTCCGATATCTAATACTAATAATTATAATTGTAACAAACCAAATGATCGAGTAAAATACATAATTTGTGGTTCACAAATCCACATAAACATCGTCAAAATAATTTAATTGTCTCAAATGTTTGAAATATAATTTTCAACATGCCAAAATAAAGAAATCCCAACATCATAAAATAGCTCCTAAGACCCGAGAATCCCACTCTAACTCGTATCTCCTCGCCTTGAGCTGGACTCTGGCATCCCAAGCCTCGCCTCACCTACCGTCAAGCACATGAAAACAAGAGGTACCGGACATGCCGGTGAGTATAAACCCAGTATGATACAATCAATAACATATGAGAATTAAAGTGACAAATATTTCATATTAAATTCATAAAGATGCAATATAATGCAATGCATGATCAGAAGCTGTGGGCTATCAATAAATCTCAAGATCAAGTGAATCATCTGGTCATAGGGTACCCAAGGAAAGAGAATCCCCCAGCAACATCCACCGACTCATCCGCTCGAGGTGGGGTGCTGTGTTCTACAATCCCAGGACTATGGTGCGCATATAGAGAGTGTTCAGGCCATAGCAGCGACCTCCGCATACACTATGCCAACTCAACTATAGCCCCATACGTCCAACAAATCAATAAATCAAGGCGACCTCCGCCATATCAAATCTGAATCAACAAGTGGCTCAATATGCAATGTAATGATGCAAATCAATATCATCATTTCGATATTATAATAAACTCATCTCAAGGCCACAATCATCATCAAATCACAAGTAATTCATCGAGCCATAGAATTTTCAATTTAAAATAAAAATGATACTTTTACCTCGTATGTTACCGACCGTAACATACCTTTCAAATATTACCAAAAGAAGATCGAAATGTGTAGGTGAGAAGTCTTGAACCTTTGAATTCTACTATAACTCAAGAACTTTGATCATCTATCAAAACAGAGTAGTTTCTGTTCAAAATTCATAATTAATTCAATACTGCTTCGAATCAAGATCCGTAAATTTCTTAACCGCAATATGCCATAAAAACATTTATTGAATCATTTTATCAAACACATGACATGCGTGCTAAAGAGTTAACTCCTTTACTTTGTCATTGGCTTCAATTCCATTTTAAACTTCAAACCAACACAATTTCAACATCTCCAACATCTCAATATCTCAAATATCAACTCAAATATCAATTCTAAACTTCAACCCATTTCCAAACTTGAATAAAATATAACATACTTACACCATCTTGAAGATCTTGAAGAGAGGATCACAAATCTAACTTCATTTCATAATTTCCTTGAACAATTCTCTCATAGATTGAAGAAGAAATGTAGAAAATGGAAGGAAGGAGGCTTTTGTTGGAAGAGAAAGAAGAAAAATGAGGAAAATTATGATACCATTCGATTTTTATGCCTTCCCAACACCAAAACACATTTTTTGTACAAGTGCAAGGCGCCATGGCGCGTGTTTTGGCGCAGCCGCGAGCCCCTTGCTGCCCAAACACCAAAATTTCAGCAACCGGCGCGCGGAATTCTGCCCAAAACGTATTTTTAACTTCAGAATTTGCGAAAGTGGTAAACTACAAAGTTGTAGCCCTATGTCTTGGCTTGCATTTCCAATTTACCTCATGTCATTTGGAGGCTGAGTAAAAAGTTATGCTCAATCTCCCAACATGTGTCATTGTAGGAACGACGATACGCACGACACACTTCGGGGCGCTTTTGGCTCGTCTTCCCTAATGATTTGACCAAAACTCAAAATAAGAAAGTTATAGCCTTATGTCTTATCTTTCTAATAAAAGTGGCCTCACATCAATTGGATCAATATACAAAGCATTATGCTAAAAACCACAACTACTGCCACATTTTTCATACCGTTTCTGCACTTCCATTACCTATTTAGCTCAAATTCAACCTTTGATTCTACCCATACATTATCTATTCCATTCTATAACATTCATTACCATTCATACCATAACGTAAAGCCATAAACCATCACAACTACTGCCACAATTTTATTTTTTTCAAAATTCGGGCATTACAATTCCTCCCCTCTAAAAATAGATTTCGTCCTCGAAATCAATCATCTCTTTCAAGTCTAAGATGTAATGATCAATACTGAAAATAAAACCGAGAATAGAAGCGTACTTCATTTGAATAACTCTGGATATTTATGTCTCATTTTATCTTCTAATTCCCAAGTTGCCTCTTCGACACCATGTCTGTTCCACTGTACTTTAATCAACGGTATCAATTTATTTCTGAGTTGCTTATCTTTTCTATCTAGAATTTTAATCGGTCTCTCAATGTAGCTCAAATTCTGATCTAACTCAACTTCATCGGGTGGAAGTACATGAGAAGGATCTGGATGATATTTCCTCAACATGGACACATGAAAAACATCATGAACACCTGATAACGCAGGAGGAAGAGCTAATCTATAAGCCAAATCACCCACACGTTCCAAAATCTCATACGGACCTACAAATCTCGGTGATAATTTACCCTTCTTTCCAAATCTAACTGTACCACGGAAAGGAGATATTTTCAGAAAAACTCTGTCACCTTTCTCAAAAATCAATGGCCGTCTCCTGATGTTCGCATACTTAGCCTGCCTATCCTGAGCAGCTCTCATACGACTCTGAATCAATTTCACCTTCTCTGTCATATCTCTTATCATATCAGGTCCTACAATTGGTGCTTCAGATAAATCGTCCCAATACAAAGGAGATCGACACTTCCTGCCATATAATGCTTCAAATGGTGACATTCCAATGCTCACTTGATAACTGTTGTTATAAGAAAACTCGACAAGCGGTAACGAATCCTGCCAACCAATGCCAAAATCCATAACTACAGCTCTCAGCATATCCTCTAATGTCTGAATAGTACGTTCTGACTGTCCGTCTGTCTGAGGATGATATGTTGTACTCAAATGCAAACGAGTACCAAGGGCCCCTTGTAAACTCTGCCAAAAATGAGAAGAAAATCTGGGATCACGATCTGATACAATTGACTTAGGCACACCATGCAATCTCAAAACTTCTCTGATGTACAATCTGGCCATCTGATCATGCCTATATGTCATCTAATAAGGAATGAAACACGAAGACTTAGTTAATCTATCAACGATAACCCAAATTGCATCGCAACCCCTCGACGACCTCGGCAATTTCGTGACAAAGTCCATGGTGATATGGTCCCACTTCCATTCTGGAACCTTAAGGCTATGTAAAAGACCTCCTGGTCGCTTTCTTTCTGCTTTCACTTGTTGACAATACAAACAACGAGATACAAATTCTGCTATGTCAGATTTCATTCTTTTCCACCAAAATTGTTTCTTCAAGTCATTGTACATCTTTTTACTTCCAGGGTTTACACTGAATTTACTGCAATGAGCATCACGCAAAATCTGCATCCTCGACTCTGAAATATTAGGAACTACAATACGATCATTTACAAAAAAAATACCCTCATTATTGACCTGAAATTCTGATTGATGTCCTGATTTAACGAGTTCAACTGATTTCTGAATGCTTTGATCCAACCTTTGGGCCTCTTTAATTTTTACAAACAACTCGGGCTTTGCCTGAATCATAAATACTCTTACATGTTGAGTATCTACCACAAAATCCAAACTAGAGAAACAACATTCTTCTACTAAATCAGATACACTGCTAGTGATCAAAGACATATTACATACTTTTCTGCTCAAAGCATCGGCTGCTGCATTAGACTTTCCTGGATAATATTTTATTTCGCAATCATAGTCTTTCAACAAGTCTAACCAACGTCTCTGTCTCATGTTCAACTCCGCTTGTGAAAAGAGGTATTTCAAACTCTTATGATCAGTGAATATCTCAAATTTCTCACCATACAAGTAGTGACGCCAAATCTTTAAGGCAAAAACCACTGCTGCTAGTTCCAAGTCATGCACTGGGTATCTAGACTCATGTGGCTTCAACTGTCGTGAAGCATAGGCAACAACACGGCCATGCTGCATTAATACACAACCCAGTCCTTGATGTGAAGCATCAGTGTGCACTGTAAATCCTCCTACACCTGATGGAATAGTCAGAACTGGAGCACTAGTCAATCTCTGCTTAAGTTCAACAAAACTAGCCTCACATGTCTGTGACCAAATAAATGGTGCATTCTTTTGTGTCAGCTGGGTAATTGGCCTCGCAATCTGTGAGAATCCTTTAATAAATCTGCGATAATAGCCTGCCAAACCCATAAAACTACGTACCTCAGGAACTGATGTCGGTCTAGACCAATTGATGACTGCCTCAACTTTACTCGAATCAACTGATATACCAGCCCTTGAAATCACATGTCCAAGGAAAACCACTCTATTCAACCAAAACTCACATTTGGATAATTTAGCATACAACTTTTCAATTCTCAAAATCTGCAAAACAGCTCTCAAGTGCTCGGCATGCTTAATTTCAGATTTGAATAAATAAGAATATCTTCAATGAATATCACAAAAAATTGATCTATATACCATTGAAACACACGGTTCATCAAATCCATAAATACCGCAGGTGCATTGGTCAACCCAAAAGGCATAACCAAAAATTCAAAATGCCCATACCTTGTACGAAAAGTAGTCTTAGGCACATCTGCCTCTCTAACTCTTAACTGATGATATCCAGATCTTAAATCAATTTTAGAATATACAGAAGAACCCTGCAACTGGTCAAAGAGATCATCAATCCTTGGCAAAGTATACTTATTCTTTATTGTGGCTTTATTTAACTGTCTATAATCGACACAAAGCCTCATAGACCCATCTTTCTTCTTCACGAATAAAAACGGAGCACCCCAAGGTGAAACACTTGGTCTTATATATCCCTTAGCCAATAGATCCTCAAGTTGTTCCTTTAGTTCCTTTAGTTCAATTGGCGCCATCCTATAAGGAGCTCTAGAAATAGGCTGTGTACCTGGCATCAACTCAATGTTGAACTCAATCTCTCGGACTGGAGGAAATCCTGGAATTTCATCTCGAAATACATATGAAAATTCACTAACAATTGTAATATCTACCAATTTAGGTACTGACCTTGAAATATCAATTACATAAACCAAGAAACATTCTGCTCTTTTCTGCAACAAACGAGTCATGGACAAAACAGATATCAAAGGAATCTTAGCTCGAGAACCCTTACCATAGAATGTCCAGTGATCTGTCATATCAGGCCTAAACTTAACAATCTTCTGCAAACAGTCTACAGTAGCCCTGCATCTTGTCAACATGTCAATACCAAGTATGCAGTCAAAATTAGACATCTGCAACACAATACAATCAAGCTCAATGACATTATCCTCATAACGAAATTCACAACCACTTATCATTTCTACTGACCTCATCACTTTGCCCAGTGGAGTAGAAATAGATAATGTAGATGATAATGGCATAGAATGCAGTGAATGCAATGAGACAAAGTGCTCAGCTATGAAAGTATGTGATGCACCAGTATCCATCAAAACATAAGCAGGATAACCTGAGAGAAAACAATTACCTGCAATGACATTATCTGGAGCATTATGTGCCTCATCCTCCGTGAGTGCAAAAACTCGACCCTGTTGTCTAGGTGGCTGTCCTACCCTGTGGCTACCACTCTGTTTGTTCTGATCTGATCGGTTTGACTGCTGATAGGAATGAACTCATCTCAAGGCCACAATCATCATCAAATCACAAGTAATTCATCGAGCCATAGAATTTTCAATTTAAAATAAAATGATACTTTTACCTCGTATGTTACCGACCGTAACATACCTTTCAAATATTACCAAAAGAAGATCGAAATGTGTAGGTGAGAAGTCTTGAACCTTCGAAGTCTATTATAACTCAAGAACTCGGATCATTTATATAAATAGAGCAATTTATGAACAAAATTCATAATTAATTCAATAATGCTTCGAATCAAGATCCCCAAATATTCAAGAAAACTCAAATCCCAACAATTGTGTAAAGAAGGAATCCGTATCATTTCTCAACCGTAATATGACATAAAAACATTCATTGAATCATTTTGTCAAACACATGACATGCGTGCTAAAGAGTTAACTCCTTTACTTTGTCATTAGCTTCAATTCCATTTTAAAATTCAAACCAACACAATTTCAACATCTCCAACATCTCAATATCTCAAATATCAACTCAAATATCAATTCTAAACTTCAACCCATTTCCAAACTTGAATAAAATATAACATAATTACACCATCTTGAAGATCTTGAAGAGAGGATCACAAATCTAACTTCATTTCATAATTTCCTTGTACAATTCTCCCATAGATTGAAGAAGAAATGTAGAAAATGGAAGGAAGGAGGGTTTTGTTGGAAGAGAAAGAAGAAAAATGAGGAAAATTATGATACCATTCGATTTTTATGCCTTCCCAACACCAAAACACGTTTTTTGTACAAGTTCTGAGCACCATGGCGCGTGTTTTGGCGCAGCCGCGTGCCCCTTGCTGCCCAAACACCAAATTTTCAGCAACCGGCGCGCTAGGGCGCCGGATCCTGCGCGATGGCGCGCGGAATTCTGCCCAAAACGTATTTTTAACTTCAGAATTTGCGAAAGTGGTAAACTGAAAAGTTGTAGCCGTATGTCTTGGCTTGCATCTCCAATTGGCCTCATGTCATTTGGAAGTTTGAGTAAAAAGGTATGCTCAATCTCCCAACATGTGTCATTGTAGGAACGACGATACGCACGACACACTTCGGGGCGCTTTTGGCTCGTCTTCCCTAATGATTTGACCAAAACTCAAAATAAGAAAGTTATAGCCTTATGTCTTATCTTTCTAATAAAAATGGCCTCACATCAATTGGATCAATATACAAAACATTATGCTAAAAACCACAACTACTGCCACATTTTTCATACTGTTTCTGCACTTCCATTACCTATTTAGCTCAAATTCAACCATTGATTCTATCCATCCATTATCTATTCCATTCTATAACATTCATTACCATTCATACCATAACGTAAAGCCATAAACCATCACAACTACTGCCACAATTTTTTTTTTTCAAAATTCGGGCATTACAGATAACGGTACTCCGTGACTCTCATAGTCGGTTTAATCAATTTCCCATAATTGCTGAAAAAAAAATAAAAAAAATCATTTCTTTTCTTTTCAAAATGGATGAAATTCTCTCAAAAATTTGTAAATATTTTCCCTCTGTTTCTGAAAATGTTCTAAGAAAAATTTATGCAGGAAGGTGTGAAAGATTGAGATTGCTAATGCAAAAAGGAATTTCAGAAGATATTTGTCTTGTAATAGAAGCTAAGGTCAGATTAGGAGGAGAAGTTCCACAATCATTGCTCATTCGGTATTTGCCTAGATTAAGAAAAAGCACTTATGCAAAAAAACGAAGGGCCAAAAGTTTAGGGGTTTGTCATAAGTGTGCAAGATGGATTTGTGACAAACGATGCAGATCTTTGGGATGTGTTTCCAATAAAAGAGAAGATAAAATTGGTTTCATTAAGAATGGGCTGAGTAAGGAGTCTTTAGATAACATCTTATTGCCTCTTGAGACATATTATAGTGGACATGTGCATATTGAACTTCTCCGTTTATGGAAACAATTCCAAGATGAGCGTCATAGGCTTGGGAATCCGACTAAAAAAGACCCTGTTTGCCAATTTATAAGAAAATTGGATGGGAAGCATATCCTCGACTCATAGAAGGCATTGACGCCGTTTCTGGACGTAAAACCAGAGGAAAATTGTGAGCCACAATCACACTACTGTTTACATGCATGTGTGTCATTATTGTTTTTACTCTTTATTCTGTTTACAACTGTGACCCATAGTTTTGTCCTGATAACATATTACCCCGATAAAATCTCTCATCTTTCTCTCTATTTTCGCAAAAAAAAAAAGAAGAAAGTAAAAAAACATGGCTGGAACCTCTGCACAATCATTAAAAAATATTTGTGTATTTTGTGGGTCAAGTCCTGGAAAAAATGAAGTGTTTGTAGAAGCAGCGAATAACTTTGGAAAGATATTGGCTGAGAGAAAAATTCACTTGGTATATGGGGGAGGTAATATTGGGTTAATGGGATTTGTTTCAACATCTGCTCATCTTGGAGGTAGTCAGGTTTTGGGTATTATTCCTACCGCTTTAGCTGAAGGAAATATTACAGGTGTTACGATTGGTGAGGAATTAAAAGTTTCTTCTATGTATGAAAGAATCACAAAAATGGTTGAAAATTCTGATGCTTTTATCGTACTACCAGGTGGTTTTGGTACATTAGAAGAAATTATTCACACTGTTTCTTGGGCACAACTTAATATCCATAATAAACCTATGGGCTTGTTGAATATCAATAATTATTATGACAGTTTGTTGACATTTCTTGATAAAGCTGTGGAACAGAATTTCATTTCAGAAAATTCACGACGGATGCTCTTATGTGCTTCGACTGCCGACCAATTAATTGATGATTTGGAAGCTTTTGTTCGTAAGCCTGATCCGATGATAACAAAGATCAATTGGTCGCAATCAAGCAATAAGAAAAGGAAGTTGGATCATTGATTCAAAAGTCGTGGATTGGTTTGCGTTTGTTTCAGTTTGTTATCTTCAATAAAATTCCAAGTGATATCTCTTTCATTTCGTACTCTTTATTAATAGTTATTTTGACATTAGGGACAATGTCATATTCTGATTGGGGGAGAACAAACTTATAAAAAAAATTAAAAAAAATTTTTTAAAAAAAACATAAATAAAAAAAAATTTATATATATATATATATATATATTATTTTAAAATAAAATCATGTTTAATGTTTGTATCTTAGTAATTTTTGCAAAAATGTCATACATTACATGTTTGAAAGATTTAAATTAGAACATGCATTAATCTATTTAAGAATGTTTAAATTTTTATTTGAAAAAAAAA
>NC_133315.1:8041357-8213438 GCF_012295235.1 Primulina huaijiensis | reverse complement strand
TATTTATTTTTTTTAAAAAAAAATTTTTTAATTTTTTTTAAAAGTTTGTTCTCCCCCCAATCAGAATATGACATTGTCCCTAATGTCACAATAACTATTAATAAAGAGTACATAATGAAAGAGATATCACCTGTAATTTTATGGAAGATAACAAACTGAAACAAACGCAAACCAATCCACGACTTTTGAATCAATGATCCAACTTCCTTTTCTTACTGCTTGATTGCGACCAATTGATCTTTGTTATCATCGGATCAGGCTTATGAACAAAAGCTTCCAAATTATCAATTAATTGGTCGGCAGTCGAAGCAGAGATGAGTATTCTTCGTGAATTTTCTGAAATGAAATTCTGTTCCACAACTTTATCAAGAAATGTCAACAAACTGTCATAATAATTATTGATATTCAACAAGCCCACAGGTTTCTTATGGATATTAAGTTGTGCCCAAGAAACAGTGTGAAAATTTTCTTCTAAAGTACCAAAACCACCTGGTAGAGCGATAAAAGCATCAGAATTTTCAATCATTTTTGTTATTCTTTCATACATAGAAGAAACTTTTAATGCCTCACCAATCGTAACACCTGTAATATTTACTTCAGCTAAAGCTGTAGGAATAATACCCAAAACCTGACTACCTCCAAGATGAGCAGATGTTGAAACAGATTTCATTAACCCAATATTACCTCCCCCATATACCAAGTGAATTTTTCTCTCAGCCAATATCTTTCCAAGATTATTCGCTGCTTCTACAAACACTTCATTTTTTCCAGGACCCGACCCACAAAATACACAAATATTTTTCAATGATTGTGCAGAGGTTCCAGCCATGTTTTTTTTACTTTCTTCTTCTTCTTTTTTTTTTATGGGAAAATAGAGAGAAAGATGAGAGATTTTATAAGGGTAATATGTTATCAGGACAAAACTATGGGTCACAGTTGTAAACAGAATAAACAGTAAAAACAATAATGACACACATGCATGTAAACGGTAGTGTGATTGTGGCTCACAATTTTCCTCTGGTTTTACGTCCATAAACGGCTTCAACGCCTTCTATGAGTCGAGGATATGCTTCCCATCCAATTTTCTTATAAATTGGAAAACAGGGTCTTTTTTAGTCGGATTTCCAAGACTATGACGCTCATCTTGGAATAGTTTCCATAAACGGAGAAGTTCAATATGCACATGTCCACTAGAATGCGTCTCAAGAGTCAATAGGATGTTATCTAAAGACTCCTTACTCAGCCCATTCTTAATGAAACCAATTTTATCTTCTCTGTTATTGGAAACATATCCCAAAGATCTGCATCGTTTGTCACAAGTCCATCTTGCACACTTATGACAAACCTCTAAACTTTTGGCTCTTCGTTTTTTCGCATAAGTGCTTTTTCCTAATCCAGGCAAATACCGAATGAGCAATGATTGTGGAACTTCTCCTCATAATCGGACCTTAGCTTCTATTACAAGACGAATATCTTATGGAATTTTTTTTTTTTTTATCAGCAATTATGGGAAACTGATTAAACCGACTATGAGAGTCACGGAGTACCGTTATCCGCCATTGAACCGGGAAAATAAAAAGATTAAGGAAACCTGAAATAAAAACAAACAAAATTAAATGCAACACAAAAAAAATCAAGGATCGGAAAGAAAAAATAAACTCTTCTTGAAAAATTTCATTTTCTAAAAATGATTTAAGCCTTTCTCCATTTACTTTAAAAACATCACAATTTTTAGGATTTTCAATATCCACAGCTCCATAAGTATACACATGCTTTACAACATATGGGCTTGTCCATCTTGATCGTAATTTCCTGGGAATATGTGAAGTCGAGAATTATAAAGCAAAACTTTTTTACCAATCTCAAAATATTTTCTCAGAATTGTTTTATCATGAAATGATTTGATTTTGCTTTATAAATCCTTGAATTCTCATACGCGTCATTTCTGAGTTCATCAAGTTCATTAAGTTGCAATTTACGCAATTTGTTGGCATCATCCATGCTTGAATTTAAAGTTTTGATCGCCCAATAAGCTTTATGTTCCAATTCCAAAGGCAAATGACAATGTTTTCCATAAACCAACCTATAGGGAGACATATTCAATGATGTTTTAAAAGCTGTTCGATATGCCCAAAGTGCATCATTAAGTCGTAGAGACCAATCTTTTCTATTTNATTTCTTTTTTAAATCGCACCCAATTTTTGACAATTTTCACAGATCTTGCAGATTTCGTGGGTGTCTTTAAACAAAGTGGGCCTATAAAATCCACACTGCAAGATTTTTGCAGCTGTTTTCTTTGAAGAAAAATGTCCTCCGCATGCTTCTGTATGACAAAATTTAATGACACTACTTAACTCATTGTCGGGGATGCAACGTCGAAAAATTTGATCCGGACAATACTTGAACAGATACGGATCATCCCAATAAAAGTTTTTTACCTCATTCAAAAATTTTCTTTTATCTTGAGAACTCCATTGCGGTGGCATCAGGAAAATTATCGTTAATTATCCTGTCACAAGAAAATTTACTATGTTAGCAAACCAAGGTGTAGTAGTAACCGAAAATAAATGTTCATCAGGAAAATTATCGTTAATTGGTGTCATTTCACAAGATGATCCTGTTACTAGTCTCGATAAATGATCGGCTACGACATTCTCGGTTCTTTTTTTATCTTTGATCACAATGTCTCGTGGCTTTGCATCCTGTTTGGTCAACATATATCTAATAGCAGAATGATTAGTAAACAAGATAGTTGTTGATCCAATCAAATAAGAACGAAATTTATCTAATGCAAATATTATAGCAAGTAGTTCTTTTTCAGTTGTGGAGTAATTCATTTGAGCATTGTTTAAAGTTCTACTTGCATAATATATCACATAAGGCTTACCGTTTCTTCTTTGACCCAATACTGCACCGACTGCATAATCACTCGCATTGCACATGATTTCAAATGGTGAAGACCAATCAGGAGGTTGCATGATCGGAGCTGATGTTAAATGTTGAATGATTTTATCAAAAGCATTTTGACATTCTTGAGTCCACTCAAATGCACTGTCTTTAGTTAAGAGGTTACAAATGGGTTTAGAGATTAAACTAAAGTACTTTATAAACCTCCTATAAAATCCAGCATGTCCCAAAAATGAGCGAATTTCTTTAGTGGTTTTTGGAGGGGGTAAATTGGCAACGACATCAACTTTTGCTTTATCAACTTCAATTCCATGAAATGACACAACATGTCCCAAAACAATTCTAGAAGTAATCATGTAATGAAATTTTTCCCAATTTAAAATAAGACATGTTTCCTCGCATCTTTTTAAAACTTTTTCAAAATTTTCAAGACAATTATCAAACGTATTCCCAAAGACAGTTAAATCATCCATGAAAATTTCCAAACAATTTTCAACCATGTCGCAAAAAATGCTTAGCATACATCTTTGAAATGTTGTTGGGGCATTGCATAATCCAAATGGCATCCTTTTAAATGCAAATGTTCCAAAAGGACATGTGAATGTAGTTTTATCTTGATCTTCGAGTGCAATGGGAATTTGATAATAACCTGAATATCCATCAAGAAAACAATAGTATGGATGACCTGCTACTCTTTCTAAAATTTGATCCAAAAATGGTATTGGAAAATGATCTTTTCTAGTGGCGTCATTTAATTTTCTTTAATCAATACACATCTGCCAACTAGATGGGACTCGACTTTTTAACAATTCACCTTTTTCATTTTTTATCACTGTGATGCCAGATTTTTTCGGAACTACTTGTGTTGGGCTTACCCACTTACTATCAGAAATAGGGTAGATAATCCCAACATCAAGTAGTTTGAGAACTTCAGTTTTCACAACATCTTTCATGTGTGGATTTAATCTCCTTTGTGGTTGTTGAGATGTTTTTGCATTTTCTTCTAAGTGAATTTTGTGAGTGCAAATTAGTGGATTAATGCCCTTGAGATCTTTTAGTGTCCAACCAATTGCATTTTTATGTCTTTTAAGCATATCAACTAATTTACCTTCTTCATCACTTGCTAGTTTGGAAGAAATTACCACCGGATATGTTTCATCTTCTCCAAGAAATGCATACTTCAATTCTTCTGGCAAGGGTTTTAACTCCAATATGGGTGGTTCGTCTTTGTTCTCATATTTTGCATCAAATTCTTTCTCTGATCCTGGTAACGAGTGATACCTGATAAAATCATCAAGATCAATTTCAATATTTTCTTTAACAGTTTCAATTGAACAAATATCTAATTGATCACGAGTACTCCCTTCTTGAATGTTTTCTTCCACAAGAGTTTCAATAAGATTTTCATCTTCACTTTCATCTCCTTTGTCATGTGGTTGCTTACAAAGATTAAACACATTAAGCTCCAAGGTCATGTTACCAAATGACAACTTCATTATTCCATTCCTGCAATTTATAAGAGCATTAGAAGTTGCTAAAAATGGACGACCTAAAATTACAGGAATTGCATTACAAGCTTCGATAGGTTGTGTATCTAAAACTATGAAATCGACAGGATATACAAAGTTATCAACTTGGACCAACACGTCTTCTACCATACCTCTTGGCACTTTAACAGATCTATCAGCAAGTAAAAGTGTTACCGAAGTAGGTTTTAACTCGCCTAGATTGAGTTCTTGATAAACTGAATATGGAAGTAAATTCACACTAGCTCCAAGGTCAAGCAAGGCTTTTTTAATCTTTCGTTCTCCAATAATACAAGAAATAGTAGGACAACCAGGGTCTTTGTATTTCAAAGCATTATTATTTTGAATGATTGCACTTACTTGTTCGGCTAAAAATGCTTTCTTTTTCACATTCAATTTTCTTTTCACAGTGCACAAGTCTTTCAAAAATTTGGCATATGATGGTACCTGTTTTATTGCATCTAATAAAGGAATATTAACTTTTACTTGTTTAAAAATATCATATATATCAGAATTCAAATTTGATTTTTTTGTATTTTTCAATGCATGAGGGAATGGTGGTGACACTGTCTGTTGAACCTCCTCTTCGCAAGTTATGGGTTCCACTTCCTTACCCTTTGGAGTTGATTTATCATCATCTTCACAAGGTTCAAGAATGGATTTTTCCACAACCTTACCACTTCGAAGGGTAATAACAGATTTTACCTGATCCATCGGTTGAGTTCCAGAAGTTCCAGTTTGTGAATGATGATCCTTGGGATTAGGCAGAGGTTGTGAAGGAAATTTACCTTTTTCATGAACATTAAGTGCAGATGCAAATTTAGCAAGAGTATCTTTCAAATCTGTCATGGTTTGAGCAGTTTGAGTATTGATAGACTCTTGCTTTGCAATGAAAGAATTCAATATATCTTCCAAATTCCTTTTAGGTGGAGGAACATAAGGTGCATAATTTTGAAAATTTTGTTGATTTTGGAAATGTGGTTGTGAAAATTGTGCAGCATTATCATTCCTCCAACTAAAATTTGGATGATTTCGCCAACCTGGATTGTAACTTTGAGAAAATGGTTCAAAATTTGGCCTTTTGAGATTGTTTAAAACATTGGCTTGTTCATGGAGACATTCTTTAAAAGAAGGCAAAGTGGGACAATCTTTTGTAGAATGATCACTTGTATCACAGATGTGACATGCAATTTCTTGAACAGATTTTAATTGACCATTCTTTTTCAATTCAAGTGCCTCAACTTTTCTTGCCAAAGAGGTAAATCTAGCTTGAAGATCATGTTCATCTTTGAGAGTGTACATACCTCCACCAGATGTAGGAGATTGAATCTTGTTTGATGGTTCGATTGTACCTATAGTGTCCCAATTTTGAGCATTTTCAGCTAATGAATCGAGATACTCAATTGCCTCATTTGGATCTTTATCTTCAAATGTTCCATTACACATAAATTCAACCATTTGCCTATCTTTAGGTGTTAAGCCTTCATAAAATTGAGAAACAACTCTCCAAATTTCAAAACCATGATGTGGACAAAGATTAAGCAATTCTTTATATCTATCCCAACACTGATAAAAAGTTTCTCCTTGTTTTTGAGTGAAAGTGATGATTTGCCTTTTGAAAGAATTTGTTCTATGAGATGGAAAAAACTTTTTCAAAAATTGTTGTTGCAATTCATCCCAAGTTCGAATGGATCCCGATCTAAGATTTTGTAGCCAAGTTTTAGCTTTATCTTTTAAAGAAAAAGGAAAAAGCTTAAGTCGAATGGTGTTCATGCTACAATTTAGATCATTATATGTGTTGCACACTTCTTCAAATTCTCGTAAATGCATGTATGGATTTTCAGAATCTAAGCCATGAAAGTTGGGTAAAAGTTGGATAATACCAGGCTTAAAATTGAAATGAGATGCATCAGGGGGAAAAACTAGACATGAAGGTGCACTAGTACGTGTAGGATTCATGTGATCTCTAAGTGTTCTTCGTCTATCATGATCATGTTGAGATTGAATTTCATCTTCATTTTCTTGGATGGGTTCTTCCGCCATGTTTTGTGAAAATAAAGGGTTATTTCGAATGAGTCGACCACTAAGTGTACGTGACCAAATAATGCTCATGCAAATGCAAATGCAAAAGAATAAAAACACACAAAAGCAATAAAAATTCAAATAAAGAAAAATAAACTATAAACAAAATTAAATAGACTTGAAATTAAATTATACTTCCCCGGCAACGGCGCCAAAAACTTGTTGTCACTTTGATTGTTGCACTCCCAAGAGCAGGTTGTCCACAAGTAGTATAATTCGGTGAGTCCGATATCGTATCCACAGGGAAGCTAAGGTAATTACAAGTCCACTACAATGTCTTTTTGTTTTGTTTTTGTTTTTGTTTCTTTTTAATTTTAATTGTTTGAATCTTTAATGGGTAAATTTTAATTGTTCAAATTTTAATTTAAGTAGTTGAGATTAAAGGATCCACTCTTGGTATTTTAATAAAGTTAACATTAACGAACAATATTGAAATCCACTTAATAAAATGGTTCCAATATATTAAATAATCATATTTATATTATGTTATAAATTATTATCTTATAAGTATATAATATATACCAAAACTTATAAATGTGGTCAAGTATTTATTGTGCTATATATATTTGTAAACACTAAATCAAGGTTCCCACTTTAAATGGTTGGTAAAACCAAACAAACATTTAAATGGTACCAATAAATTAATACTATGATATATTCATATATAATAAATCAAGGAATCCAAGTTAAATGGTTGGTAAAACCAAACTAACATTTAAATGGTTCCAAGAATTTAATATTATAATATATTTATATATAATAAATCAAGGCATCCACTTTAAATGGTTGGTAATACCAAACTAACATTTAAATGGTTCCAAGAATTTAGTGTAACATATAGCAACAATAAATCAAAACTCCCACTTATAAGTAGGGTATAAAAATGCTTAAAGAAATAAATATAACATAAACAATAAATAATGATTAAATAATATAAAACATAGATTCTTACCTTTTAATAACCTTATTATCATGCCAAGAGTTTCACCTTATCATCTCAACTTTAGGAAGTTAGCTATTCATTATTCAAAGTGTAAAACTTTGAATATGAAATTAACATGCTAATTGTATTTAAATGAAGAAATAAAGGAAAAATATAGAGAGAAATATTATGAACTCAAAGGTTTGTTCATAGAATGAGGGATATCTCAATACATTACAATGCACCCCTATTTATAGCCAAATTTGGGGAGACAACCACAAATAAAATATTATTTTTTTACACATAAGTCTTCATTGGTGTTCCAAGATATTATATTATATTACACATCACTTTTGAAAATCTTCTTCTCCGAATTTGCTTCTTCACATAAAAAGAAACATGTGGATAATTGAGTTGTCTAGTTGTGGTATTTTTTTCAAACCATTTGACCAAGTAATTTGAGAGATATGGTCAAAATACTAGAGCATGGTAAAACTGCCACTCCTTTGGTAACTTTATTTGTTGCTTAATTTGATCCCAATTGTGAGAGGATTTTTATCTCATGCTTGTCAACAATATTGTAGATATTATAATCAACTTTCTACAGGTCCAAGAATCATCTTAATCCCATTTGCAACGCCAAGTTTATTCTTATTTTATCGAACCTGTAAAAAATAGTAAAAACTTGTAATTACACAACAACTTATATTTTATACAATTTATTATAAAACATATAATATTTAAATATTTAATAAAACAAAAACTATATAATTATATTATAAAACATTTAATTAATGTACAATTTTTATGTTTATCAGAAAGGAACTGAAAATCCTTAAGCGCATAGCTGGTTCTCATAGCTTTGTCAAGACATCTACCGCACCCTTATCCGCTTGGTTGAAAATGTGGATAATTGTTGTAGAGGAAAAATACGATGATGTAATCCGTGCAAACGTTTATCATCAAATGAAGTATTTATTAGCTTAACTTTGTTTTTCTCTTTCTTTTATCAGTTGACTATGAACTGAAATCAGTTAAGCATTAAGTAATAAATAACAGACTGATATCAGTTGATAATGAACAACTGATAATTAAGAAGCTTGGGTAAATGAGAAAAACGCTTTGGTTGACTCGAGACTCTTTAGCTTTTCAACATTTAATGTCATCTGTCTATAAGGAAGACGATAGAGATACAATGTGAGATAATAACATTTCAATATGTCGGATTCAAGTAATTCTGATGCATGCAGCAGTACTCATGTTCAAGTTACTGAACAATTAAGTCCATATTTAGAAGAGTTGAAGAAAACAATGGAGGAATATGTCTTCACGAAAGTGATGTCAACATGGTTCAAAATTCATGATTTGCAGAGGATAAGTAGTAGTGGTGCTGCTCCTTCTCGTGCTCAAGCAGCAACAACAAGAAAATACATTGATCTTTTTGAAGTCAGACATGTTACAGACCTGGTTGATGACAATGTTCTGTTACATGCAATGTTATGGAAGGAATGACATGTAATTGAGAAAATTTCTACAACTGAATCATTTTCTAGAATCCGAATTTATGAGTTGAATAATTGGATTACACAATGGCAGGATTCAGTTGGTTCTAAGTTATCTTCTGTAACATGGAATCGATTTTATTCTTAATAAAGTATCATTTCCAATTTGTTGTTGTGTTTTTATTTTCTGCAAATAATTTTATTAGTAAAACAGCATCAATAATAATTTTAAGACAAGTCAATTAAACCAAGAATATTGCGAAAGTAAGAAAACTTAGTCTCGGATAATGGTTTGGTGAAGATGTCAGCTGCTTGTTGCTCAGTTGAGATATACTCCAGTCTGATGTCCTTCTTCAAAGCATGATCTCTAATGAAGTGATGCCTGACATCGATATTCTTGGTCCTGGAGTGAAGAACTGGGTTATACGTGATAGCAATCGTGCTTGTATTATCACAGAATATGGGCGATTCATTTGTAATTACTCCATAATCTTTCAGTTGTTGTTGGATCCAGATCAGTTGTGCACAACAACTACCAGCAGCAAGGTATTCTGCTTCATTTGTTGAGGTAGCAATGGATGTCTGCTTTTTGCTGAACCAAGAGATCAGTCTGTCTCCTAGAAACTGACAAGATCCACTTGTACTTTTTCGATCAAGCTTACATCCTGCATAATCTGCTTCTGAATAGTCAACTAAATTGGAAGTAGAGTCTTTAGAATACCATAACCCAACATTTTGTGTACTCTTAAGATATTTCAAAATTCTTTTAGTAGTTGAGAAATGTGATTGCTTAGGATTTGCTTGAAATCTAGCACACATACAGACAGCAAATACAATATCAAGACGACTGGCAGTTAGGTACAACATTGAACCAATTAAACCTCGATATAATGTTGCCTAAACTGATATTCCCCCTTGATCAGTGTCCAATTTTACTGATGAGCTCATGATAGTATTTGCAGCTGAACATGATTCCATGCCAAATTTCTTAAGCAGCACCTTTGTATATTTAGTCTGACTGATGAATATACCATTCTCCAGTTGCTTCACTTGCAGTCCAAGAAAGAATGTCAGTTCACCATCATGCTCATTTCAAACTTATCCTGCATTATCTTAGCAATCTTTTCGCATAATTTGGGGTTAGTTGACCCAAATATGATATCATCAACATAAATTTGAACTAATAAAATGTGATCATTCTTAAAAAATTTGAACAAGGTCTTATCAACTGATCCAACAGAAAAATCATGATCAGTTAGAAATTTTGAAAGAGTTTCGTACCAAGCTCTGGGAGATTGTTTCAGACCACATAAGGCTTTGTTCAAATGGTAGACATGATCAGGAAAAACATGACTTATGAAACCTGGAGGTTGTTCAACATATACTTCCTCTTGTAGTTGACCGTTCAGGAATGCACTCTTTACATCCATCTGATATACCTTGAATTTCTAATGTGATGCATAAGCAAGAAAGATTCTGATTGATTCCAGTCTTGCAACTGGAGCATATGTCTCATCATAGTCAATTCTTTCTTATTGCCTATATCCTTGTGCCACTAATCTTGCTTTGTTGCGTACAACTGAACCATCTTCGTTCAGTTTATTTCTGTATACCCATTTTGTACCTATAATAGTTTTTGAAATTGGTCTTGGAACTAAGTTCCAGACATTGTTATAATTGAACTGATTTAGCTCTTCTTGCATTGCATTCACCCAGTTAGGATCAACAAGAGCATCATCAGTTCTCTTGGGTTCTAGTTGTGAAACAAAAGCTGAATAGATAAATAAATTTAGCATTTGATTGTGAGTTCTTACTGGATCAGATGGATTTACTATTACCAGTTCAGGTGGATGTGATTTTCTCCATCTGTACTCAGTATTTGTTGTATCAGCAGTTTCTTCAGTTGGTAACTGAACACAGTTTTCAATTTCAGTTGGTGCTTCGTCAACTGGTATTTGAATGTTATCATTATGCTCTGTCAACTGGTTATCAGCAACGACTTCCTACACATCTGATTGGTCCAGTACTTCTGGTTCAGGTGTTTGAAGTATGCTTTTATATCCACGACTTTCATCTGTGTCATCATCTTCCAAACAGATATCTGTAAATCGATCAACTAGCTCAACTTGATCAGTTGGCTTATTAGTTAGTTCAGTTTCATCGAAATCAACATGAGGAGATTCTTCAACATTTAGGGTTTTCTTGTTGAAAACTCTATAGGCTATACTAACTGATGAGTATCCAAGAAATATTCCTTCCGCAGATTTAGCATCAAACGCTTTTAAATAATTTTTGCCATTATCAAGAATAAAACATCTGCAGCCGAATATTTTGAAATAAGTAATTATACTTTTTCTTCCATGCCAGATCTCATATGGTGTTTTCATATAATTCTTATTAATCATTGATCTGTTCTGAGTATAACACGCAGTGTTTACTGCCTCTGCCCAAAATCTTTGAGAAATACCAGAATCAGCAAGCATTGTTCTGGCAGCTTCTTTAAGAGTCCGATTTCTTCTCTCAGCTACACCATTTTGCTGAGGAGTTCTGGCTGCTGAGAGCTCATGCTTAATTCCAGCATTTTCTAGGAAATTTGAAAGAGTTTGATTGATGAATTCAGTTCCTCGATCAGATCTGATTCGATCAATTCCAACTGATTTTTCATTTAAAAGTCTTTTGAAGAGCTTTATTAGTTGCGAAGCAGTATGGTCTTTAGATTTGAGAAAAATAACCCAAGTAAATCTTGAAAAATCATCTACGACTACCAAGGTGTATTTCATTCCTCCTAAGCTCATGACTGGTATAGGACCAAAGAGATCCATGTGCAACAGTTCTAAGCATCGGGATGAAGATTTACATCCCTTGTTTTTAAAAGAGGATCGTACTTGTTTACCATACTGACATGCTGAGCAAAGTTTTTCTTTTGAAAAATCTATTTTGGGCAAACCAGTTACAAGTTCATGTTTACTCAGATAGGCAATGGATTTAAAGTTTAAATGATTTAGTCTCTTATGCCACAACCAGTTTTTAGATGATTTGGAAGCAATAAAACAAACTGGTGCATAAGTTTGATCATTCCAACTGACTTTATATGTGTTTCCACAACGTTTGCCAGTTAGTATGATTTCATCAGTTGAAGTTTTGACTAAACATGAATTTTTGTCAAATTGTACTAAGAGTCCACTGTCGCATAACTGACTGATGCTAATCAAGTTATACTTCAGGTTTTCTACTAATAGAACATCTTTAAAAGTAAAGTTATCATGGATAAGCTTACCCTTACCCACAGTTCTTCCTTTGGAATTGTCCCCGAAACTGATGTTTGGACCAGTGTATTTGATCAGTTGGGATAATGCACTTGTATCTCCTGTCATATGTCGCGAGCATCCACTGTCCAAATACCATATTGAGTTCTTGTTTGTACCTGTTACCTGCAATCACACATATAATATAACTTGGTACCCATATCTATTTGGGTCCTGAATTGATTAGACCCTTAGGAATCCACACTTGGATTAGTCTAACAGACTTTCCAATAGCTGTATTCCCAATGGTTTTTCTCAGCTTTTGTGTGCTTGGTGTGTAGTGTACAGATGATACAATATTTGTTTTAGTTTTATTGAACTAATTGTTGAGTCTATATCTCTTCTGAACTGGGTTGTAGTTATAGTAATTGAAATAGCTATTCGAATAGTTCTTGTGAGACCTCTTTGATAACTGACTGTGTGAATCAGTTGAGAATTTTTGACTATAACCAATCCCATATCTTCTAACCTTGTTCATATTCTCAGTAGGTTGCTCAATCAGTTTACTGGGCTCAAATTGTTCTTGTATCACTGCTGTTTTGACAAAATTAATGTATTTCTTTTTGTCTATTTTTGGCTTTGGTTGAGTATCATTTGGCTATATTTCTCTTTTAGTGTTGAACCCTAAATCAGTTTTATCAGAAACTGATTTTTGTGAATTCTGCATCTCATTCAGTGCAGTAGATGTCTTGTTCCAAGACTGAATGAGCTCAGTCTGTTTTGAGTTTTCAAGAAACAACTTCTGGATTAATGACTGATTTTTGTTTCTCTCTGCTTTTAACTCAGCAATTTCCCTTTTTAGACTCAACCCATCAACTGATTCAACAGTTTTGGTTTTATTGTCTGTGGGATCAGTTTGCTTTGCTTTGATTTTTTCAAATGATGATGCAAGCTTTTGATACTCATTTACCATTTCATGTAGTGTTAGAATGATTTCTTCTCGTGTGAAATCAGTTGAGCTGAAATCAAATACCTGTTGGCTAGATGATTCTTCTTCTGCATCATTAGACATTAAGCACTTGACTTCCTCATCATCACTAGAGCTGTATGAGCTTTCTGGTTCTGACTCCTCACTGCCAGTTTCTGCCCATTTAGATTTGTTTTCTTGAGCTAAGAGTACCTCATGTTTAATTCTGAAGTACTTCTTATCTTCCTTAGGTCTTCTTTTGTGCTCATATGATTTTTTTCTTCTATCAGTTGAGTCTTGACTGTCCTTCTTGGGTTTAGGACAATCAGCCATAAAATGACCTGATTTGCTACAGTTGTAGCAGGCATTTGATTCATCTTTGGAACTGTTCCTTTGGTATGGCTTCTGGAAGTTTCCTTGATTCTTTCTCATGAACCTTCCAAATTTTTTGATGAACAATGACATAGCATCACTGCTCAACTGATCAGCAGATTTCTCGACTGAACTGATTGGTCCTGTTCTGACAGCAGCTAGAGCAGTTGTTGCTGCAGGGGTAGATAATTCTCTTTCTCTGGTCTGCAGCTCAAATTCATAAGCCTTTAAATCAGCAAACAGATCATGAAGTTCAATCTGGTTCAGATCTTTGGACTCCCTCATTGCCATGGTCTTTCCATCACATTCCTTGGGAAGAGACCTCATTACCTTTAGTGCAATCTCTTTGTTGGTATACACTTTTCCAAGTGCATTTAATTCATTGATGATAATGCTTCCTCTATCATCATACTCGTGCATTGATTCTCCTGCTTTCATTTTGATGTTATCAAAATTTTGAACAGCAACAAAAAGTTTATTTTCTTTGGTTTGATCATTTCCTTCACACCGTTGGATCAGCTTTTCCCAAATTTCTTTGGCTGTCTTACACATCTTTATTTTGCTGAATAAATCCCAGAATTCGGATAAACAGAAGGCATGTACACAAATCTGCACTAACTCGGATTTCCAGACCAGTTTTAGTAAAAATCACATATCTCTCTCATTGCTTCATGGAATTGAGTGATTCATGAACCAAATCGAAGCTAACTTGATACTATACAAGTTTGATGAGACCATAACATCAAAATCCAACTAGAATCGTCCCATATACCCGAAATACACTAGGCATAAAAATTGATCTTGGACAAAAACAAGAAACCATGCTCATATCCATTTTAAATTCAAAGCAACTCAAATACAACATTTTCAACATCTTAATATGATAGGATCGATTAACGAAACAAGAGTGTTTAGAAGGGGGGTTGAATAAACACTCACAATTAAAACTGATCTTTTAGAGTTTTGAGTTCAGTTTGGTGAGAAACTGATTCTCGAAATCTTGTTGGTCAATGACAATCAGTTAAACTAAAGTAGTTGCGGAAATTAACTGACTGAAAGATAGAATACAAAACTGAAATAAAAGACACAAGGATTGTTTCTAGATGTTCGGAGATTTCAATTACTCCTACGTCACCCCTTCTATCTCAAAGATAGGATTTTCAGTAANTTAGCTCACTGGTCCCCGCCCTCGATCCCGACATCATCAGTACCTANACTTTGACAGAGTAACAGCAAGCTTTGAATAGAGTGTCTGTGCGCCCCCCTTTTTCAGCTGATCTTCTGTCATATTTATAATCTTCCCTTCCAACGGTAACTTGAGATATATTTGAATCTTTGTATCTGTTGATTGCCACTTCATCATTCCTTGGGCATTGTTTGCTTCTTTTATTGTAATGCGGCGTCTTAATTGATTTAACCGAAATGCGTTGTTCTAAGATGTATCGATTGAAGTGCGGCGTTTCGTATTTAGTTGCAATCTGCCATGAAAAATATGTTGCTTAGCAACTATTTTCGTTTTTATGCCATGCTATGCCATAAATTCATGTTTTATGATTAAAAAACTCATCCTAAGGATATCTAAAGGGGCTGCTATGGTAGGGTAACTTGGAGGGTCATTTTTTTAACGTGTTTAGGGTCCATGGAAGGTTAAGAGAGGGCTACAACCGCATGGGGTGAAGGCATGCATGGGAAAAGAACATAGAGTCCTAGCAGCTAAAGGCATCGACTAGGAGTCCTAGGTTGTCATGGTTTCTAGCTACTGTTAGAGCATGACTAGGAGACCAAAAAGGGCTGCATGATAGTCCTAAGGTGGCTACACAATCGCTTGGCGTGAGGGAGCCGTGCACATGCCATGCGATCGAGCTGAGGGGCTGGGGCTTCTAGGTTCTTTAGGCTCGGTCCTGTAGGGTCCCTAGGGCTTGGTCAATGTCATAGGAAGGGGATCTAAGGGATGGATAGGCTTGTTGTTAGCTTGGGCCGAAGGGGTGAAGGGTAGAAGCCTAGGATTTCGAAAATAGGGCAAAGGTTCAGTAGCATTTCTAAGCTGGTTCATTGGTCTTGATTGGTTTGGTTTTTGTTGAATATGGTTTATTTATGTGTTATTAAGTTTAGGTTCATGTTTGGTAAATTTTGGTTAAGTTTCGAGTCAATATGAGTCAAAATCAGGATTTACGTCTAAGTATAAAAATGAATCAAGGAATTTATGGAAAACCTAAATTTTAAGCCTAAGGAATATTTATGGGAGTGTTTTAAGATAATAGATTAATTTTGGAATGATTTGAAACGTCGTTTTGAGGCCTAGGGACAAATATGGAAAGTTATGCTTATAGGGGTAAAACGGTAATTTTACACCTAAAAATGATTAGATGGCCTGGTGAATGCTGTAAATAATGTTAATATGTTTATGTCAAATGTCTCTGAAATTAGATGATGAAACGTTAATGCTAAAAGACATGTTGCATGGTTGGTTTAAAAGAAAAATGATTTATAAATGCTTGAATTTTTATAAGTGATGAAAATACGTGATTGTGACTAATACAATGATATGATGATTATGCTGATACGATGATATGTAAAGCCAATGCTCAGTTTACGGGTGAAAGTGTCGCTGATGTCCCCGCCACCCAGTACTGTGGTTACACGCAGATGGATCCATCAACCTTCAGCTGATACGAATGTCATAATTATCGATCCAAATTCAATAAAAGGAAAAAGTATACGTATATGATGAAAAATAAAATGTATATGATAAAAAGAAAAATAATATGATGAAAGAAAAAATGTTTAAGTTTATGCATGTTCATGAAAAGCTATTTTAAGTAAAAATATTTTCAATGTTGCATATGATTGTATATGTATTACTTGTTATAATGGTTAAGGTTTGCTGAGTCAATAGACTCACTAGGTATGATCGATGCAGGTGAGCATGATGTTGGTGTTAATGAGGGACTTGATGGTTGATCTTGCTGGACTGAAGGTGCACACAACCCGAGGACCAGCACTAGTTTTCCGCAATTAAATTAAGTTTATGATTTACGATACTTTAAATATTTTTATGATTTATGAATGCTTTTGAGAGGTTTAAGAGATTTAAGAGTTTATGCTTTATTTTGGTAAAATGTTAAATTTAGGTATATTTAATGATTTACGATTTTACGTTTTGAATTGAGTTTTTTTTGGATTTTTCAAACAATAGTTGGTGGATTTATTTAAATGGTGCAGAAGCATTTTTAAAATATATATGTATGTATATTGTAGTTCGGCCGAAGTTTTCATATAAAAAAAATTCTTGTACTTTTTAAAAAAAACGAGTAGTGGACGTTTCACTTCAGCTGCCCCTGATGCCTTGGTGGCCGGATGAACTGCCTCTTCGGTGGCTGAGAACTACACTGGGCCTGAAGCTTCTAGTAACGCCCCAGATTCGACGACTGTCCTCACTGTAACAAGACGAGTCTTTCCAGCGTGCTTATGTCCTCACTCACACGCACCTTGGGAAACTTCTCAGGAGGTCACCCATCCCAAAATTGCCCCAAATCAAGCACGCTTAACTTTGGAGTTCTTATGTGATTATCTACCGAAAAGAAGATGCACCTTCGTGATATGAGTTGTACAAATCAAATCTTTTAAGCCCTCCTCAACTGTACAGTCCATTACATTGAACAGTCTCGGAATCCCTCTCATTCCCGTGTGGGATCGGTTCATTCATGTTCCCTCCACCTAGAAGCCTGACAAGAGCCGCTCATTGTCCGTGCAACTGATGGCACCGGCGATCACCCCCCGCCCTCTTCGGCCCCGGGCCTCACATGCCCACCAGCTTCCGCTTGGTTCGTCCCCGAACCACACCGTACTAAGAGAGGTCGGCTCTGATACCAACAGTAACGCCCCAGATTCGACGACTGTCCTCACTGTACCAAGACGAGTCTTTCCAGCGTGCTTATGTCCTCACTCACACGCACCCTGGGAAACTTTCCAGGAGGTCACCCATCCCAAATTTCCCCAAGACAAGCACGCTTAACTTTGAAGTTTTTATGTGATGAGCTACCGAAAAGAAGATGCACCTTCATTGTATGAGTAGTACAAATCAAATCTTTTAAGCCCTCTTCAACTGTACAGTCCATTACATTGAACAGTCTCGGAATCCCTCTCATTCCCGTGTGGGATCGGTTCATTCATGTTCCCTCCACCTAGAAGCCTGCCAGGAGCCGCTCATTGTCCGTGCAACTGATGACACTGGCGATCACCCCCCGCCCTCTTCGGCCCCAGGCCTCACATGATTCGATGACTGTCCTCACTGTACCAAGACGAGTCTTTCCAGCGTGCTTATGTCCTCACTCACACGCACCCTGGGAACTTTCCAGGAGGTCACCCATCCCAAAATTGCCCCAAATCAAGCACGCTTAACTTTGGAGTTCTTATGTGATTATCTACCGAAAAGAAGATGCACCTTCGTGATATGAGTTGTACAAATCAAATCTTTTAAGTCCTCCTCAACTGTACAGTCCATTACATTGAACAGTCTCGGAATCCCTCTCATTCCCGTGTGGGATCGGTTCATTCATGTTCCCTCCACCTAGAAGCCTGACAAGAGCCGCTCATTGTCCGTGCAACTGATGGCACCGGCGATCACCCCCCGCCCTCTTCGGCCCCGGGCCTCACATGATCAGAGCAATGGTTCTGTATAGGGTTGCACTACTAGTGACCTCGAGAAGCTCACGAAGTCACGTCTTCGGTCTGTAAGTTTTACATTTACACATTTTATTTAAAGCATGAATTATTTAACAGCATGTTTTCATGAATTATTTTACGTCCCGATTTTTTTTATTGTTCAGTATTTAAATTTAAATTAAATTATGGAATTATGCATGTTGGTTACGTATGGGTTTTGTATGGAACAGTATATCTCCTAGACGCCAGGTTGGACGCCCGAGAGGTAATGATGAGCGCCGTCATGAATACGGTGAGGATCGAGGACAGGGGGGATTCGGACCTCCATCCCCTCCACCAGACATGAATGCCCAGATGCTAGTTGGGATGACTAGGTTCTTTGCACAGTTTGCGGGGGACAATGCTGGAGCAGCCAGGCCGACAGGGCCCGAGGCTGTCTATGAGAGATTCATGAAGATGCGTCCTAAGGAGTTTTTAGGAACGACGGACCCCATGGTTGCCGAGGGCTGGATCAAGGCCCTCGAGGTTATCTTCGAGTTCATGGAGCTTGGAGATGCAGACAGAGTCCGATGTGCCACATATTTATTCGGAGGAGATGCCCGCTTATGGTGGGAAGGAACGTCAGTAGCCCTGAACTTGGCTACGCTGAGCTGGACACGCTTCACGGAGGTATTCTACTCCAAATATTTCACGGAGGAAGTGCGCACCAGGTTGACCACTGAGTTCATGAGCCTGAGACATGGAGATATGACGGTTACAGAGTTCATCCGTAAGTTCGAGCGGGGTTGTCATTTTGTGCCCCTAATCGCGAATGATGCTAGAGCCAAGTTGATGCATTTCTTGGTGGGTCTACGGCCGATCTTGCGCCGTGATGTTAGGGTGTCTGACCCTACTTCTTATGAGGTCACTTTCTCCAAAGCCCTAGCCGCAGAGCAGGATCAGCGTGATATTGAGAGAGATCGCTTGGCGAAGCGACCAGTTCAGGTACCACACCGCCCTCCTCCTCAGCAGCATCAGCAGCAGAACAAGAGGCCTTTTCACGGGCCGCCGAGAAATAGAGGGCAGCAGCAGCAGCAGCAGCGGGGACGCCCAGCCCCGGGGACCTTTGAGCATCCAGTCTGTCCCAAGTGCTCACGCCGCCATCCTGGAGCATGTATGTTTGGCTCAAGAAAGTGTTATAAGTGTGGTAGTCCAGACCACTTATTTCTGCAGTGCCCTCAGAGGAATCCGCCTACCCAGGGCAGAGTTTTTGCCCTTCATGGGACAGAGACGGACCCGGAGTCGATGCTTATGACAGTTATCTTAATGCTGACAGTTAATTATTGAATTTCAATGTTTTGGGAATTGGGATTGAGATTTTCAACTTAGAATTGCGATAGGATTGCATGCTCTACTCAGTACCATTTTCGGTAATTAGGTTAGAAGAACTTTGGCCTTTGCATGTCTATAAGTTAGTTCTTGTGATTATTGTGTTGAAATGGGATTTTGGGAAAGGGGTGGCCGAGAGTTAGGTGGAGTTCTAGAAATTTCAGCCGTGTGTTTAGGGGCTAATGACATGGTTTTAGGAACTTTTTAGTGTTTTTAAGGTATGGTAAAAAGTTGAGAAATTTTCGGGTGAGTTTC
This sequence comes from Primulina huaijiensis, assembly GCF_012295235.1. Taxonomy (NCBI): domain Eukaryota; kingdom Viridiplantae; phylum Streptophyta; class Magnoliopsida; order Lamiales; family Gesneriaceae; genus Primulina; species Primulina huaijiensis. The sequence goes on along the minus strand of NC_133315.1, from coordinate 8,193,627 downwards.
GAGTCGATTCGGGTTAAAACCGGGTCTCCGGTCCAAGTTTTAAAACGGATCGATTAAATTTGGTTTTGGGCTCGAATTTACGTCTAGGAATACTTTTAAAAATGCTTTGGAATATTTTAAGGAGTTTGGTAAGCTTTGGGTCAAATTTTAGAGGTCTAGGGTTGAAACGATAATTTTGGGTTTCCAGGGGCAAAATGGTCATTTTGCACCCGGGGTGAGATTTTGGTCCTGGCAGCGCCCTGAGCACAAATCATGATATTTTTAAATGTTCATGCATCACGTTTACGATTTTTAAGCTATTATAATAATTATGGTGCTTGCTTGGTTTAAAGGAATTAAGAGAGAAAAGTGAGAAAGTGAAGAACACTCCGTCTCCGCCGCGCCGCGTCGTTATTTCGTTTGTTTTCTGTCAAAACAAACCAAGGCATGTTTATATCTTCTTTCACTCTTTAATCAAGCCATATAGATATTTTTAAATATCGCAAGTACATGATTTTATTGCAAGAAGATCGAAATTGTTCATATTTAATTATGTTAGTTAATTATATGACGTGCAAATATTCATTTTGAGATTTATGCGATATTGCTTGTGGTCACTTTACTATCACGCTTAAGTCCGGTTGCCAGCTACCGGCCCGGTCGCCAGTTACCGGTCAGTTCAGTTGTTTCACCCAGTATACTGTGGCAGTAGTCTGATCAGACTTACATTATTAAGTCTGGTCGCCAGTTACCGGCCCGGTCGCCAGTTACCGGTCAGTTCAGTTCAGTTCAGTTCAGGGACCACTTGCGTAGACCATAATCTCACCAGAAAATTATTACAAGTTATTTCATTGCAGGGCTCCAAGGAGCAAACATTTTCACTATGATATTTTCAGTTCAGTTATGCACGTACTATAATTACCATTGAAATGATATTTTTCGTTACACCTCTTTACAGGAAATTTTCACTTGCATGCGACTTTATTATTTATTTACTTGTTATTTACGATATATGCATGCTGAGTCTTTAGACTCACTAGACTTGATTGTTGTAGGTACTGATGACGTCGAGACCGAGGGCGGGGATCAGTGAGCCATCTCGAGTCCGCAGTAGTGGGACCCGAGGACCTCACTTTTCAGCATTTATTATTGTTATCGCTCAAACATTTTTATCTACCGTTGGATAAAATTTTTACAGTTATTTTTACAACATTAATTTCTTCCGCTGCTATTTTTAAACATGATACGTTATTCAACAGTTTATTTTATGAACTGGATATTTTATTTAGTTTAAAAAGAAAATTTTTAATTTTTCCGCAAATTTTCAAATACGGATTTCTAGGCCTTTACACTTCTTCCGCTGCATCTCGGCGTCGATATCTCGGAGGGCCTATTCTGCCTGAAAGCATAAGCGGTGGCGTCATCATAACTCACCGGCCTCATCAGCTTCACATCACGACGTAAAGTGGGTATGAGGCCATCCATGAAGTGCCTCAGCTTCTGGGCGGCATATCTCGCAATAAAGGGCACATAGTGACAGCACCAATCAAATTTCCTGATGAAATCTGCCACAGACAAGTCTCTCTGTCGGAGACTCATAAACTCTCTTCTCAGACGACCACTGACCTTCATTGGAAAATAGTTGTCGTAGAACATCTCTTTGAACTGATCCCAAGTGAGAGTAGCCAAGTTCAACCCGTGCGTTGCTGCCTCCCACCAGAGAGATGCATAGTCCCTCAGCATATACGCGGTGCATATGACCCGATCTTTGTCTCTCATATCTAGATACTGAGAGTTTAGCTCTAGAGACCGGATCAAACCCTCTGCCAAGAACGGATCGGTAGTACCCCCAAACTCCTTCGGGTTGAGCCATATGAACTGCTCGTAGATGTCTGTCTGGGGTCGGGGAGCCTGTTGTGCCAGCTCCATAAGTCTTGCAATACCCTCAAGTACACGGGTAGCTGCATCTCCTGGCAGTGGTCGTGGAGGTGGGCCTCTGCCGCCTCCAGGAGTATCATTCTGGCGATCTGTACTGGGAGCGCGTCTGGGAGGCATAATATCTAAATACACTCCAAATTCTAAACATAACCCATCATGAAATTTAATATAGTTTTTAAAACTTTTAATCCTTAAATCATGTAAGTAGTTAAATATGTATTGTAACTCACTGTAAAACGCTTATCATGAAATCATGCAGGTTATAGCATCAAAACATTTAAATCTTTTAAACTTACAGACTTGAGGTTTGAAAACTAAGCTGCAGAAGCTGGCGGTGGCAAAACCCTATACAGAAACCTTGCTCTGATACCAACTGAGACGTCTAATACTAAAAATACTACTGGAAATTTTTTTTTTTGAAACCACATTCTCGAAAATTATAACTTTATACATGCATGCAATAGTATTTGAAAATTTCACATTTTAAAATAAAAGTAATCAACTAACACATAAAAATACTTCATTTTAAAAATAGACAATTCGTCAACCATCGGCATACGTTATTTAAAAATTAAAACAAATATGAAACGTGTAAAAATATTTTCAAACATCAACATAATAAAAAGACATAGTATAAAAATATCTAAAATCACTCCATCTCATAAACATGATGTGCAGAAAATACGGTCCTCGGGTTCGCGTGCGCACAACCAACTCTACCTACTAAGTTTTCGGCACCTCCAATCTCCTGATCAATATGCTCACCTGCATCATTCACACCTAGTGAGTCTAAAGACTAAGCAAACCCGTAAGTTATAACGAGTACGTATACATAACATGCAACAATGTAAAGTACTTTAATCAAAATACATTTTATGATCTTAAAAGCGTAAACGTAATAAGGCATAACGTGTCAAAATATGTCTCAACATATCATCATTTACTTTTCATTTTCTTTAATTGAATTCAGTTCATTAGTTGTGACTTTCGTATCAGCTCTATTCGATATATCCATATACGTAAAACTGTGATACCCAGCGACGGGGACATTAGCGAATGTATTACCCATGCATTGAGCCTTGGCCTTACATTTCATCGTATACATATACATATTAGTCACAACCAACTCCCATCCTTCAAAACTTGTCATCATATTCATCATTTATAAAAATAAAGCATATACGTAAATTTTCTTTAAAATCAAGCATGCAACGTATTTTTCGCATTTGCATAAAAAGACTTATTCATAATAGCATAAACATTTAAAACATGACAAATCGTATTTAGGGCATTGCTAGGACTAAAAACTCGACCCGGGTGCAAAATGACAATTTTCTCCCCGGAAACCCTAAATGACAATTTTGCCTCTGGACCTCAAATTTTCGACTCGAATCCTACCAAACTCCTTAAAACTCCTCAAAACATATTAATAAGCATTTCTTAGTCATAAATTTGAGCTCGTTCCAAAATTTATACGATTCGTTTTAAAACTTAGACCTTGGTTCTAGTTTTAACCCGAATCAACCCGAAACCTAACAAAATTTTTCCCAACTTAAACCGTGACATAATAATACTTAACCGTACCCCTTACAACCCATTTCACTCAATTTAGAACGCTCGAAAACCCCCTGATCCTTACTGAAATTCCTTGCACTAAGAATGACCGAAACCCTAGTGCACCTCGGTTCTATATATTCGACCCTAGCTCAACTCTAGACCGGAACAGCCCTGAAATGGACCCCCATTGGACCATTACCAAGCTGTGGAACCCTTCATGGACCGACCTAACCATGCCCTTAGCCCCCATGCCTGTCGACGTGCGGTTTTCCTCCGACAAGCGCAACCCGAGACCAAGCGCACCTTCCCCAGCGATCGGTCCCCTAGACAACATGCAGCAATGCTCAAGCTATCCCAGGCCACGTCTCGGACCCATCAGAGCCTGTTCCACCGCTTGGAATCACCATTGCGTCGCTGCAACCCGAACTAACTCCTGATCTAGCCATTTCATGCCCTACACGGCCCAAATGCTCAAACCCTTAAACTAGCCATGTTTCGATCAGTTCTCAGCCCTAGATATCCTCGATCTGCACGTGATACAGCCCCTACAACACTACACCTAGCAGCCCCTTGCAAAAAAGCAAAGAAAACGTAAGATATATGCAAATACATGCGTATTTCATGACAAACCGAAGCAAAACAATTTAACATGCAAGGTCTATGCATTCTTCATACACGTCACACACATCAGCATATATACAACACGAATGATTAGAAAAAGAAAGATACATGGCGTGCCTTAGCGTTTGTGTTCTCGATAACTCCAAGGTTCTTGCGTAGAATGTGAACCGGAGAGGCGGGGAACGAACTCTTCTTGAAATCTAGGGTGAAAATCGAGATGCTGCTAGATTTTCCGAGAATGGAGGCTGCTGAATGAGAGGGAGGGGGCGGCCACTTGGTGAATTAGGTTTAGGGTTTAGCTTCTTTTTGTTAAAGTCAAAAATCATACACTAATGGGCCCTTCATTAAAAATTTAAAGGGTTAAAAGGGTTTTGGGCTCATTAAGCTCTAAAATAAACCTATCAAGCCCAATAACACTCCAGAAAAATATTTTTTTTGATAAGTATTTGAAAATATTGCCCGAACCCTCAAAGAGTCCTCTAAATCGTTAAAATTTGCGTACCGGTTAAAAATATGACTCAACGAGTAAAAATACATAACCAAGGCTTATTTTCAAAATCATACACAAATACACCATATATTAAATATTTAAAATTACTTATTTAATAAAAAAAATTTTCCCGATTATCCTCGGTCTCTGTTACTCGTTCGAGCGCGAAATGCAACTTAAAACCATAATACATGAAACTTTAAAATAACCAAGAAATAAACACCTAACCATGCAATAATCATACAATAAATGCATAAAAATCATTAAACACATATTTTAAATAAAAACCCTAGATTGCATGCAGTCAAGTTTCGTACTTTGAATTTTCTAGACCTTACAATTAAATAATTAATTTAATTTTAACACATGTCAACATAGTAGAGTTCGGTACCGTTGTGTATCTTAATTCTTTATTTGAAGTTGAATCCCTCATTGATTTTTGAATCCGTTGTTTTCTATTACAATTATTTTATTTAATAGTTTAGATTACAAATTGACGTATCTTCCTTTTATTTATTTTGTCTAGCTTAATTTAAGTGATAAAAAATTCTTGTAATTAAATATTAGTATCTGTGAGATCGATACTTGGATTCATCATGCATTTACTATAACTTGGCCTATTTCGCATGCTAGATTTATTCATAACCGAAATCGTCTGTCAAGTTTTTGGTGTCATTGACGAAGACTAATTTATTTAATATTAGAATAAATTGCTTGCTTGAGACTACACACCTTTTTTACCAAAAAAAATAAAAATTCATCTGTTTCTTCGTATAATTTTTTTCATTTCATTTTTATTTTCTTGTGTGTTACTTCGAGATGGATTACCAGCGAGAATTCACGAATTTCTCCCAACAATACTCGGAACCATTTTATGTTGCATGGGTGAAGATTCTATGATTTTGAAAGTAAATGTCGGTACCATAATTTTTCAAACTTTTCTATATTGGTTTGTATGAAGAAACAAGAAGTTGGGTAAACTATGGAGTTTTGGAAACTGGTAGTCAATTGTTTAATAGATATTACAACAATGCAATCCACTTGTTAAATGATATGACAGGTTTTGACTACCGTGTGGTATTGTGATCCTTCACTGCAGGGTTGGAATAACCAATATCCTCCACCCTGTCCCAATTTTGTATACCAACCATTTGTGCAACAAGAAGAGCGTAGCACACTAGGGGTGTCAAAATCAGACACGATCCACCAACCCGACACGGTTCAACCCGAAAAAATCAGGTTTGGATTTGGGGTTTTCGGGTTCGGGTCAGATCGGATTGGACCCAATAGCTGACCCGAAAAAAATGATCGGGTTGGGTTGGGTTCGGATCAACCGAGTTGATCCGAAAATTTTAATTTTTTTTCAAAAAAATATAATTAATAAATATTGCCTACATTTTTATACATTGTATGTCTGAAAAAATATTTATTGTATATTTATATCATCAATTTTCATAATTTAATATTTATATTGAACATTTTTTATTTTTTAAATAATTTTTTGTTTGATTTAGTAAATATATTCTATTTTTCTACAATTAGACTTTCAAATTTAAATTATATATATGAAGGAAATTTGGTTATTATGCGTTTAAATTAAAATATTATTATTATTTTTTGAATTTTATTTTATTTTCTTTAAAAAAATTCAATATCTGGTTAATCGGGTTGATCAGGTTGATTCAGGTTCGGGTACGAGCTGAGAGTTTTCGATTTGGCTCGAGTTTGGGTTGGGTTCGGGTTGAGCAATTTTTTAATAGTACTATTGATCAACCTGAACCAACCCACCCAACCCACCCGAATTGACACCATTAAGCACACATTTAGATGGAATCATGGCCCAGTTGGAGAACATGGTCAATAATTCAATAGAGATAAGTAATAAGTTTTAAAATGGAATCATGGCCTAATTCAATAGAGATAAGTAATAAGTTTTTAAATGGAATCATGGCCCAGTTGAGCTTCTAGGGCAGCCAGTTTCTGCAATCCGCCAAGAGAATGATGCAATTTTTGTCGATCAATTAATGATCGATCAGGTATGAGTGGATAATGACAAATAAAAAAAAATCAATGCTTGGAGAGTGATTCAAATCATGTAGCAACTTCACTGGAATCTGATCTTTCACAATTTGAGTTGGAGCAAGAAAAATTCTTTGAGGAATCCCTGTAGATGAGCCAAAAGTGATGTTTGAAGATGTAGAGGAACACAAGGCGAATGATTTGAACTCATACATGTTCTTAAAATATATTCTACCAACAAATCCTTTATTTCCATCAATGCAAACTACAGAATTTTACATCCTATATAAACTTCATCCCGGATTAGAGATTAGATTGTTCTTCCCCTAATAATCAGTTTATGCCGAGTGTTGTTGGAGCGAGTTTCAATATGATGCCAAGATTGAGGGCACATATAATCAAGACCTATAAGTGATATTGTATGATACTTACTATGGACGGAAGCCGCTCTTTGATATTTATTCTTTTCTTGTTTTTATTTTATCATAGCATGACACCGAGTACATTACCGATCTTTAAAGTAAGTGTGTGTGTGGGGGGGGGGGGGGGGGGGGGGGGGGAGGGGTTGATTGTTTTGTTTCACGTCACAACACTTAACATTTGCTTTAATGATTAATCATCGAGCATGAATTTTTTTTCTTATGCTTTTTCTTTGAGAAACTGCACTTGTGATTACACGACACACTAATTAACTTTTTGGATTTTTGATCACTCAAGAGATTGAATAAAACTTAGAATTGAATGAGATAATCTATAATTATAGCTGAAAGATTTGATCATGGAGTAGTTATATATCATAATTTGACACATCATATACGCACTTTAAGTCATATGAATAAATTGTGAATTATCAAGAGGTGAGCTCAAGGAAAAAAACACTCTACACTTTTTGATTATCGTTCAAGGCGAAAATACGAAGGATAATGACTTATAGATGATTTAAGCGATCCTCGGATCGTTTGCGTCTTTTGAGTCTACCCAATGCATCATTCATATCCTTAGTATCCAATTTTGAATCTAATAAATCTAACAGAGTGTGTCAAAGGTATACAATTAGCCCTCATTCATATTCCTTCAAAATCCAACATCAACTACGAATTTTAGCACATATACTATTACTCTACCTTAATTTTGAGAGAAATAAACACTTTTAACGCTTTGAAATTTTCAATTACTCCCATGTAATAATAATAGATGAGAAGAATTGGAGAAGTTTGAAAAAAAAATCATGAAGAAAGGGAATGGGATTGATGAAAGAAATAATAATAAAAGAAAGAGAAGGAATGATGTCAAATGGTATGGTGATTGAAAAGAAATAAAAGAGAATGCTTTCGAGGATTGAAAAAATGAAAAAAAAAAAAAAGATGAAGTAAGATGACAAAAAAAAGATGAAGTAAGATGACAAAAAAAAGATGAAGTAAGATGACAAAAAAAAAACTTGGAAGATGATCAAAGCTAGAGTATTGTCGAAAAAAAAAGACAAGTTGAAAGAAGGAAAATAAAGAAGGGGAAAGATGAACAAAGTAGAAGGAACATAAACAAGAATGAAGGATGACATATAATAATAAGTTGGAGGATTAAAGTTAAATGATGACAGTAGAATAAAGATGAAAAATGTAATGGCCTAAAAATCCGTGATTGAAAATTTTCGGAAAATTTAAAATTTTTCTTTTTAATTAATTAAAATGCCTCATTCATAAATAAATAATTGATAAAAGTTTAACCATTCAAAATAGCAGCGTAAGTGAATGTTTGCAAGATAATAATTTAAAACAATTCAACAACGAAGAAATTTGTTTGAGTCAAAATAATAAATGCTAAAAACATGAGGTCCTCGGGTTCCACTACTGCCGACCCAAGCTAGCTCACTGGTCCCCGCCCTCGGTCCTGCATCATCGGTACCTACAACAATCAAGTCTAGTGAGTCTAAAGACTCAGCATGCATATATCGTAAATAACGAGTAAATAAATAATAAAATTGCATGCAAGTGAAAATATCATGTCGTGATGCATAACGTAAAATATCGTGTCATGATTAATTATAATACGTGCATAACTGAACTGAAAATCATAGTGAAAATGTTTGCTCCTTGGAGCCCTGTAGTTAAATAACTTGTAATAATTTTCTTGGTGAGATTATGGTCTACGCAAGTGGCCCCTGAACTGAACGGTAACTGACGACCGGGTGAAATAATAATCCCCTGACCGGTAATTGACGACCGGGTGAAGTAATAATCCAATGACCGGTAACTGGCGACCGGGTGAAATAATAATCCCATGATAGTAAAGTGGCCACAAGCAATATCTCATAAATCTCAAAAAAATGAATAGTTTGCACGTGATATAAATAAATATCATTAAGTATGAACAATTTCGATCTTCTTGCATTAAAATCATGTATTTGCGATATTTAAAAATACCTATATGGCTTGATTGAAGAGTGAAAGAAGATATAAACATGCCTTGGTTTGTTTTGACAGAAAACAAACGAAATAACGACGCGGCGCGGCGGAGACGGAGTGCTCTTCATTTTCTTACTTTATCTCTCTTAATTCCTTTAAACCAAGCATGCACCATAATTATTATAATAGGGAAAAAAATTGTATACATGATGCATAATCATTTAGAATATCTTAATTTGTGCTCAGGGCGCTGACTTGACCAAAATCTCATCCCGGGTGCAAAATGACCATTTTGCCCCTGGAAACCCAAAAATTATCGTTTTACACCTGGACCTCTAAAATTGACCCAAAGGTTACCAAACTCCTTAAAATGTCCCAAAACATATTTATAATAATTCCTATATATAAACTTGAGCCCATTTCATAACTTAACCGAATTGTTTTAAAACTTGGACCGGGGTCCCGGTTTTCACCCGAATCGACTCGAAACCTAACCAAAATTCTCCCAACTTTTTACCACACCCTAATGACATTTAAAAGGTCATAAAAACTCAAAATCAGACCCTTAGACATTTTAATCCTAGTCCAGCAAGTTGCTGGAATTTCCAGCACTCGCGTGAACTCCCGAACCCTAAACACCAACCCGAATACCATCGATCCTTGACTAAAACCGACGAGTCCAGCGCCTACTCAACACCCTAGGACCTTGAACACACCCCCAAGGACCAGCTTGGACCACCTACAGCAGGGCATGCACGCTAGAACATGGAAATCTCCCAAGAACTCATGCGCTTGTACTCGATCTACCGACTAGCCTCGCGATCTAAACTAGCTCACGCTCCGCTGCACTCAAGCTGCCCTAAGCCACGTTTCAGACCCTTCCAGATCTGATCTGTGGCCCCATGCAACTTCCTGCACAGCTGAAGCTCTAGATCTCACGCTCGACCCCAAGAAACTCTAGCTTGCACGAGTGTCCCCTTCGGTTTCGCCTAGATCGAGCACTCCCTCGTCTCCAGGTTCCCCTCGACAAAAGCCTTCCCTAACACGAAGAGCAGCAGCCCCCCTTGCACAAGAATTCAGAACAAAACGTGAGATGCGAAAGGTTATGCACCAAAAATCGTTTCAGTCGAAACCACGAGCTTTGTACATGCAAGATCTAAAAATATTCGAACATGGCACACACATACAGCGTATTTACAGCATAAATGATGCAGGAAAAACAGAACATGGCATGCCTGGTGATGTTTCACGCATGGATAACGAAGATCGAACACGCCGGGAATTGTTTGTTGCAAGAAAATGGTAACCGAAACCTTTGCTGGAGAATTTCTGCTGAAACCGAGAGAGAATGCAGCTGGGGGAGGTTGGAAAACTGAGATAATTGAGTGGTTGGAGAGGGTGTCAGTTGATTTAATAGGTAGGGTAGCTTTAGGTTTAGTTTAATTGTAGTTTAGGTTAATTAAAATGTGTACTAATGAGCCTCAATTAAAATAAAAAGAGTTTTAAGTACAATAAGCTTAAAAATAGGCCCATTAAATCCACACACACTCCCGAAAAATATTTCGTGTTGAAAAGTTTTTGAAATTTTTAGCCGAACATTCAAAAAGTTCCTCGATTCGATAAAATTTGTGCACCGTTAAAAATTAAAATAATGCGGGTAAAAATACCCAATAAATCTCAATTCTTGAAAAATACCTTTAAAACATCTTATATTAATTAATAAAAGTTAATCTTGTAATAAAAATAATTTTCTTGAAAATTCTCTGGTCTCCGATCCTCGTTCGAGTGCGAAATGAAACTTAAAAATCTTTAATGCAATTTCGTGAAATAAATTATATCATGCATGAATTACGCATAAAAATAATTAAACACAATTTAATAAAATAAACATACATTTTATACTTTTAAAAAAATTAATTAAAATGCCAAGGAAATTTAATAACTTGCATGCATGCCAACTTTTTACATTATATTTACTAACATGCTAAATTACCACTTCTTAAATAAGTCTTTATTAACTTATCTCAATACTCCATCTCCAGTCCGGCCTCACTTATTTAACTGAAAAGGTGACAATTAAACTACTACGTAAAATAAATAAATTTAAAGAAAAGAATTTAAATACTCATGCAATAAAAATCATTTTAATTTAAATACTAGAAATTATGCATGGCTTACACGCAGTCCAAGTTACGGGTTCTACAAAAAAGTTAGATGGAAGATGATGAAATTCAATAAGGGGAAGAAGACAATACATGAAAGAGTGCATTGCATTATTAAATTGTTTATTTTATCTCATTTTGAATCTCCCTACATTTATTGTAACCGTGGGTCATGAACTAAAATTATAAACTTGAGAAAACCTATTGATCTGGTCATAATCCTCCAACATTTAGTAGAGAAAAGTGTGAAAGATAAGTTTATGGAGCGATCCATGAAAAAGAGGAAAAAAACCTGAATCTTATAGAGATTTTTGGAATTTTATTTTATCATATTTTTGTTTATCTGATATTGTTATCCCTTATTTTGTGCTTATATGAAGTAGTTTTATAATATTTGTAGATTTGAACAAAAGAAAAAAAAACCAAAATTAAGAGATAATTGCAAAATAAGAAATAAAAATCATAAGAACGAATACAATAAAATAAAATCCTAAAATCTCTATAAGATTCAGGTTTATCAATCCCCTCGCACTTATATTTTGTTCATCCTCGAACAAGAATAGAACAAAAATATAACTGAGGAATATTTAATGATTCAACACGAAAATGACATAATCAACATGTAACGTCCCGAAAAATTTGAAGGTCCATGTAAACCACACGCATGCAAGTTTTCAATTTATTGTGTATTTTAATTAAATTATTTTAATACATTAAATGCATGGTTTTAATACATTAAATGCATGGTTTTAACATGAATATATATATATATATGGTTAATTTCTTGATTAGTTAAAGTTTCACGCATTTGAGTTTTAAGTTGCATTTTGCGCTTGATCGAAGAACGGAGACCGATGATATTCAGAAAATTGTTTTTATGGAGGGATTAATTTTTATTAATCAATATGGAGTGTTTTTTAGTGTATTTTTCAAAAATGGGCTTCATAAGATATTTTTACCCGCATGATTATATTTTTAACCGGTACGCAAAATTTTGCGAGTCGGATGACTTTTTGGGGGCTCGGGCAATATTTTCAAAAACATACCTAAACGAAATATTTCTCGGGAACATTTTTATGCTGGTCGGGCTTGATTTAGTGCTTAATGGGCCCAACACGTTTTTTATATCCTTTAATCTTTATTTTTGGCCCATTAGTACATAATTATCTATTTTAAAAACCCACTAAACTAAGCCTAAACCTAATCCTAGATAATCCCACCCCCACCATTCAGCATCTTCTCTCACGTCTTCTTCATCAAAAAAATTCCAACAAGCTCGGCCATTGAGGATTTCTTCAAGAAAGCTTCCTCCCGCCTCCCCGTGTCACGTCCCACGCACGTATTTTCAAGCTTTTGATCATCTAAACGCTAAGGCACGCTTGTATTTCGTTTTTCTCATCATTCACGCCATAGTATTGCTGGAATATATGTAAATGAATGTCCATCCTTTGATCTAATGTTGTGTTTTGTTTTGTTCGAGTTTTGTCACGAAAATTGCACCTTTATGTTGCATACTCATATTTTATTGATTTGTGCAAGGGGCTGTCGATTTTTCAGAGTTTCTAAGGAGTGTATATGCTGTAAGACAAGGTGACACGGTGCTGGAGGTTTAAGGGTGCATGGTATAGGAGAGGGCCGATTGGTTGTCTAGGCGGCTAGAACTTTCCATGGCGTTCGGTGAGGGTTCGGGAAGGAGCGGCTGGGGAAGGGCTTAACTGGGGAAGGGCTTAACCATGCTAAGGTGCGATCCAAGCGGGTCCAACCGAGTCTAGGGGTGGTCCATAACCAGCTGGTCACGGCTAGGAAGTAAGGGGACAAGTTAGGAGCCGGTTGTGTTCAGGTAAGGCACGGCCGTGCTTGTTCTTGAGGAATTGGCTGCGCTTCACGGCTTGTATGGGGCTGAGACTGTGGGTTCAGTAGGTCCTGAGGGACCCTAGGGTGGTCTAGGAAAGGTTGATGTGTGGCTGGTCCCGTTAGGTGCAAGCTAGGATCGAAATTATGGAGGGTAGTGCAACTAGTGTTTTCGAATGGGACTTTGCTGAAAATTCCAGCAGCTTGTGGCTCGTTTTCGTGGGTCTTAGTGGGCTGGAAAAATGTGGTTTAGGGGCTGGTAGGATGTATTTTAAGCATGGTTTAAGTTTGGGAAATTTTGGTTGAGTTTCAGGTCGATTCGGGTTAAAACCGGGACCCCGGTCCAAGTTTTAAAACGAATAGATTAAATGTTGAAACGGGCTCGAGGTTACGTCTAAGAAATACTTTTAAAAATGTTTTGGGACATTTTAAGGAGTTTGGTAAGCTTCGGGTCAATTTTAGAGGTCCAGGAGAAAAACGGTAATTTTTGGGTTCCCGGGGCAAAATGGTCATTTTGCCCCCGGGGTGATATTTTGGGTACTGGTAGCGCCCTGAGCACGAATTATGATATTTTAAATGATTATGCATCATGTTTACGATTTTTACGATATTATGATAATTATGATGCATGCTTGGTTTAAAGGAAAAAATTACGTATACCCATGCTTTTATTAAGTGATGAATATGTTGACACGTTTTGAAGGACGTGATTTAGTTGTGACTAACACGATGATATGTAAGGCCCGGACTCAGTGGGCGGGTAATGCCGTCGCTGATGATGCTCGCCGCCGGGTACCGCGGTTACACGTAGATGGATCCATCGACTGACATGATGACATGATGATACGAAAGTCACAGCTAATGAACGGAATTCAAATTAAGATTTTAACACGTATATGTTGATACGATGATACATGCTATTACCATGTTTTGACAGGTCACGGTTATGCATACGATATGATAACATGATGAGACATGTTTTGACACGTTACGATTTTGCATGACACGCTTATGTTCATGTTTTTAAGCTCATGAAATGTATGTTGATTGTAGAACCCGTAATTAGACTACGTATAAGCCATGCATAATTCTAGTATTTTAAAATGATTTTTATTGCATGAGTATTAAAATTTAATTATTTTACGTAGTAGTTTAAATTTTTATCCTTTCAGTTATTTCAGTAAGGTCGGACTGGAGTTGGAGTTTAGAGATAAAAATTTAAGATTCAGAAAATATTTCCGGAATTTATTTTAGCTAGCAAGTAAGTTAATTTAAGTTAAAAAGAGGTTTATGAAATTATTTAAGTTACTTGAGGTGAGTAGAAAATAAATTCATTTAAGTTCCTTAATTAAGGGGTTAGTTCACTAAATTAATTAAAGAATAGGTAAGGCTTTTAAGGGTTATAAATTTAGTTAATAATCAACATTTCCTTTCATTTTATTGTCTAAATTTCGGCCACCCTTAGTAGATTGAACAAGGACTTGCCAACTCACCACCTTTAAACCTTTCTTTGTATTTAATTAGTAGGATAATTCTTTGATTTTTGGGAGCACCATTTAATTAACTAATTTGCATTATCCTAACCTAGTCTAGCTTCAGAAAATCGGCCACCCCATCCATTCCCTCTCCAACAAATTATTTGATATCAAACAACATTTCAAAATTTAAATGAGAGGTAGACTTGGTCTTGCATTTGTATCCCTTTATTAGTGGTTCTCCCCCCTCACTCCCCTAACCATTTAATCCCCTCCTCCATCACTGAAAACAGCAGCCATTTCAGATTAAAAAAAAATCGTGACCCTCATAGCCTAGAACAAAAAAGAAAAATCGAGTAGCAAGCAAGAAAAGAAAACACTCCACCTCCTCCGCGCCGAATCGTTTCATTCTTTCGTTTTTCGTTCAAACGAAACCAGACATGCATATATTCTTCCTTGACTCTTCAATCAAGTCATACTATCATTATTTTTCTGATTTATGATCATCATTTCATGCATAAACCGAAATACACCAAGGATTTTCAGAAAATAAGAATGCAGAATTTTCGAGTTTCATGATGCTCTTCACGGGTTCTCTTGTTTTGATGTTTCAGGTGGATGGCTCGAGTCCAGGCTCACTAGGCTACATCTAGACACATGCTAGGGTGTATCAAGACCATGATGGTCCATTCAAACAAGCCACATGCACGATAGATTTCGAATTTGACAGCAACTCTTCAATCTTGGCCCTTTTAGTTTTCGAAAAATCTGTTGTGTGCAGTCAAGGGGATGGATCTGATCTGGGCTGCCACAAGGCATATAGCCATGTTATATCACTCCCCTAGCGTGTCTAAGACGTGACTAAGTCGCCCTTTTGGTGGCTTGATCCATGGTGCATCAGTTTTTAAATAAAATGCAAGAACAGCCCCTCCCCTCTCGGCCCCTTCGTTTTTTGACAGCATGTGGTGTTTCAATTTTGTGGAATGGTGTGGATCTTGGTGGGCCTATGGCCCTTAGCCACGGTTCATACCATGCCCCTAGATGTCTAGATTGTGCCACGGTCAATCAAATGGCCACTGGAACGACACGAGACAACAAATGAATCACAATAGCCCACGCGCAGGTTTGGAACTCGGTGGGGAAGTTTCGGTTGTTCATGGTGTGGTTTGGATTGTGGCTGGCCTAGGGCCCTTAGCCATGGTTCAAATCATTCCTTGGGATGTTGTTGAGAGGCTCTGGTCGGTGGTCCAAGCCCCGATGGCCAAAAGTCTCGCAAACGACGCGATGCAATCGAAGTTGCTGCTGCTGGAATTTGACAGCAACTTGCTGTGACGGTTCAGTGGCTCGTTCGAGTTCTCGGTTGGCCTTTAGCATATGGCCTTGGACTGGACAGTGCTCATCAAGTTAGGAAGGTCATGTTTTTGGCCGTTCATGATTCGGATAATTTTTGAGGTCGTAAGAGAATTTACGGGGCAATGTGCCAAATTGACTCTCGAAAGAGCGTTTCATGTTTTGGCCTCCATTTCACCTAGATTTCGACCCTCACCATTTTTTGTAGCATTACTTCATCATTTTGGGCGTATTTTAATCATGACTACATGTTAGTTCAGTGTTGGTTCGGGTTGGTTCGGGGTCATGATTAACTACGGAGTCGTTGGACGTAATTGTCGCATTTTCGGATTTAATGGCATAGTTGGACATTATAAAGCTATTGCATATTTTTCATGACACATTTTGGTTGCAGCGAGCCTGGGAGCGATCCAATCCAATCAGCAAAATTATGACATGATATTTAATTATGTTAATTAATTATATTACGTGCAAAAATACAAATTTTGAGATTTATGCGATATTGCTTGTGGTCACTTTACTATCATGCTTAAGTCCGGTCGCCAGTTAGCGGCCCGGTCGCCAGTTACCGGTCAGTTCAGTTGTTTCACCCAGTATACTGTGGCAGTAGTCTGATCAGACATACATTATTAAGTCCGGCCGCCAGTTACCGGCCCGGTCGTCAGTTACCGGTCAGTTCAGTTTCATTCCGGTCGCCAGTTATCGATCAGCTCAGTTCAGTTCAGGGACCACTTGCATAGACCATAATCTCACCAGAAAATTATTACAGTTATTTCATGACAGGGCTCCAAGGAGCAAACATTTTCATTATGATTTTCAGTTCAGTAATGCACGTATTATAATTTCTCACGACCAGTTATTTTCACATTATGCCTCATGACATGATATTATTATCCCATGCAAAATTTTTCTATTTATTTACTTGTTATTTACGATATATGCATGTTGAGTCTTTAGACTCACTAGACTTGATTGTTGTAGGTGCTGTTGATGATGTCGGGATCGAGGGCGGGGACTAGTGAGCCAGCTCGAGTCGGCAGTAGTAGGACCTGAGGACCTCAGTTCAGCATTTATTATTATTTGGTTGCTCAGACATTTTTATATATTGTTGGATAAATTTTTAACTGTTGTTTCGAAAAATGTTAATTTCTTCCGCTGCCACTTTGAACATCAAACTTTATTTATCAGTTCAATTATGAATGAGGCAATTTTATTTATTTAAAAAGAAGATTTTTAAATTTTCCGCAAATTCTCAAGTAAGGATTTCTAGGTCGCTACATTGATTATGCTATTTTTCATTGCTGTGTGCTATGTATATGTACTTGTTATTACTGGTACAGGTGTGTTAAGTCTTTAGACTCACTAGGCGTGTGTGATGCAGGTGAGCATTTTGATCAGGGGACCGGAGGTGCCGAAGACTGAGTAGGCAGGCGGGATGTGCGGTGACACGACCCGAGGACTATTATTTTTCCGCATATTGATTCATGTGTTTTGAGAGGAGTTACACATTTTTATATGTTGATGATATTACGATTTTTACACGTTTACATTTACGTTGATTTTGGATGACGTTAGTCATTTTTAAACAGCGTTATTTTTACAGTCAAGCGTTTAAGATCATTTTTAAATGTTATATTTTTTTCTGCATGCAAAATATTTAAATGTTTATTTTCGAAAAATGAGCTTGTAAAAAAAATATATTTTCGCATTTTAAAACGAGTAGACGTTTCAGTTGGTATCAGAGCAAGGGTCCTGTATAGGGTTGTGCCACCGCCAGCTTCTACAGCTCAGTCTTCAAGCCTCAAGTCTGTAAGTTTAAAGGTTTTAAATGATTTACTCTTATCACCTGCATGTTAACATGATTTACGATTTATGATGATCTACGGTATATGTTTAACTGCTTTTATGATTTAAGGATTTACTGTTTTAAAAAAAAAAAGATTAAATTTCATGTTGGTTACGTTTGGAATTGGACATGTCTAAGAATTCGAATATTGGGCTTTAGAAGAGGTCGAAAATGATTTGACTATATTAATTTGTGGGTTAGTAGTATTGATGTTATACTTATGGTTCATAAGTTAATCTTGAAAATTTTGAATACATTTTGGGCATGTATGTTTTCTAAGAAATTATTGATGGTTCGTGGCTACTAATTGAATTAAATTTTTTAGGATTCCATGTAAGGAATAATAGTTCGAAGACTACGACAATCTTTAGAAGTATAAAAATGTATAACTTGGGATTTAAGGATTTAAATGCATGAATTGAGAATTTTAAGGACCTAATTGGAATAACCAATAATTTGAGGACCTAAGTGCAAAAATAAAATTCTAAGGGACTATTTGCGAATTTACCGAATTTTGGGATTAAATTCTGGGTTTCGAGAATTTTAAGGTTTAATGAGGCTAAGTCGAATATTCTACGAGGACAATAATGCAAATTTCGAAGAGTTGTAAAGCCAAAAAGTAAATTTTGAGGACTTTAAGGGCCAAATTGCGAAGTCCGAAATTTTTGAGGATTAAATACGAATTTTTGAGGAACACTTGGGATTTTAAGTATTTATAGAAATGTAAGACGGGTTATGGAAATTAATTTTGAGTTTAATGAACTTAAGGCTATTGAACTTTATGATACGGGAAATCTATAAAATGAAATTGGGAAGCCGAGGACTTATGAGTAATTGTGGAATTTTCGAGATTGAAGAAAAATTGGATAATTTTCGAGGAAATTAAGAATTAATTTTGTAATTTTTAAGAAATTTGGAGACTAGTTTATTAGTAAGTGAGAATCGAACGGTTTAAAAGACAGAAATTTTCGATGATTTAGGCTCGAAGGGATATTTAGAACCTCGAAACATTTGGGGTTATAATGTTATAAAGAATGGTAATCAAGGACATTGTAGCATGAATCGATATTGGGCTCGAAAATCTAAGCGTTAGTAGAATGATGTTGTGACAAATTAAGAATTTAAAGTGATAGCAACTTAAGATAAAGTTGATCGGTTAGTTAAGTTATAAGAATAAACATTGAGTTTGCAAATATTTGGGAACATAAGTTTGATGTGACATAAGTTTTATTCATGATCTTAACAGTTAAGATTCTACCTTGTTGGAATTTAATTTTGCTATAAAGTTGGGTATGATTGATGGTTGGGTTATTTGATAGACGCAGGTAAGAGGTGAGGTAGACACCTTGCCTTGAGGAATTTTTGTAAGTCATTACGAAACTTGGGAATAAGTGAATAAGTGTGTTGGAATTATGTAATCCAAAACTATTTAGGTTACGTAAGTTTGAATTTCAAATTTATGGGATATGTGCTCATACGGAAATTTTGGGCGAAATAAAAATAAAAGAGAATTAGTTGCGTCCAACATATGTTATCAATGAATGAATATGAAGATTTTTATCAAGTAAGAAATCTAAAATCTTGATATGGGGATTCTAGAATTTTATGTGTTATAAGTGAAGTTGATTTATTAGAGTTAGTCCATCATCATCAGGGGAGAACTTATTAAGTTTATACGTTAGTATTAATTAAGCATTAAGGATACGTAAAAATGCGGCGTTCGTTTCTATGAGGAAAGCCCAAGTGTCGTAGGCCTCAACTTTATTGTAATTAGGAGGATAATAGTTTAAGCATGCAATTGGTGCAAAAACGGATTTACTAATTATATAAAAGATCGATACTGTATATTTTGGGTTTATGGATTAACACCACTCGAATTTAAAATTTACAACAATTTTATATTTAGGATGTACTTGTAAATAGTTAAGTTACATAAAATTTTTTCCGTAAGATAAGGGTTCAAATCAGGGATATTAGGCTAATATTATTAAGGGGTTCAGATAAGGTTTAACTCTTAAGTGTATTACCAAGGATAGAAGTCGATCGATAAATTTTGATGCTAAGATTTCTTAGTTTGAACTGCATAAATGCTAATGTATTAGGGCGATGGACATTATGGGTACTGCAAAAGAAAAGTAAATAAGTTTGGACATCCATCTCTAGCATGAGGAATTGCGAGATAAGTCCATATTCGAGGCTTGAATAGTCGCCATAAGTCAATCTAAGCTGCGATTCGCAAATAAGGATTTTGAAGGCATATTGAATTAAGATTGAGGATACATAAGGACAACCTAAAACTTATTCTATCATAGCGGCGCAGCAGAAGCGTGGATTATTGGGATACTAGAAGTAAGAGTCTAAACTTTTTGACTATCAAGGATGAGCGAATTTCGGGGACGAAATTCAATTGAAGGGAGGAAGATTGTAACGTCCCGAAAAATTTGAAGGTCCACGTAAACCACACGCATGCAAGTTTTCAATTTATTGTGTATTTTAATTAAATTATTTTAATACATTAAATGCATGGTTTTAACATGAATGTATATATATATATGGTTAATTTCTTTATTAGTTAAAGTTTCACGCATTTGAGTTTTAAGTTGCATTTTGCGCTTGATCAAAGAACGGAGACCGATGATATTCAGAAAATTGTTTTTATGAAGGGATTAATTTTTATTAATCAATATGGAGTGTTTTTTAGTGTATTTTTCGAAAATGGGCTTTATTGGATATTTTTACCCGCATGATTATATTTTTAACCGGTACGCAAAATTTTGCGAGTCGGAGGACTTTTTGGGGGGTCGGGCAATATTTTCAAAAACATACCTAAACGAAATATTTTTCGAGAATATTTTTATGCTGTTCGGGCTTGATTTAGTGCTTAATGGGCCCAACACGTCTTTTATATCCTTTAATCTTTATTTTTGGCCCATTAGTACATAATTATCTATTTTAAAAACCCACTAAACTAAGCCTAAACCTAATCCTCCATAATCAGCCGCCCACCCCCACCATTCAGCATCTTCTCTCACGTCTTCTTCATCAAAAAAATTCCAGCAAGCTCGGCCATTGAGGATTTCTTCAAGAAAGCTTCCTCCCGCCTCTCCGTTTCACGTCCCACGCGCGTATTTTCAAGCTTTTGATCATCTAAACGCTAAGGCACGCTTGTATTTCGTTTTTCTCATCATTCACGCCATAGTATTGCTGGAATATATGTAAATGCATGTCCATCCTTTGATCTAATGTTGTGTTTTGTTTTGTTCGAGTTTTGTCACGAAAATTGCACCTTTATGTTGCATACTCATGTTTTATTGATTTGTGCAAGGGGCTGTCGATTTTTCAGAGTTTCTAAGGGGTGTATATGCTGTAAGACGAGGTGACACGGTGCTGGAGGTTTAAGGGTGCATGGTATAGGAGAGGGCCGATTGGTTGTCTAGGCGGCTAGAACTTTCCATGGCGTTCGGTGAGGGTTCGGGAAGGCGCGGCTGGGGAAGGGCTTAACCATGCTAAGGTGCGATCCAAGAGGGTCCAACCGAGTCTAGGGGTGGTCCATAACCAGCTGGTCACGGCTAGGAAGTAAGTGGACAAGTTAGGAGCCGGTTGTGTTCGGGTAAGGCACGGCCGTGCTTGTTCTTGAGGAATTGGCTGTGTAACACCTCTGGCCGGTTTTAATAAAATAGCAGCGAAAATTAAAATTTTCTTTGAAGGGAGGAAGTATTTAAAATACATTACAATATATAAACAAAAGTTAATACATGATCAATCAAATAAGGCAACAAAATACAAAACATCATTTTTGTGATCATGTCAAAATACTTGCAAAATAGTCTTCTTCCTTCCCTCTCTTATGCATATGACCCCAGCTCCAATCAACGTCCTGGCCCGTCACTCTTATCTGCATCACATGAATAACTGAAATGAGTATGAAACTCAACAAGTGGAACTCTTACATAGCAATGTACATATACCATACTCTGTAAAACGTGGCTTTGAAAACATTAAATACCATCAACTCTGAAACATGAATATAATAGAATGAATAACAATAACGATGGTATTTCTCTTTTCTCTGTTGGATTGATATCTATATAGTATCTCTGTCTCTGTGCCTCTATCCCATCGATATGAGTCGATAACTCTGAGGGATATAAGCCTATGGTCATTGATCAACTTATTGCATGCAATCTATGACTATGTATCTATCAATCCAATAAAACATTTAAACTCTCTCTTGGACATTAAATCAAACACTTTGAATACTATCTTTTCTCTTGTATTCCCGTTGACATGGTTGAGACATAAAATGCCTCTATAATATACAACAAAGTGTAATAATACATAACATGAATCAAGTGAAGGGAATAGCACATTAAAACCATTGAAACACCATACATATATTATCATGTGAGCACAAGAAATGTAATTCCACTTACAACACTAGCAACACTTGCTACAATACTCTTGGTACACAACCTACAACAATAAACCATAAATAGAACCATCAATAACCCAATAAACACAAACCCATAACATTTCATCCATAAAACCAACACCATCAACAAACCCATGATTTCCCCAACACCAAAATCCAACAATAAACTATACCACAAGCTTACCTTAGCTCCTTGAACCAACAAGAACCTTGATCACACTTCAAAAACCCAACAAATAGCTTGAATCAAAGAAAAGAAATGAAGAAATGAAGAAACCCTAGTCTCCCAAGAGCTGAAAATCGAGAAGTGAGGGGAAAAAATGAGAAAAATGAGACCAACTCATCCATTTAAACACTAAAAACCCGAAAACACGACTTTACTGTGCTTGGCGCTCGGGCGATCATAAATTACCGCTCGGGCGCGGACCATACTGTCCGATACCAAACTTCCAGAATTGGTGGCGCTCGGGCGCCGCTCTGCACACAGCCGCCTCAAAGATCGCCTCCGAAACGCCTAACGACCCATTACAGGCCCAGTGGGCCGTGCCCCACTGCCCTAATCGACCCAAGGCTATCCCGATCTTGGGCTCTGCTCTATGGGCCTTGGCCCATCTATGGAACTCTTCCCTCACGGGCTTTCCATAGGCGTCGTATGGGTTACTCATAGAACTCTCTCGCCCATGCACTGGAGCTTGTGCCTCCCCAGACTCGAACCTGAGATCACATGGATATATAGATACTCAGCACAAGTCTGGTACCAATTGAGCTAGTGGGCCGTATGGGCGGTCCACTGGGCCTGTAATGGGTCGTTACAGGCTGCGCTTCACGGCTTGTATGGGGCTGAGACGGTGGGTTCAGTAGGTCCAGAGAGACCCTAGGGTGGTCTAGGAAAGGTAGATGTGTGGCTGGTCCCGTTAGGTGCAAGCTAGGATCGAAATTATGGAGGGTAGTGCAACTAGTGTTTTCGAATGGGACTTTGCTGAAAATTCCAGCAGCTTGTGGTTCGTTTTCGTGGATCTTAGTGGGCTGGAAAAATGTGGTTTAGGGGATGGTAGGATGTATTTTAGGCATGGTTTAAGTTTGGGAAATTTTGGTTGAGTTTCAGGTCGATTCGGGTTAAAACCGGTACCCCGGTCCAAGTTTTAAAACGAATCGATTAAGTGTTGAAACGGGCTCGAGGTTACGTCTAAGAAATACTTTTAAAAATATTTTGGGACATTTTAAGGAGTTTGGTAAGCTTCGGGTCAATTTTAGAGGTCCAGGAGAAAAACGGTAATTTTTGGGTTCCCGGGGCAAAATGGTCATTTTGCCCCCGAGGTGATATTTTGGGTACTGGTACCGCCCTGAGCACAAATTATGATATTTTAAATGATTATGCATCATGTTTACGATTTTTACGATATTATGATAATTATGATGCATGCTTGGTTTAAAGGAAAAAATTACGTATACACATGCTTTTATTAAGTGATGAATATGTTGACACGTTTTGAAGGACGTGATTTAGTTGTGAATAACACGATGACACGATGATATGTAAGGCCCGGACTCAGTGGGCGGGTAATGCCGTCGCTGACGATGCTCGCCGCCGGGTACCGCGGTTACACGTAGAGGGATCCATCGACTGACATGATGACATGATGATACGAAAGTCACAGCTAATGAACGGAATTCAAATTAAGATTTTAACACGTATATGTTGATACGATGATACATGCTATTACCATGTTTTGACAGGTCACGGTTATGCATACGATATGGTAACATGATGAGACAGGTTTTGACACGTTACGATTTTGCATGACACGCTTATGTTCATGTTTTTAAGCTCATGAAATGTATGTTGATTATGCTATTTTTCACTGCTGTGTGCTATGTATATGTACTTGTTATTACTGGTACAGGTGTGTTGAGTCTTTAGACTCACTAGGCATGTGTGATGCAGGTGAGCATTTTGATCAGGGGACCGGAGGTGCCGAAGACTGAGTAGGCAGGCGGGATGTGCGGTGACACGACCAAAGGACTATTATTTTTCCGCATATTGATTCATGTGTTTTGAGAGGAGTTACACATTTTTATATGTTGATGATATTACGATTTTTACAATTTTACGTTTACGTTGATTTTGGATGACGTTAGTCATTTTTAAACAGCGTTATTTTTACAGTCAAGCGTTTAAGATCATTTTTAAATGTTTTATTTTTTTCTGCATGCAAAATATTTAAATGTTTATTTTCGAAAAATGAGCTTGTAAAAAAAAATATATTTTCTCATTTTAAAACGAGTAGACGTTTCACAACACTTTTCAACATATCAAATCTTGTCAGACTCAATCAAAGGATCACACTTCGAAAATAATAAAATTTTCTTGCAACTTCAAAACTCAAGCGTTCACAAGTGTAGTGTGGAGATCAAAACTTATATTCCTCAATATTATTTCAGATCAAGGATAGCTCATATTTTTTATTTTTTCATAAAATTCTCCATTAGCTCATCTTTTATACCTTCTCTACTAAATGTTAGAGGATTATGACACGGTCGATAGGTAATTTCAAGTTATAATGTTAGGTCACGTCTACAATAAGAGAAAATAAACAATTTAATCATATATAGCAATCTCTCATCTCTAATCATCCACCTTTTATTGAAGTTTTATAATCCTCCATCTAATATTTTCATCTTCCTCCTACTTTCATCTTATAACTTTAATCCTCCGGTTTTTGTCATATGTCATCCTTCATCTTTTTTTATCTTCCTCCTACTTCGTTCATCTTCCTCCATTTTTTTCCTTCCTTTTGTTTTTTTCCTTCAGCTTATTAATTTTTCACAAGTCATCTCTTTTTTTTTCTTTCTCATCTAATCTTTCTTATCTTTTGTCAAACATAAGAGTAGTTGAAAATTTTAAAGCACATAAGAGGTTTGGTTATCTTAAAATCAAGGTAGAAGAATCGTGTTTGTACTAAAATTGGGTAGTTGACGCGAGATTTTGAAAGAACACGAATGAGGACTAATTGTTTGCTTTGGCACACTCCATGCGATTTTTATTAGGATCAAAGGAGGACACTAGGGATATGAATGATGCACTGGATATACTCGAAAGGTTCAAACGGTCCAAAGATATCATAAATCATCCCTAAATCATTATCCTCTTATTTACTCCTCATAAGATGATCCAACAAGTTCTAGATTATTTCATATTTTTATCCTTTTTTCATCAGCTTATTTGTCAATTCAAAATTAATTCATATAATTTTGACTTAAAGTGCAAAAACGATGTCTCAAAATATGATACAAAACTACTTCATGCCCAAATTCTTTAGTTACAACTACATCTTATCTCAATAAATTCTAGGTGTGATTCAATCTCTTGAGTAATAAAAAATCCAGCAAGTCAATTAGCGTGTCATGTAATCATAAGGGAAGTTTCTCATAAAAAAAAACAAAAAAAATATTTCATACTGGAGGATTAAACCCCCCCACACTTTAAAGATCGACAATGTCCTTAGTATCATGTTATGATAAAACAAAAACAAGAAAAGAATAAATACCCTAAAAAATACTTCCTTGAAACTTTCGTAGATTTGAATATGTTGCTAGAAATACTCAAGTGATAATCATTTATCTTGAAAACTGTTCGGCATGCAAACCAAGTTATTGCTGAATTCAACATCTACAAAATAAAAGAGAACAAAATAAAATATTAGAATGAAAAATACTTAAGAAAAAAAAAAGATAAGAAAGAAAACATTGGGTTGCCTCCCAGTAGGAACTAAATTTATTTTCTATAGCTTGACTATGGAGAAGCAATCATCAAATAACGGTTCCACCCCTAGTAAGTATAATACAATATTACACATAAGTCTTAATTATGCATGCCCTCAAGCTTGGCATGATAGTGATATTGTAAGTTCGTCTCTGCAGCAACACTCGGCATGAACTGATCAATTGGGGAAGAACAATCTAATATAGGATTAAGCTCGTAGAGGGTGTAATATTCTGTAGTTTGCATTGGTAGTAATAAGGTATCTGCTGGTGGAATATATGTTAGGACAATATATGAGTTCAAATCTTTTGCCCTTTCTCCTTCTTCATCCTTCAACTTCACTGTTGGCCCATCTTCACATGGAGATTCCTCGAAGATTTCTTCTTCATCTACCTCAATCACTTGTGGAAGATTAGATTCAGGTAAATTTTCTACATGATTTGAATCTGAAACGTCTACTATTTTTTGATAGGATCGGTTAGAGGGTTAAATAGTGTTTAGAAGGGGGGTTGAATAAACACTAACAGTTTTCACAATCTTTTTGAATATTGAGTCAGTTTAGTGATAAACTGAAACTAAGGAATCTCGTCAGTCGATATCAATCAGTTAACAAAAATAGTGCGGAAATAAACTAACTGATAGATAGAATGAAACTGAAATAAGAGCACAAAAGATTTTATAGATGTTCGTAGATTTCAATCACTCCTACATTACCCTTTCTGGATATTCACTAAAAGACTTTGATCGATATAAACAGTTGTACAGACCCACTTCAGTCTTGGATTTAACAATGCTAAACTGAAACTCTGAGCTACAAAACGATTTACAGTACTCGAATGGTTTTGAAATAACTTAGCACGACTGATTACAGTAATATCAGTTTCTGCTTGCAAGCTCGAAGTATAGCCTTAAATGCTATGAATGAATACAATAAGCGTGAGCTTTGAAATATTTCAGCAGAGTAACAGCTCAGTTAAGAGTTTTTCAAGAGTCGAGTTGAGAGAAGTTAAGTTCAAAGTATTGGAGATTTTTTTCAGCTGCTCCTCCTCTGCTATTTATAGGATGTGCTTCCAACGATAATATTGAATGCGATTTGAACCTTTCTATCCATTGTTTGCCAGGTCAACATTCTTCTGACAGTTGTACACTGCAGCTATTCTGAAATGCGGCGATCTCACTAGTTGTTGCAGTCTTCCTTTTGTACTATCTGTCGATTGAATTTCTTTTTCCTTAACTGATGACGTGTACAGCTGAAAGATCAGCTGATTGGATATAGCTTGATAAGCTTACAACTGTTTGTAGCAACTGATCAGTTTCAAACTATTCAGTCAGCTGGTTCAGTTGCCTTCGATTATCTTCGCATTGATCTTCTGTTAAGGACAACCGATAGTTTGCATATTTTAGATCAGTTACTATCAGTCTTCTTGATCAGTTAATTTCATTCTATTAAATGCCCAGTTGGTCAAACTTTCAAAATTTAGTTTCCAACAATTTTTCCCTTTTTGGTGTTTGACAAAACTTAGAAAATTAGAACTGATCAACTAAACTAATTGTAGATAAAATAATCTTTTATTGACAACTCTTTCAATGTACAGATTCGTACGAAGAATGATAGAATAAAAGAATCTTCTAACTGACTAAAATAATCTTCAAAATCTGTCATAATCTTCTATTGAAAAAGAGTAGAGACTGTCTTCTAACTGATCTTTTTTTTTTTTAGCTTTTTTATCAGCTAGACCTGGATCATTTGGTTGACTGGGTCTCTTTTTAGATTCTGTCTGCTGATCTTGATCTTGTTCTTCTTCTTCTTCTTCTTCTTCTCCCTTTTTGTCAAACGCCTCAACTCTTCTAGATACAATACGAACATCTGAGTTGACATTTGAAACTGCATTCATCAGAAGGTCTTGGATTAAATCCATTCACTTGGTGACAATATTTTCCAGATAATCGAAGCATTTGTTGAACATTTCTTGACTGTTGAAATGAGCTTCAGTCGACGCTCTGTATTTTCGTATTTGTTCCATTTTGAAGAATAGGTTCATAATAACCTTTGTGACTTGTTAAAGAGTCTTGAACATATTCTCCTTTATGGAATCAATTTTCATAGTGTGAGCCAGTTGCGTTGATTTGATGTCAGAAATAGAAGTCATCATACTGGCAAGGTCGGTCTGAATGGCTTGAAATTCATCGAATATAGATTCAATCGCCATTGATATACCAGGGGACTTGACTCCAGAGGTTTCTGGTTTCTGCTCCATGTTTTATGGATTAAAGACCACCAAAGCCCTGTCAATTTCAGTACTAACCATTTCTGGAACATCTTCTGTTATGGCTTTCTGCTGAAGCTGTGGAAGAGAAGAAAGATTTGGATTAGCAGAGGTTCCTGAAGGCTCTTCAGTCTGTTGATAAGCTGAAACAATAGATGGTTATTTAGATAAATGCTCAGTTGATATGGAGATTGGTGCTTCAATTGTTTGAACAACTGAAACTGTGACTGGCTCTTCAGCTGGCACCTCTTCAGTTAGTACCTGGTTCAGCTAAGCCTCTTCAGTTATTGCTACATGTTCAGTCATGGCAGTTGACTGAACTGGTTCTTCCGTTCCTGTGAAAACTGCCTGTTCAGTCGTGACAGTTGGATGAATTGACTCTTCAGTTTTGCTCGAAATAGCCTCTGCGGCTGGTTGTTCAGTTGTCCTGGGTTCTTCAACTGCTTCTGTAAATGAGATAGTCTGCTGAATATCAGTGGCAACTGATTGAATAACTTCATCGATATTGGCCAATGATAGCTCAACATCAGTGTAAGTTTGAATATCTTTAGTTGAAGTAGGAGGAGGTAAAGGAGATGATTCATCTTCTTTGGAAGAAGAAGCAGCTGCTGATTCAGTTGGTGCAGCAACTAATTTCTTTGATTGCTCTTGTGGTTTGTCACGCCCCGTGTCCGAAGCATCGGTGACATCCGGCATTGTTTAAAAATTATTTGCAAACAATTAAGCCTCATATCAAATTAAACAAGTATTTTTCATAAAATCAAAAATGTCTTTACAATGACAATGAATTGGAAATTACATCAGAGTATTTTGAAGCGGAAACAAAAGAAAAACAGAAACCCTTGCATCTTGATCTTGATCATCGATTCACCAACCACAGAAAGCTTCCTGCTCCTCCTCATTTATTTGCTCTTCAGTTTTATCTGAAATTTTGTAAGGGGTGAGTGATTTGGCAAACACTCAGCAAGTGGGGGGTCGATCGATTTCCAAATATACATATAGAACTTAATCTATAAAACATTTCTTTAACAAACTTTCAAAACTTATTACTTTTAACTTACAGAAACGAATCCAATATGAGACAGAAGTTAACAGATGATTCAGAGCATTTCAGAAACAAATCAAATCATATCAGAACAGACAAAACACAGTTACTCATCTCATTTCCATGGTCAAATTGTCCCTAATATGTTAGTCCTCTAAGGGGTGAGGCCACAACTCGGTTTTATACCCACCGGTGGGGGCCAGACAGAAATGGTTTTACACCCACCATTGGGGGCCTGACAGAATCACAATTCTCGTCCCATTTCAAATTGAATCGTAACAGTGTAACAAAGATTTCAGAGGTAACAGACAGAACTTTTCAGATTTTCAGATTTCAGAGTTTTTTACGGACACAGCGGAATCAAAGGAATTCGAAGCATAGAAGAAACACATATTCGATCGAAATTTTAAACAGAACATAGAGCAATTTTCGAAAATATGGACATACATATAAGCATGTCATAGTATTTTTATTCAAGGTTTAAAATACAAACAAATACTTAATCAAAAGCCCACTTACAGTAATTTAAGGATAGAACAAAAATTTTTAGACTTTGGCACCTTCCCTCTCGAAAATTTGGCAGCACCTCGACGTATTCTTTTCAATTACTGTCTTCACTTCAGCGCTTCGACATAGAATTCTAGCACTTGAACCGCACGAACTCCTCTTCCTTCTTTCTTGAATTTCGGCCGAGAGCTTTTTAAGGTGAGGGGAAACCGAAATTTTCTTGGCTTTTTTGAATGGGTTTGCATGCCTGTAGGCGTCATATTTATAGAAAAATTGTGGCTCTTCCCTACTCCCTTGGCCATCCCCTTGGACCCCAAGAAATGGATTAATTGATCTCATAATGATGGTCAAAGGAAATCCAAGCACCAAAGGTCTTTCCTTGCATAATAAAGGTGTCCTAGCCCTTAGCTCCTCCCGCAGCTCCTTCATGGATTATCTCAACGGTCATTTCTTGCATAATTAATTTGTCCTAACCTTTAGCTCATCCCTTAGCTTCTTCCTTGGTTATCTCCAAGGTTGTTTCTTGCATAATAAATTTTTCCAATTCCTTGGCTCACCTTTTAGCTCCATTTTTGGTCTTGTTAAGACACACTTGGTTGAGCTGCTTTGAGCTGAAAGATCGAGTCTTTGAGCTGGGGTTTTACTCCTCCAGTGACAATACTTCCGTGGATGTGGTTATTTGCAGCTCGGCTTCATGTTGAGTTAATCTCCGAGCATTGAAGCTACTTCCTCGAGTTATGTTAGCTGAAAATCTAAGTTTATATTTAAGTTTACATTTAGAATGAAAGTTCTTTGAGCTTAGATTAAGCTAAATTTTAATTTTGTATTTCTTACGTGATTTGCTTCGGATTGAATTTTCCGGGTTCTCACATCCCTCCCTCCTTATTGAAAGTTTCGTCCTCGAAACTTGGATCAGCTTGAGCTTTTAAATAAATGAGGATATTGCGAGCGCATTTTCTCTTCAAGTTCCCAAGTGGCCTCCCTTTAAGTATGATTTGACCACTGCACTTTGACATATGGGATTGTCCGGTGCCTCAACACTTGGTCTTTTGTGTCCACTATTTGGATAGGGACTTCTTCATATTTGAGTTCATCATTAATGTGTCCTTCAATCATCAGTGGTGCAACTTTGAGTACATGACTGGGGTCTAGGACATATTTCCTCAGTTGCGAGATGTGAAAAACGTTGTGAATCCTGGACATTTCAGGTGGCAAAGCTAGACGGTAGGCTAAGGTTCCCACCTTTTCCAATATCTCAAACGGTCCTACATATCTCGGGATTAACTTTCCAGATTTACTGAACCGAACCACTCCTTTCATGGGAGAGACCTTGACGTAAGCCTTTTCGCCGATCTCCAATTCCAACCATCTTCTTTTCAAATCTGCCCAGCTCTTTTGTCTATCTTGGGCATCCTTGAGTCTTTCCCTTATTATGGTTACTTTGTCAACTGTTAATTAAACAAGCTCTGGTCCAGTAACAGCCTTTTCTCCAACTTCATACCAGTATAGAGGCGATTTACACTTTCGGCCATACAGAGCCTCATACGGAGCCATCTCGATACTACTGCGATAGCTGTTGTTATAGGCGAATTCTATCAGGGGTAACTATTCACTCCAGCTCCCAGGAAAATCCAGAGCACATGCCCTCAGCATGTCCTCGAGGGTTTGAATTGTTCTCTCGGTTTGGCCATCAGTTTGTGGATGATAAGTCGTACTGAGAGTAACTTTGCTTCCCATGGCCTTCTGAAAACTTTTCCAAATTCTTGATACAAATTTTTGGTCTCTGTCAAACAGTATACTTACTGGGACTCCGTGTAGTCTTACTATATTGTCCATATATAAGGTATCTAACTTGTCCAAGTTGTAATTCATTCGTACTGGCAAGAAATATGCAGACTTGGTCAACTTGTCAATGATTACCCAAATTCCATCGTGACCTTGCCTTGATCTTGGTAGTCCTACTACAAAATCGATGGAGATGTTATCCCACTTCCATTTTGGTATTTCCAATGGCTGTAAAAGTCCTCCAGGACGTTGGTGTTCTGCCTTCACTTGTTGACAGGTCAGACATTTGGAAACAAAGACAGCTGCGTCTTTCTTCATTCCGTTCCACCAGTAATTATTTTTCAGGTCTTTGTACATTTTGGTGCTTCCTGGATGTACTGAAAATCTTGATTTATGTGCCTCGGTCATTACCTCTTCTCGAATTCCATCGATATTGGGCACATACAACCGTCCTTTCATCCAAAGAATACCATTCTCATCCATTTCAAACTCTGGAACCTTTCCTTCTTGGATCTGTTCTTTAAATTTAATGATAGAGGTGTCTTGACTCTGCTTTAATTTAATGGTTTCCCAAAGTCCTTGTTGCGTCGATAGTGAAGATAAACTCACTTTCCAAAATTTCTTCGACTCAATGCATCTGCCACTTTATTCGCCTTACCCGGATGATAACTGATTACCAAATCATAATCTTTTAAAAGTTCCATCCACCTTCTTTGCCTCATATTTAATTCTTTTTGGGTGAAAATGTACTTGAGGCTCTGGTGGTCAGTAAAAACTTCGTATTTCACTCCATAAAGGTAGTGCCTCCAGATTTTAAGCGCAAATACCACTGCGGCTAACTCCAAGTCATGAGTGGGGTAATTTTGCTCATAAGGTTTTAGTTGCCTTGAGGCATAAGCAATTACCTGACCTTCTTGCATAAGTACACACCCTAATCATTCCTTTGATGCATCACTATATATAGTGAAATTCTTACCATCCTCGGGAAGAATTAGTACTGGTGTGGATGCAAGTTTTGTCTTCAGGATTTCAAAACTTCTTTCACATGCCTCATTCCAAATGAATTTCGAATTTTTCTGAGTAAGTTTGTTGAGTGGGATGGCTATCGAAAAAAATCCTTCCACAAATTTTCTATAGTAGCCAGCTAAACCAAGAAAACTTCTTACTTCGGTTACTGTTTTAGGTTGTGGCCAATCCTTGATGGCCTCTACCTTCTTAGGGTCTACTGACACCTCAAATTCAGAAATTATATGTCCTAGGAACGCCACACTTTTCAGCCAGAATTCACACTTCTTGAATTTGGCATATAGTTCCTTTTCTCTCAGTGTTTGCAACGTGAGACGCAAATGTTCTCGTTGTTCTTCCTCACTTTGTGAGTATACAAAGATATCATCTATAAAAACAACCACAAACTTGTCGAGTATGGTTTGAACACTCGATTCATCAGGTCCATGAATGCTGCAGGAGCATTTGTTATACCAAAAGGCATTACTGTAAATTCGTAATGTCCATATCTCTTCCTAAAAGCAGTTTTAGGGATATCCTCAGTTTTGACTTTCAGTTGATGATAACCAGATCTTAGATCGAGTTTTGAGAAAAAACCTTGGCTCCCTTTAGCTGATCAAAAAGATCGTCTATTCTTGGTAGTTGGTATTTATTCTTTATGGTGATCTTGTTTAACTCTCGGAAGTCAATACATAGCCTCATACTTCCATTCTTTTTCTTTACGAACAGCACTGGAGCTCCCCACGGAGATGCACTAGGGCGAATCTGCTTCTTGTCCATTAATCCCTGAAGTTGCTCCTTTAACTCTTTTAATTCAGCTGGAGCCATTCGGTATGGTGACTTTGAGATTGGTGCAGCACCAGGGACCAAATTGATTTCAAATTCTACTTCTATATCGGGTATCTCTCTCGGTAATTCCTCGGGGAAAACATCTGGAAATTCTTGAACAATTGGAATATCCTCCAACTTTGGGACTTCTTTTTCTTTGATCTCAGTGATCATCGTCAGATAAATTTCTTCTCCTCCTTTTATGGCCTTCCAGGCTTGTGAAGCGGATAACAGAGATTTCCTTTCCTAGGATTTTCCGTGGTATATGACTTACTCTTTAGTCGGAGTCTGAAGACTAATTTCTTTCTTTTGACAGTCCACTATGGCATGTTTTTTAGCTAACCAGTCCTTTCCAAGAATGATGTCAAACTCAACCATATTAAGTTGAATCAATTCCATTCAAAAGTTTGTTTGCTGATACCAATTTTACAGTTTCGATACACTTTGTGTGTCTCAATTATTTTACTCGCCGGTGTTGCCACTCTTA
The DNA here is from genome assembly GCF_012295235.1 of Primulina huaijiensis. Classification (NCBI taxonomy): domain Eukaryota; kingdom Viridiplantae; phylum Streptophyta; class Magnoliopsida; order Lamiales; family Gesneriaceae; genus Primulina; species Primulina huaijiensis. The sequence continues at coordinate 8,159,818 of NC_133315.1, read as the reverse complement.
ATGGTTCATTGAGAGTATCATGTTCAAGTTTAAGTTTTTTTAGCAAATCTTCTAGATACAAATGAGTGTGTAGCACCACAATCGAACAAGGTATATGCAGGCATTTCATTGAGTAAGATAGTACCTGCCACCACTTCATTGGTGTTATCAGCTTCCTCCTGGGTTATTGCGTACACCCGCGCATTAGTTTTTTTTTCCTTTGGTTTGATGGGTCCCGTCCCTTTGTCTTTGTTGTCTGGGCAGTCCTTAATCCGGTGACCCACTTTACAGTATTTTAAACACACACCTGTTTTCCGACAACATTCTTCAATGTGCTTCTGTCGGCATGTATCGCACCATTTTCCTTCGATATTGCCAGCAATGTTGAAATTTACTCTTGGAGGTCCACTTGAATGATTTTGCTTCTTGAATTTGGGACCATTTTGAGCAGATTGGCTGACCAATGGTCTTTTGTTCCTATTTTCCTCTTCACGGCGCTTGATATCTGTTTCCGCGCTCATCACCACGCCCATCAGATCAGCAAAATTATTCGGCTTGAATACTGCTAAAGCCGATTGAATCTGGCTGTTCAGTCCTTTCTTAAAGCGATATATTTTCAATGTTTCGTCAGACATGATTGTTGGGACATAAGTTCCCAGATCGTTAACTCTTGAAGTGTATTCCATCACTATCATTTCTGGGGTCTGCTTGAAGTTTTCAAATTCGTTCAACTTTTGCAGACGAAACTCGGCTGGGTAGTATTGTTTCAAAAATTCTCTCTTGAAACTCTGCCATGTGATTTCTTCTACTTCAGCTAGAGATGGTGACACAGTTTCCCACCACTTTCGTGCTCTGTCATTTAGAAACGGTTTTACAACTTCTACTCTCAATTCTTCAGGCACATCCAGTAGGTGTAGTTGTGATTCGACATTTTTGAGCCAATTATGACTGACTTCCGTGTCTGGGTTTCCATCGAAAGTTGGAACTCGATTCCTTCTCAGAGATTCATAATGGTATTTAATTTCACGCGGTTGTGGTTCCGGTGGTGGCTGGATATCATTGGCAAGGGGGTTCACGATTCCTTGCAACGTGGCGGCTAAAATGGTAGTTATTGCCATCATATTTTCTTGACTGAGATTCACTCTCGGTGGTGGTGGTGGATTTTCATTTTGGTTGGCGCCACGAGGGTAACGGTTGTTTCGGGGTGATATGCCTGCCATTTCCTATAAACATGTATTTTATTAATTTATTTGCCATGATGTAAAATCAAAATAATTTCATAAATTTTGAAATTCATACAATCAAATGTTTCAAAACAAAGGATTAATCAAATAATTCTAGATACAGTCGATGCCTAGAGTTCTCTCCCTACTCATCTATGACCTCACCGTCTTCTACTGCCTCATTAATCTCCTCTTCTTCAATAGGATTTTCTTCTTGGTTAGCTTCAAGTTTTTCCAAGAGTTCCTCCTTATTGATCATGTTATCCTGTAACTGATCAATATGATTTTGCAACTGTGTGTTGTGGTGGTCAAGGTTGTTTACTTGCTCTTGAAGCTCCTGTATTGTTGATTGGCTTACTTTTTCACGATTTCTTGTTCTTCGATCCGTTCCTCAAGACGACGTTATGTTTTGAGAAGGCTATCATCCCGGATTTGAAGTGTAAAAATCATATCTTGAGCTTTGTTTAACTCTTGCATGGTGATCTCGTGACGACGTTCCGACTCTAGATGATAGGCAGCATAACGTTTAACATCCTCGCGTAGTCTCTTCTCTTCCTCTCTGGCTTCACGAAGATCCTTCATCATGCATACATTATTCCCATCCAATTGGTAGTTGTCTCTCTCAAGTTTTTCATTTTTTTCTTTCAGTGTTTTAATTTCTGTCTCCTTTTCCTGATGTTGTTTTTGAAGTTCATTTATAATGCCTTGAAGATCCATGTTTTTTTCCCTATAAAGATTAAAAAAAATACAATTTTACTGATAGTATACTCATCCAATTTTAAATATGCAATAAGATAATAGAAAGTTTCATTTAAAAATAATTCGGTACATAATATTTTCTTAATCGCAATTTCACTACAATCCAGATACTTTTATTAAAATCTTGATACTAATCTAGTCTATCATCTCTCCTCTGTCGTTGTTGCTGTCACTGTCGTCTCCGGCCACCTCCATCGGTGCCTCCTCCTCCTCTGCCATGTTCTCTACCACTAGATGCAAGTAGTTGTTCTGGTCTTGAAGCTTATCCATGGTTCTGTGGAGCCTTGAAATGTACCGCTCTTGCTTGGCGCTGAACTCCTCCTGACGCTGACGAGCCTGAGCACGTCCTCGCTCTATCTTCTCTCTCTCCAGAAAATCCCTGTTGAGTGAGGCTAAGCGCGCGATGCGAGCTGAATCAGTCGGCATCTGTAGAAGTTGGCTCTCAGCCAAGTCCAAGTGATGAGCCAATCGCTGTACGTCAGTCTCCAGTATGTGCCTATTAATCTCAGTTAGTTCTTGCTTTTCCAATCTTTCCTTGGCCAATTGCGCTTTCAAGGTCGCGATTTCCCTAGTCTGATTATCAATCGTAAGCTGACGCATACGAAGGGCAGCCTGAGCGCGGATACGTGGGGCAGCCATTTCCTAGAATAAGTGGAGGAAAAATATCAGAATCGTATAAAGGGTAAAAAGGAACAAATAATAGAAACAAAGTTGTCGTGGAAAATTTTCGATTCTATGGATTTGCGGATCGATTGAAGGGATATATTTTTGAAGTTGTTCGAAAATTTAGGGAACAAACGAAAGTTGGACTCAGGTTGTCTATCAAAATCCCAGCGGGATTATGAACCTGGCGGTTCTGATACCACTTCAATGTCACGCCCCGTGTCCGAAGCATCGGTGACATCCGGCATTGTTTAACAATTATTTGCAAACAATTAAGCCTCGTATCAAATTAAACCAGTCTTTTTCATAAAATCAAGAATGTCTTTACAATGACACTGAATTGGAAATTAAATCAGGGTATTTTGAAGCGGAAACAAAAGAAAAACAGAAACCCTTGCGTCTTGATCTTCATCATCGATTCACCTACCCCAGAAAGCTTCCTGCTCCTCCTCCTTTATTTGCTCTTCAGTTTTATCTGAAATTTTGTAAGGGGTGAGTGTTTTGGGAAACACTCAGCAACTGGGGGGTCGATCGATTTCCAAAGATACATATAGAACTTAATCTTTAAAACATTTCTTTAACAAACTTTCAAAATTTATTACTTTTAACTTACAGAAACGAATCGAATATGAGACAGAAGTTAACAGATGATTCAGAGCATTTCAAAAACAAATCAGATCATTTCAGAACTGACAAAACACTGTTACTCATCTCATTTCCATGGTCAAATTGTCCCCAATATATTAGTTCTCTAAGGAGTGAGGCCAGAACTCGGTTTTATACTCACTGGTGGGGGCCAGACAGAAATATTTTTATACCCACCATTGGGGGCCAGACAGAATCACAATTCTCGTCCCATTTCAAATTGAATCGTAACAGTGTAACAAATATTTCAGAGGTAACAGACAGAACTTTTCAGATTTTCAAATTTCAGAGTTTTTATACGGACACAACGGAATCAAAGGAATTCGAAGCATAGAAGAAACACATAATCGATCGAAATTTTAGATAGAACAGATAGCAATTTTCGAAAATATGGACATACAAATAAGCATGTCATAGTATTTTTATTCAAGGTTTAAAATACAAACAAATACTTAATCAAAAGCCCACTTACAGTAATTTAAGGATAGAACCGAAATTTGTAGACTTCGGCACCTTGCCTCTCGAAAATTTGGCAGCACCTCGACGTATTCTTTTCAATTACTGTCTTCACTTCAGCAGCGCTTCGACATAGAATTCTAGCACTTGAACCGCACGAACTCCTCTTTCTTCTTTCTTGAATTTCGACCGAGAGCTTTTTAGGGTGAGGGGAAACCGAAATTTTCTTGGCTTTTTGGAATGGGTTTGCATGCATGTAGGCGTCATATTTATAGCAAAATTGTGGCTCTTCCCTACCCCCTTGGCCGTCTCCTTGGAGCCCAAGAAATGGATTAATTTATCTCATAATGATGGTCAAAGGAAATCCAAGCACCAAAGGTCTTTCCTTGCATAATAAAGGTGTCCTAGCGCTTAGCTCATCCCGCAGCTCCTTCATGGGCTATCTCAACGGTCATTTCTTGCATACTTAATTTGTCCTAACATTTAGCTCATCCCTTAGCTTCTTTCTTGGTTATCTCAAAGGTTGTGTCTTGCATAATAAATTTGTCCAACTCCTTGGCTCACCTTTTAGCTCCCTTTTTTATCTTGTTAGGACACACTTGGTTGAGCTGCTTTGAGCTGAAAGATCGAGTCCTTGAGGTGGGGTTTTCCTCCTCCAGTGACAATGCTTCCATGGATGCGGTTATTTGCAGCTCGGCTTCATGTTGAGTTAATCTCCGAGCTTTGAAGCTACTTCATCGAGTTATGTTAGCTGAAAATTTAAGTTCATATTTAAGTTTACAGTTAGAATGAAAGTTCTTTGAGCTTAGATTAAGCTAAATTTTAAGTTTGTATTTCTTACGTGATTTGCTTCGGATCGAATTTTCCGGGTTCTCACATGGTTGAACTAATGGTTCAGCTTGCTCTTCTGATGAACGACTATGAGAACCTGCTGGAATAGTAAGTTTTTTTATCCAGTTCTCGCTGTTTAATCGCCATCTGTAGTGTGATAAGATCCGAGTCCAGTTGATCATGAACTGCTTTGTAATTAAAGGCAGTTGGACTGATAGAATAGACACTGATCTCTGATGAAAATCAATCAAAGCTCCATTCGTTAATAAGCAATCCATCCCAAGTATAATATAAAATTCAGGCATAGGAAGCACAATAAGATCTGCCCGAGCCACATCTTTGAATAAACGAAGCTCCAGGTTCTTGACAATTTTAACGTGAGCATTTGATCACCGGAAGGAATAGAAACTTTGAAACCCAAACCCATATCCTGAGGAGTAATATTCAGTCTTTTGATGAAGGTTTCAGAGACGAATGAATGTGTAGCTCCCGAATCTAGTAGTGCATAGGTAGCTACCCCTTGAATGATAATCCTTCCTGCGGCGAAAATGTCTTTTAAATCTTTTCGTGCTGAAGCTTAAAGAATTTCTATCACTAATTCTCCCAAATTTAGATGAAGATTACGAGTTGAACTTAAGCATTTCTTGAAAAATTGCATTTTATCCCCTTCGATTTTTCGAAATTTGCATTTTAGTCCAAAATTTCCGGATATTTGCAATTTAATCCTTGTATTTTTCGAAAATTCATATTTTAATCCCTTAAATTTTGAAAATTGGATTTGTATTCCTTAAGAATTCGGAAATTGCACTTGAGTTTCTTATATTTCGGTTAATTACATTTTGGTCCCTTAATTATCGAACATTACATTTTAGACCCTTATAATTTATTTAATGGCATAATGACCCCTCAATAAAATTTGAAACCTCTGTCAACCCTTTATTATGATTTTTCTTTAATTTTGGCCCTAAAACTTTTATTGGAAATATTACATCCTTCATATAAATCTAAGGCTCAAAATTTCAATACCAATTTCTATGGTTCCTAAAATCATATCTTAATTTCCAACTAAAGTAGAACATGCAACTTAATTTCCACTAGGTTAAATCTTGTTCCCAATTCCATTCTATTAACCAATTTAACATTTCATGCAATAATGAGCAATATAAAAATGATAGATGACTATGTTACCAGTGATAAGAGTAGTTTCTGGTTCCCCTTCAGCTTCCTCTGCATTCATAGCATAAGCTCGCCCAACGGTGGGTGCATTCTTCTTCGGACAATCAACAGCTTTGTGCCCTTCTTCCTTGCATATGAAGCACTTAGTATTACCCCAAACACATGGCCCATAGTGTAGTCGATTGCACTTCTTGCATGGTTGTCCTTCTGGAGTTTTTGGTGCTGCAGGTGGTGGCTTTGACAGTGCTTGCTTCTTGACTTGACCTTGAGGCTTTTGAGGCCCTTGAGGTCTAGGAGGACCCGTATATGGCTTCTTATTTGGTTGATTATTTTTCTGATGTTGATGCCTCTTGTGATGTAACTCAAACTCGATCTCCTTCAAGGATTGCTCAGACATGAATGTATAAGTAACTACAGTAGCATAATCCAAAGGACGCATAATCATGACATTATTCCGTATGGTGGGTCGTAGACCAGCCATGAAGTGTCTAAGCTTATCTTCAGCATCCCTGGCAATAAAGGGTACACAGTGACAACCCCTATCAAACTTTTTCACAAATTCAGCAACAGTAGCGTCTTCCTGAGGGAGAGTCATAAATTCCCTCTTTAATCGCCCTCTGACATCCACAGTAAAATATTTCTTGTAGAATATCGTTTTTAATTGAGCCCAAGTAAGTGTAGCAAGGTTAGCACCTTGCTCGGCTCCTTCCCACCATAAAGAAGTGTCATCCCTAAACAGATAAGTGGTACACCTCACACGGTCAGCATCTCCCATATCCAGATAGCTAAAGTGTACCTCGAGTGAACGAATCCAACCCTCAGCAACAAAAGGATCGGTAGTGCCAGAAAATTCCTTTGGCCATAGCCTCCGGAACTTATCATATATATCATGACGTGGCCTAAATTCCTGCTGCATCTGCTGTAACTGCTGCTGCTATAACTGATGCTTGAAGAAACAAGATATCCCCTCTAACGCACAAGTAGCAGCATCTCCCAGAGGAGGTGGTGGTGGTGGGGGTGGTGCATTCCCTTGATGGTTCACCCTGTTCTCGGCTTAATTCTCAATAACAGGGGCGCGTCTAGGAGGCATTTTATCTGAATGTTTTCCAAATTCTAACGTAACCAACATGTATTTTAAATCTAAGTTTTCTAATCATGTGACATATCCTTACTTATTTAGCAATTTAAGCATGCAAATCATATATACTCAAAAAGTTAGTAAACATGTATCATAACATATCATTCATGTCATCATGCCAGTAACATCATACTGAGTCATATAAAGCATGTAAAACTTACAAATTTTGAAGATTGATGGCTGATCTTTCCGGCGATGATGGTGGCACAACCCTTTTTAGGACCTTTGCTCTGATGCCAACTGAAACGTCTGCTTAATCGTTTTCTTAAAAAGTACTAGAATTTTTTTTAAAGCTCTCAAAATTTTGGCCATTACATATACATATACATAAAATACTTTTGCACCATTTTAAAATAAAACATCCAACTAGTATTTAAAAAATCCAAAAGAAATAGTTAAAACATGAGATCGTAAAACATTTTACCAAACCTAAAAAGCAATAAATATGAAAAGTGTAGCTCATAGTAAACTTCTCAAAAAATCTCTCAAAAGCATAAATGAATAGTCTTAAAATCTTTAACAAAAAATCATAAACTTAAATGCGGCAAGTAGAAGCGCTGGTCCTCGGGTTATGTGCACCGACAGTCCAGCAAAGTCACCCATCAAGACCTCCAATATCATAATTATCAACATCACTTGCATCAATCACACCTAGTGAGTCTAAAGACTCAACACATCATATCCTTGATAACAATACAGTTCACATACAAAGTGAAAAATACTTGTACTTAAAATAACATTTTCATAATAATTCATAACTTTAAACATAAACATTTTCGTAAACATTTTCATATCAACATATTTATTTTAACATATTCATATTCATATTCATATTCGTATTCATATTCATATTCATGTTCATGTTCAGGTTCAAATTTGTGTTTTTTGAATTTAGATCGTGATTGTGACTCGTATTCTTAATCGTATTAGGCGATAGATCCATCTAGAGAAAACCACGGTACTAGGCGGCGGGTACACTGGCAACACTCTCACCGGTCAACTGGGCCTTGTCCAACATATTAACATATTCGTATCCGTATCCAAGGAAACACGATCGTCGGGCTCTCACTGGGATCATAACCCTCACGATATTTCCAACATATCATCGTATTTAATCACAATCCCTTCACGTCCTTCAACAAGTCGTATTTCCATCACTTAATAAAAACATGCATATAATATCATTTTATTTTGAAACCAAGCATGCAACACATCTTTTAAATTCCCAATTTAAACCATAAAAATTCATGAACATTTAAAAATCACAGTTCATCATATAAAAATTCGTAAACATGTGAAATAATCATATTAGCATATAAACCAGCGATTAGAGCACTGTCATGATGTTTACTAATTTTTAGGTGTAAAAAGACTGTTTTACCCCTGTACATAAAATTTCACGTTTTTAACTTTTTCTTAATTTCCTTGACTCTAACAAGTCCCAAATAATTATTTAAGCATAAATTAAATTTCACAAAATTTTATTTAACTTAAATACTAGACTTTTTAATTAATTCGTAATTAGTCGTTTTGAAGGCGTTTTAATCCCGAAAAATCCCAAACTTTAATATAAAATTCCTAAATTCAAAACTTAGACTTTTTATATTATTTTAGCCCTTTTGAACCACGAATAGACCCCCGTTATCCGTGTTTCAATTTATTTTAGCTTTAAACACCCTAACTTGACCCATAATTGTTCGCCCCGAGCCACCTTTCGATTTTCTCGAGCCACCCTAGAGCCATGTACACCCTACTGGAACCTTGGAAACCTTGGAACCAAACCCTGGCCAACCCCTTAGTACACCCTACTGGAACCTTGGAACCCTTAGGAACCAACCCAAAAAAAGAAACCGAAGTCCCCAACCCCAACCATATGCTGGCCGAGAACCCCTATGGTGTGTGGACTCTTCTTTTTGGTGTTTAGGACCCTATCCATTGACCCTGCCCCTGAACCAACCTCTTGTGCACTCACCTAAGACCCTTAAGACTCACCCTAGCCCAGCCCCTGAGCCTTGGACCGAGCCCCTAAATCCCTGGAAACCTGCGCACTTCTGCGCATGGCTTGACAAGTTCTCGTGTAGGAGTACTTGTTGGCAAGGACTCCTCCCAGCCCACTTACTGCTAGGAATCTTCCGTTGACTCTTTACAGACCCTGGCTAAGCCCTGACTCAAGCCAAGACCGAGCCCTGCCCTCCTGAACCAAAACCGAACCATTATCACCATGACAGCAACTTCATGCACCAGCTTGTGGTTTCAATCGTGTATGGTGTTTGTCTTGAACTCTAAGACTCTAAACTCATGTAAAACAATGTCTAAACATGTCCTAATCATGGCAGCCCCTTTATGCACATAAACAACACAATTTGGATCAAAAATCATACTTGAAATTTCATGTCATATGCAAAACCGAAAATTGAACAAAAGTGTCACTTGTTTTCCAATCTTTTCTTGCACAAAAATATACTATGGTGTGATGATGTTTTGAAGGAAAGAAGTATGCGTGTCTTTGCATTTTAAACGCACGAATTCTTGTTGACGATTGCGAAGTATGAGGCAAGGAAAAACCCTAGGCTGAAATCCTTAAGAACCGTGGCCTTCTCTTCCTGAATTTTGTGTGTGCTCGTGTGTTATGAGGGGAGGGGAGAGTTTGGATTGTATTGGGAGAGTGGGGCGTGTAGAATGAATGGTTTGGGGTGTGGTTTTGCACTTTAAATACCTTTAATTAATCGATAATAAGGCTTAGCCCATTAAGTAGGTATTTAGGCCCATTAGTGCTTAATTGGAGTTTAGTTAAAATATTAAAAATAGTTTTGTTAAAATATGTTTTTGAATTTATTAGCCGGGTTGTCAAAAAGTTCGTATTTTTGTTGAAAAACCCACACCGATAAAATTTACGTCCCGGCGTATAAAATCACCTCAAAACTCCTTATTTTCAAAAATATTAAAAACCATCAATCATACTTTAAACAATTAAAAATAATTATTTAATAAAAACATTTTACGTTTATCAGCCCTCGGTCTCCGTTCCTCGATCGCAACTTGAATATCCTTTAAAAATATAATTTTATGCATAATGGCAATAAAATCATATTTAACATATAAACATGTATGTCACATAATCAATTAACAATTAAAATCAATTAATTAGCCATTTTCATATTTCCTAGATTTGCTTGCAGTTGGATTACGTCGTCTTAATTTTTGGACCTTACATAAACGTTACACAAAGTTGAGTGCACTTGTGAAACTATACAATACCAAAGCAAGGCATGGGATGAGTGATGCTCTATTTTCATATATACTAATGGATTTTGAGGATATGCTGCCAGATAATCACAATATGCCATCCAAAATGTATGATGTAAAAAAGACATTGAGTTGTTTGGCGTTGACTCATGAAAAGATTCATGCTTGTTCAAATGATTGCATCCTTTATAGGAAGCAATATAAAGGAAGTCCAAATATCACGATTCACCATGTTCCACTTGGGGAACAAAACTTCAAGGTATCTATTGATATTGTCTTAGATGAAGAAGCAGAACTTCCAATCCCAATTAAATATGGACCAAGAATCGTCAGAGATGCAGTTGGAGCCATTGTTGGTTGGCCTACAGAGTTGATAATTTTTCCAACGACATAGGTACTTTAAGTTTTCTCTTGATTTTTTGTTTTCAATTGTCATATATGTTTCTTGAACAATGGTTTACCTTAGAATATTTTTATGAATATTCTAAATTGTAGAAGAAGGGGAAACCTCAACTATTTGCTCTTTCGGATGTTCCAGATCAGCTCGACAAGTTCAAGGATATTGAAAAACATTACCCATGACATGCAAGTATATCTACTCACATGTTGTAAGATTGATGAATGAATCGGAGACCATATACATAGAGTTTGAGGGCGCTATGTTTGGACGTCCTAAAAACATACTGTTGCTAAGAGAATATATCTTACGATTTATGGAGATGAGAGAGATAGGCGCCAGACAAATTTTGGTTTACATGGGGTATATTATGTCTAACTTACTGTGTTTTTTGCATATTTAATATTTTATGTGGAACTTGTCCATACTTTGAAACATTTATAACCAAGTTATGCAATATTTGAGTGCAGTCACCTCTACAAATATTTGAGAGAGGAAGACAGGGCTGATTATATTTCATTTGTGGATCCCGGTAGCATACATACATGCCCAATTGGCAAAGATGGTCGTGATTTATCACGATATATTGCTGACAAGTTGGAAGCAGTGTGTAGAGACAATATCTGCCTTATCCCATACAACATTAGGTAAGAGTTTAGTTATTTATTGATTTCTACTATATACTAGTCAATGCTATATTTTCATTTTTGCAGGTACCATTGGATCTTGACTATCATCAATGAAGATAAAAATATGATATATTTATTGGACTCTACGGCTTACAGAAATCGAGACAATGCAAAGAAAACTATAGTGATCAAGTAAATAGTAGATTATATTGATTTTGAATGCATTCACTTACAAATATGAAAAAAAAAAGTTTTTACTTCTTAAAATGTAGTGGGGTCAAAATGTACAATGTCTCGAAGGGTATTTCTCAAAGGCCGTGTTTTAAACAATTGACGGTATGAATTGTGCCTATGTATGAAGACATGAATGGATAGTTCTTATTATTTGGATTATGATTGTTGCATTAACTTTTCAATTTAATTATATATATGGTAATCTAAAACAAAGTGGTTCTGTTGAATGTGGATATTGTGTGATGAGGTACATGAAAGAGATAGTTGAATCTGAAAATCCACATTTGGAGAAGATGGTAAGTTTCTTCTTTATGATATGCTCTGATTTATTATCGAGATAAACTGCTGCCATTGGGATATGTGCACATGAAATCTATATAATTATTAATTCTGGAATTTGTGCTATTAGAATTAATGGTTGGGATAATTTGTTTCCGTTGGGATATATATGCATATGGCAATATGCATTTTATGATAATTGAGATATTTTTTTGCCCTTTATTTTGTTGTTTATGATATGCTTAGTTTTGTTGTTTATATGCATATGATTTGATCTTTATTTGTGAGAGTGGTGTGTATGATATATGCCCAATTGTTTATTTGTTGATATCAGTTTCTTGTTATAAACTTTACGAAGATTTGCCTTTAGAAGCTATAATTAATATATAGATTTCAGTTTCTTGATCTCAGAATATAGAATTATTGTATAGTTTGAAGTGTGGAATCTTCTAAAAATTAAGCTGAAATATATCCTGAAACTGGCTCTGAATAATGCATTCTCATTTGTGGATATTGTCATTTTTTTGGATGAATGATCTTATTAATCTAATGCATCTTGTACTTTTTACATTTCAGTTTGTAGGATCAATCAAGAACCAATATTACAACCAATATCAATATGATGAATTCAGAAGTGAATGGAGCGAATTCATCTACTCTTATGTAGGTGCTTAAATGGATCATGTGCATCATTGTGCAATTTAGGACATACTTGTAGATATACACTTTTGGTTTTGTGGATATACTTGTTGATATATTTTTTGGTTATGCGTACTTGTGGATACATTTTTGGGTTATACTTGTGGATTTGTGGATATATAGTTGCGGATTGGTATATATACTTGTTGATTCGTGGATTTTCATTATTTTTAGATGGATAATTTAAGAATCAAATGAATGTATTTTAAGTTATATTTGTGTATGTGTGTATTATGTTTTTACTTCACTACTTAATTAAATTAGTATGGTATTGATCAAGAATTACTTCGTTAAATTAAAATTGTGTTGCAATAATTATTTACTTCAACGCTAAATTAAATGATGAAGTAATAAAATACAAAATAACTCGTCATATTAAAATTGTGTCGAAGCTAAAGAAAGAATTTACTTCACCACAATTCAATAATTGTGAAGTCGTTCTCTATTAATTACAGCACTACAATACAAAAAAATGAAGTCTTCTGAATCTACTACTTCGTCATTAAATATAAATTGTGAAGTAACAGAAGATCAAATACTTCATCAAATAAAAGTTATGGTGAGTTATAGAATATATTTACTTCATCATAGTTCCTTAACATCGAAGTCGTTCGCATCAATTACTTCACCAAAATATAAAATCGGTGAAGTTAAACAACACATTTACTTTGTCCTTCAATGTAAACTATGCAGTTATATATAAGCTATTACTTCTGCAATTTACGAAATCAATAACGCCAAAGACGTTTTACTTTGGCATCGGTATAATTCCGGACCGGTTTTCCCTCATTGAACCTGCCAAAGACTTCGCTAATTTATTGGATATGAATTCGGTGATAATGCGAAGTAAAATGGTACCCTATTACTTCACGTGCGTCTTGTAATGCCCGAAATGTAATTACTGTAATCAGAAGTGGGTTTAACAGATTTGAGATTGTAGGAGCTCAAGTGGAGAAGCGGGGCGTCAGTGCAATACAAGCCAAGAAGTTGGACAGAACCTGTGGCGCCCGAGCGGTAGAAAAGGACCGCCCGAGCGCCAGTGCACTACAAGTTTAGTATTCAGACAGAACATCTAGCGCCCGAGCGGTAGAAAATGAGCGCCCGAGCGCCAGTGTTTAACCCGTCTTGTACCCGTTTGACCGCCCGAGCGCCGCCTGATTTTTTAAGAAGACTAAGATAAGTGTCCTTCCCATGCAATATATATTATCTAATCTTCATTTCCCTTCAGAATTTGCAAGAAAGAACCGAGAGATCCTCCTAGACATCCTCCAACTTCCTTGCATCATAGATTTGTGATTTGTGCAAGATCTGGCCGTTGGAATTTCAATCCGAGTTTGGTACTGCGTTTCTATCGTCAAAGGCTACACAAAGACGTAAGTTTTATTATGTTCCAGCGTGGGTTAAAATTTATGTAGTGGAGGAATTATGATTTGATACATATTTTGTGTTATTGCGAGATTAGACATCGTAGAATCGAAAACGGATCGAAGAATAAATACCGTATGCAATTGTTATGATTTTCCAAACATATTGGTTGAGATATGCAGATTTTGAGCATAGAAGTGTACAGATGTTTGGCATTGTGTGGGTGTTATTATTGATTCTGAGTGGTTGATTGATATCTCATATTGTCTGAGTTGACGGGGATATCAATATTGTACCGTTATGCCGTCGATATTGAATTAGATTGAGTATTGATCAGAACAGATCTGAGTTGAATTGAATATTGATATTATGCTTATTCACTGTGTCATTTCAGATTGATATTGACAGCTTTGAATTTGAGACTTCGACAGAGCCAGAAATCGACGAAAGGAAGGTATAAATCAATGTTAACCGGGAGATTGACTGAAGTCAGATTGGACTTGAGTTTCCCTGAATCACATACTTTTATGTTATTGGTTTCATACCTTTATATTGTTTGAATGAATATGCTTAGTTTATGGGTTTATAGACAAGCAGAGAATAGCAGATAGCTATTGAGTGAGAGTCGCTGACAGAGGTGCCACATTATGACAGAGTGATCATTGGCCCATTGCACATTGTCAGAGTAGGCACTGGCGGATATGCCAAGTCTATGGCGGATATGCCGAGACAATGGATATTTGATTTATATCGATGTTGCTTAGGAATGGATCGATTCCCATCGCGGAAATTCGGTATATTGTAATATCCAGGAACCGGGATCCCTAGATTAGAAATGAGTCGAGTATGAGATGACGAGTCAAAGAGTTTTATCTGTATTCATTAATGTGTCATAAATTATGATTTATGTTTGGTGATACATGGTTTATGCTTTTGTATATTTTTTTATGCATTGCATGTATATATTGTTTATACTGGGATTATATTCTCACCGGAGTTATCCGGCTGTTGTCTTGTTTGTATGTGTGCATGACAAAAGGTGGGACAGGATCAGGGTCAAGAAGAGAATGAGAGAAAGGACAAGTTAGCGTGGTGATCCGGATCAGAAGTAGTTAGGTTTTAGCACTTGATATATAGTAGTTGAACCCTAGTTTTGTTTGTTGTATACAGTACAACACTTGTACTTTTATATTGATGTGTATACTAGATTGATTCCATTACGTTCCGCATTTTATAAAAAAAAAATTTAGAACCTGTTTATCTTAATTGGATTGAATTATTCCCAAAGAATGATTAAGAAATGAATTAGCGTCCGGGTCCCCACAGCAGGTGGTATCAGAGCAATAGGTTCCTGAGATTTAACTAGAACAGAGCGGTAGGTCTAGAACTGTAGGTTCTGTAGACTGAAATAGAAGCTAGTGAGCGGGGTAGATTGAGTTTTCTTTCCTGCTTTTGTGTGCTAGCATGATTACTGCTTTTATTATTACATGTTTACCTGATTATTTGATTTGATTGGTAAACTGTATTAACTGAAAATGAATCAGAACCGATTCTTGATCAGCAATAAGATGATCGGAGAAGGGACTAAACCTGAAACAGATTTGTTGTATTGGGTTACTAATCCTTTTGATAATCAGATATGCCTCCCCGAAGAGTACCGGAACAGGGCAGTACTTCGTCTAATCCGATGGATGTGACAGCAACTCCGATGGAAACGCTACTGAAGAGATTTCAGTCTTTCAAACCGCCAACCCTGAAAGGAACAGAGACTTCTGTTTACTGTGAGTGTTGGTTAGATGACATAGAGATGTTGTTTGATTCGTTGGATTACACAGTTGAACGCCGAGTTAAACAGATTGGGCACCAGTTACATGACGTTGCAAAGAACTGGTGGATTACGACAAAGAAAGCATTGGAGCATCGAGGTACGATTATTACCTGGAATGTCTTTAAAACTAAATTTTATCAAAGATTCTTTCCAGTATCGTACAGAAAAGACAAGGGTGCAGAGTTTGCCAATCTGAGACAGGGCCAGTTGAATATTGAAGAGTATGTGGCCAAGTTCTCTAATTTGCTTCGATTTGCTCCACATGTTGCTAAGAATGACGAAGCTGTTGCTGATCAGTTCATTAATGGACTGAATCCTGAGATTTTTACATTGGTGAATACAGAGCGACCAAATAACTTTGTTGATGCCCTGAACAGAGCAAAAGGAGCGGAAGCTGGTCTGATGAGACAGAAAGGAGCTTCGTATGTTCCTACAGCACCGAGACCACAGCAACCACCTCCTAGATTTGAGAGTGGCAGCAGCAGTGGTGGGAAAAAGGATTATCTGAAGGCCAGAGGAAAACAGTTTAAAAAGTCTAGCAGCAGTTCTTCTAGCTCTAGTGGTTCACGACAGAGCCAGAGTTATACCGGAGTTTACTCTAGAACTTGCGGAGGGAGACATCCCACTGAGCAATGCCAAGGAGTGATTGGTAGTTGCCGTATCTGCAGACAGCAGGGACACTTTGCCAGAGTTTGTCCACAGAGAGGTTCCCCAGGATCCTAGGGAGCAGAATCAGTTGGATCAGTGGCTCAGACTGATAGACGATCATCAGCTGTACATTCTTTTCAGTCACCACCATCCACCCAGTCACAGCAGAGGCCAGGAGGAAGCCAGACAGTTAGCCAGCCTCCTAGACAACAGGCCAGAGTATTTGCTTTGATAGAAGAGCAGGCTCAGGAAGCACCAGACGATGTTGTTGCAGGTAACTGTTCTTTATGTGGTTATCCTGCTTACGTATTGATAGATACTGGTGCATCACATACATTCATATCTGAACGATTTGCATTGATGCATTCTTTGCCTATTGAGTCATTATCTGCTGTAGTGTCTGTCTCTTCTCCGTTGGGGACAGGTTTGATATCAGTGAAATCTGTGAAACATTGTACACTGCAGTATGAAGGGCATGAGATTGAGATAGATTGTATTGTGCTTGGGTTGTCTGATTTTGACTGTATTATCGGTATTGATATGTTGACCAAGTACAGAGCTACCGTTGATTGTTTCCACAAGATTGTGAGATTCAGTCCTGACATGGCTAACGAGTGGAAATTTTACGGTAAGGGTTCTAGATCTAGAATTCCTTTGATATCTGTTATGTTTATGACTCGATTGTTACAGAAAGGAGCAGAGGGGTTCCTTGTCTATTCAGTTGATTTACTGAAATCGAGTCCATCATTGGCGGACCTGCTAGTGGTGTGTGAATTTGCTGATGTCTTCCCAGATGAGATTCCGGGATTGCCTCCGGTTCGAGAAATAGATTTCAACATTGAATTGGTACCAGGTACAGTTCCGATTTCCAAAGCTCCGTACAGAATTGTACCTATTGAATTGAAAGAGTTGAAGGAGCAGTTAGAAGATTTACCGGCCAAGGGATACATTAGACCGATTGTTTCTCCTTGGGGTGCTCCAGTGTTGTTTGTGAGGAAGAAAGATGGGTCAATGAGACTTTGCATTGACTATCGGCAACTGAACAAGGCTACGATAAAGAATAAATATCCTTTGCCTCGTATTGATGTTTTATTTGATCAGTTGCAGGGTTCTTCAGTTTATTCCAAGATCGATCTGAGATCTGGATACCATCAGTTGAGAGTCAGAGATTCGGATATCTCGAAGACAGCGTTCAGAACCAGGTATGGACATTATGAGTTTATTGTCATGCCGTTTGGTTTGACGAATGCTCCAGCTGTTTTTATGGGTCTGATGAACCGTGTGTTTCAGAAGTATCTCGATGATTTCGTGATTATTTTCATTGATGATATTCTGATATATTCGAAGAATATGATTGACCATGCTGAACATTTGAGGACTGTGTTGAGAACTCTGAGAACTGAAAAATTGTATGCAAAACTATCGAAATGTGAGTTCTGGTTGAGACAGGTTGTATTTCTGGGTCACATCATATCCGGAGATGGTATATCAGTTGATCCCAGTAAGGTTGAGGCTGTGATCAGTTGGCCGAGACCGACATCAGTGCCAGAGATTCGTAGTTTTATGGGTTTGGCAGGATATTAACGTCGGTTTATTAAAGATTTCTCGAGCATTGCCAAACCGATTACTCAGTTAACTCAGAAGAATGCTCCGTTTGTCTGGTCAGAAGACTGTGAGTCCAGTTTTCTAGAATTGAAGAAAAGGTTGACCAGTGCACCGATACTGACTATTCCATCAGGTACTGGTGATTTTGTCGTGTATTGTGATGCTTCTCACAGAGGATTGGGATGTATTTTAATGCAGCGGGGACATGTCATTGCCTATGCTTCGCGACAGTTGAAGCCACATGAAACTCGCTATCCAATTCATGATCTTGAATTTGCGGCTATTGTTTTTGCTTTGAAGATATGGCGACATCACCTCTACGGTGAGAAGTTTGAGATTTATTCTGATCATAAGAGTTTAAAGTATCTGTACTCGCAGTCAGAATTGAATATGAGACAGAGAAGATGGATTGATTTGCTGAAAGACTTTGACTGTGAAATCAAATACCATCCAGGAAAATCCAACGCAGCAGCTGATGCACTGAGTCGAAAGGTATGTTCATTATCCTTGTCGACGATTGGTGTTTCAAATTTGATAAAAGATTGCTGTTTTTCTGGATTAGCCTTTGAAACAGATCGTCAGCCTCTGAAATTATGTGCTATGCGGGCCGAACCAGAACTGATATTACAAATCAAAGAAGCACAGAAAATTGATCAGAATGTACAAAACTCGATATCGATGGTCAGAGCAGGGCATCGATCAGAATATCAGGTACGTGATGATGTACTGTATGTGAATAATCGATTGGTTGTGCCAGATGTTTCAGAGTTGAGACAACAGATATTGTCAGAAGCACATTGTAGTCGATTCAGTATTCATCCTGGTGGCAGAAAGATGTATAATGACTGGAAAAGACAGTTCTGGTGGAAACAAATGAAAGCTGATATTGCAAAGTATGTATCTAGATGTATGAATTGCCAACAGGTGAAAGCAGAAAGAAAGAAACCAGGAGGTCTACTGCAGAGTTTATCTATTCCTGAATGGAAATGGGATCACATTTCTATGGATTTTGTGACGCAGTTACCGAGATCCTCCCGAGGTTGTGATGTGATTTGGGTTGTAATTGACCGATTAACCAAATCCGCATGTTTTATTCCATACAAGATGACATATAGACATGACTAGATGGCTGAGATCTACGTCAGAGAAGTGGTCAGATTGCACGGAGTGCCGAAGTCGATCGTATCAGACCGTGATCCTCGGTTTACTTCGCACTTTTGGCAGAGTTTACAGCAGGCTCTAGGTACGAAGTTACATCTGAGTACCGCATATCATCCACAGACTGACGGACAGTCAGAGCGGACTATCCAGACACTGAGGATATGCTGAGAGCTGTAGTGCTTGATTTTAGCACTAGTTGGCAGGATGCATTGCCACTTTGTGAATTTTCGTACAACAACAGCTATCAGACGAGTATTGAGATGGCACCATTCGAGGCGTTGTATGGAAAGAAGTGTCGATCACCTCTGTATTGGGATGATATCTCTGAGGTACCTGAGATTGGACCTGATATGATCAGAGATATGACTGAAAAAGTAAAGCTGATTCAGAAGAAAATGAAGACAGCTCAAGATAGACAAGCAAAATATGCCAATGTTCGAAGAATACCGATGGTCTTTGAGGCTGGAGATCGAGTATACTTGAAGATTTCACCTTTCAGAGGAGTTGTCAGATTTGGCAAAAAAGGGAAGTTGTCTCCACGCTATATTGGGCCTTATGAGATCCTCGAGAAGATAGGAGATCGTGCCTATCGATTCGCCTTACCGCCTTCATTATCTGGGATACATAATGTTTTTCATGTATCATTATTGCGGAAATATATGCCAGATGCTTCACATATCATTCAGCCAGACAAGGCCGAACTAGACGAGACGCTGAGTTATTTTGAAAAGCCAATACAGATTCTCGATCGTAAAGAAAAGCAGCTCAGAACGAAGACTATTCCACTTGTGAAAGTTCAGTGGAGTCGTCATGGCATTGAAGAAGCTACATGGGAGACTGAGTCAGAAATGAGGCAGAGATTCCCAAAGTTATTTCGATGATGTGAGTTTCCTATTTAGCTTCTGTTATACATTTCCTTCTAATATGATTTGATTTCCTGTGATTTCGGGGACGAAATCAGATCTTAGGGGGGAGAAATTTAATGCCCGAAATGTAATTACTGTAATCAGAAGTGGGTTTAACAGTATTGAGATTGTAGGAGCTCAAGTGGAGAAGCCGGGCGTCAGTGCAATACAAGCCAAGAAGTTGGACAGATCCTGTGGCGCCCGAGCGGTAGAAAATGACCACCCGAGCGCCAGTGTTTAACCCGTCTTGTACCCGGACAGAGTGTTCCGCGCCCGAGCGGTAAAGTTTGACCGCCCGAGCGCCGCCTGATTTTTTAAGAAGACTAAGACAAGTGTCCTTCCCATGCAATATATATTATCTAATCTTCATTTCCCTTCAGAATTGCCAAGAAAGAACCGAGAGATCCTCCTAGACATCCTCCAACTTCCTTGCATCATAGATTTGTGATTTGTGCAAGATCTGGCCGTTGGAATTTCAATCCGAGTTTGGTACTGCGTTTCTATCGTCAAAGGCTAGACAAGGACGTAAGTTTTATTATGTTCCAGCGTGGGTTAAAATTTATGTAGTGGAGGAATTATGATTTGATACATATTTTGTGTTATTGCGAGATTAGACATCGTAGAATCAAAAACGGATCGAAGAATAAATACCGTATGCAATTGTTATGATTTTCCAAACATATTGGTTGACATATGCAGATTTTGAGCATAGAAGTGTACAGATGTTTGGCATTGTGTGGGTGTTAGTATTGATTCTGAGTGGTTGATTGATATCTCATATTGTCTGAGTTGACGGGGATATCAATATTGTACCGTTATGCCGTCGATATTGAATTAGATTGAGTATTGATCAGAAGAGATCTGAGTTGAATTGAATATTGATATTATGCCTATTCACTGTGTCATTTCAGATTGATATTGACAGCTTTGAATTTGAGAGTTCGACAGAGCCAGAAATCGACGAAAGGAAGGTATAAATCAATGTTAACCGGGATATTGACTTAAGTCAGATTGGACTTGAGTTTCCCTAAATCACATACTTTTATGTTATTGGTTTCATACCTTTATATTGTTTGAATGAATATGCTTAGTTTATGGATTTATAGACAAGCAGAGAATAGCAGATAGCTATTGAGTGAGAGTCGCTGACAGAGGTGCCAGATTATGACAGAGTGATCATTGGCCCATTGCACATTGTCAGAGTAGGCATTGGCGGATATGCCAAGTCTATGGCGGATATGCCAAGACAATGGATATTTGATTTATATCGACGTTGCTTAGGAATGGATCGATTCCCATCGCGGAAATTCGGTATATTGTAATATCCAGGAACCGGGATCCCTAGATTAGAAATGAGTCGAGTCTGAGATGACGAGTCAAAGAGTTTTATCTGTATTCATTAATGTGTCATAAATTATGATTTATGTTTGGTGATACATGGTTTATGCTTTTGTATATGATTTTATGCATTGCATGTATATATTGTTTATACTGGGATTATATTCTCACTGGAGTTATCCGGCTGTTGTCTTGTTTGTATGTGTGCATGACAACAGGTGGGACATGATCAGGGTCAAGAAGAGGATGAGAGAAAGGACAAGTTAGCGTGGTGATCCGGATCAGAAGTAGTTAGGTTTCAGCACTTGATATATAGTAGTTGAACCCTAGTTTCGTTTGTTGTATGCAGTACAACACTTGTACTTTTATACTGATGTGTTTACTAGATTGATTCCATTATGTTCCGCATTTTAAAAAAAAAAATTTAGACCCTGTTTATCTTAATTGGATTGAATTATTCCCAAAGAATGATTAAGAAATGAATTAGCGTCCGGGTCCCCACACGTCTACTTCGGCAATTATCTACATATGACTTAATTTAATATGCGAAGTAAATCAAAGAAATTTTACTAGTGATTATCAGCATTTGGTTGTTGATAGTGGTAGTGATGTTTCCATCAGCGGATATGAATCCATTTGCATAGAGATCCTGGATCTCATTTGGATAGATGTCTTGAGAAGACATTTCCAGAAAGGTCTTTAAACCGGCAGCTTCCTGTTTAAGAAATACATTCTTGATTTCCTCTGTAACGTCCCGAAAATTTGAAGGTCCACGTGAACCACGTGCATGCAAGTTATTAAATTTCTTTGGCATTTTATGAAATTGTTTTAAAGCATCAAATGCATGTTTAATTCATTAATTTGTGTTTAATTATTTTTATGCATAATTATTGCATGATAGGGCTTTAATTCATAAAATTTTAAAAGTTCATGCATCAGTGTTTTTAGATTCATTTCGCGCTCGAACGAGGGTTGGAGACCGAAAATTTATTTTTATTACATGATTAATTTTTATTAATTATTATAAGGTGTTTTTAAGAATATCTTTCAAAAATGGGCTTTATTGGGTATTTTTACCCGCATGATTTTATTTTTATCCGATACGAAAATTTTATCGAGTAGGGGGACTTTTTGAGAGTTCAGCTAATATTTTCAAGAACTTTCCAACACGAAATATTTTTCAGGAGCGTGTTTTGACTTAATGGGCCTATTTTTAAGCTTGGTGGGCTTAAATTTTTAAACTCTTAGGGTGTGTTTGGTTGGGTGGATTAAACAAGGTTAGATAAATAATCAAACATTTATCTAATGTTTGGTTAAAATTTTAAAATGCTTTAATAATCATTTTGACACGATTTAAAACTCAATTTTATGGATAACTATTTGATTATTAATCTAATAAAACAAGTGGGATAGGCTATCAACACTCATCAAATTACTTTTTTCTCCTCTTATTTCTTATTCCAAAACCATGCTCACTTTTTATTTGACCACAAATTTTTATGCGACTTCTTTTTCTACTTTATGACATTTCAATTATCCTAAAATTTTATATATATNATATTTAATTATCTATTAAATTATTTTAAGAATATTTTTAATTATTTTTAAAAAACAATAATATTGTAATTATTACTAAATTTTATTTAACATTAACATTCAAAATATTATTGATATTTTAATTATTAAAGTAAATGCATATTTACAAATTGATTTCTAATGAATATATTTAAATTAATTTTAATAAATGTAAATTATAATTATAAATATTTAATTATCTATCCAATTATTTTAAGAATATATATTTAATTAGCACTTGGGGCATTTTGTTCATTACAATAAAATTTATAAAATTAATCCACCATTTTAAAATTACACCAAACATCATGTTATTTATCCCACCACACTATTAATCCATATCTCTCATTTTTTTAATCACTCTAATTACTAATAATTTACTTATCTCATCACACGTACCAAACGGAGCCTTAAATGACAATTTAGGGCCCATTAGCTATTAATTAACTATTTAAATAAAACCCTAAACTAAACCTACACCTACACCTACCCTACCCCATGGCAGCCGACACTCAATACAAGAAAAAACCAAATCAACAACGCGCATACGACAACGGTTTTACGGTTTTAGTGAAAATCGTTGTTGTATGTGCGTTTTTTAAGCAAAAGACAACAGTTTTATAAAAACCATTGTCTTTTGGGGGAAAAAGACAACGGTTTTTAGGGTTAATGACAACGGTTCTATAAAATCGTAGTCTTTGAGCGTTTTTTAGGGTCAAAGACAACGGTTGTCTAGTAGCGTGTTTCTTTGGACAAATTTAGCGACGGTGTATAATCCGTCGCTATGTATTGCGACAGTTTTAACTAAAACCGCCGCATGTTTTAAATTAACAACGGTTTCTCTAGCGACGGTTGTAAACAAAACCGTCGCGAATTTAAAATATGCGACGGTTTTGCTATTACCATCGCTATTAGCGACAGTTTAAGGAAAAACCGTCGCAAATTGTCTATAAATATCCGCACTTTCGGTCTTTTTTCCTCACACCATATCACACAACTTAAAATTTTTCTCTCTTACACGATTTTAGTTTC
This sequence comes from Primulina huaijiensis, assembly GCF_012295235.1. NCBI lineage: Eukaryota > Viridiplantae > Streptophyta > Magnoliopsida > Lamiales > Gesneriaceae > Primulina > Primulina huaijiensis. The sequence continues at coordinate 8,136,007 of NC_133315.1, read as the reverse complement.
GATTTAGGATAAATATTTTCGCTTTAATTTTTGGTAAATTTTTAAGTGTTAGTTAAGTTTATGAATATTGTTAGCATAGTCAAATTGTAAGTTTTTTAGATTTGTTAAATTATTAAAAGTAATTTTTTTTATTTTAATGTAAATATTAGCGACAGAAATCATGAAAAACTCGTCGCTAAAATTTGCGATGGACTTTATGGCAAACCTTCGCTCAAATTTGCGACGACTAATTTAACCGTTGCTAATTTTAGCGACAGTTAATTTAAAATAAACCGTCGCTAGTTGACTAATGTTTTGCATAAATCCGTCGCTAATTTTATTTGCGATTTTTTTTCAATGAAAAATCGTCGCAAATTGAAGCTACAACAACGGTGAAAAACTATTGTCTTTGAGCGAACTCTTTAACCACAGGGGCTTTAACAACGGTTTTTCTGCATCCCCCAGCTGCATTCTCTCTCGGTTTCAGCAACCACCAACTGAGGAGCTCGGCCGTATCCTTGTTCGTGCAAAAGATAGTTTCTAGCTCGTTTTTGTTCTTCAATCTTCGAGGCACGCTTGTTCTTTTTTTTATGCATCATACACGCTGATAATATGTGTGGCGTTTTTGTTGTACATGTTTCGATCCATGCTTGTTTGTTCATCGGTGGTAGTAGGCGCATGTTTTATTGTTCCACTTGTTGATTTCTCACGTTTCTTTGATCATGATTGAAAGGGGGCTGTCGAGTGATGTTACTGAAGGGTGTTTTTCATCGAGAGTGTGATGTCAATAAGAGGAAGTGAGCTGGTGGTCTGTACGCTAGGAACCATGAGGAATTGTTAAGGGTTGCTTCGGGTTTGAGTAGATCGAGTGAAAGGGGTAGGGACGGCGGTGCAAGGGCTGATCCAAGGCCTAGACCATACCATCATGAGTCTGAGTCATGGCTGAAGGAGGCTCAACCATCGTTGGAACCACCAAAGTAGCCAATCGATCGAGAATCAAGGTGGCCGCGGTAGTGAGCTCTCGTGGGTTAGAGTGTATAGGTTGCTGCAACATGCATGGGGCCGAGGGGTGGTTCAAGTAGGTCCAGCAGGTTCTGATATTGGTCCCTAGTAACTTGATTCATGACAAGTTCTAGCCGGTGGCGCCTAGGATGGTTGATCGTCGGGTTGAGGGAGTTGGGGTTTCAATAGGTGACTTTAGCGAAAATTCCAGCGACAATTCAGGGTTGTTCGAAGGTTGAAGGGGTCTAGTTTTTGTGTATTAGGGACTGATATTTTGTGTTTTAAGTGTGGTAAAAAGTTGGGAATAATTCGGTTAAGTTTCGAGTCGATTCGGGTTAAAACCGGGACCCTGGTCCAAGTTTTTAAACGAATCGATTAAGTTAAGAAATGGGCTCGAGTTTACGTCTAAGAATTCTTTTAAAAAGGTTTTGGGACATTTTAAGGAGTTTGGTAAGCTTCGGGTCAATTTTAGAGGTCCAGAGGTGAAACGCCCTGAGCTCAAATTTACCATATCTTAAAACATTTATGCATCATGATCGCGATTTTTAAGATTTTAAGAAAATATACGTTGCATGCTTGGATTTAAGGAAAATTGCATATATACATGATTTTTATAAGTTATGAAAATGATGATGTTTTGAATGATGGGAATTAGTTGTGGCTATCGAAGTATATGTAAATGCATAAGAAGTATATGTAAATGATGATGATGAGGCCTAGGGACAGTGGACGGGCAATCCTGTCACCGATGTACAACAGCCGCCGGGTACCGCGTTTCTATGTATGATGGATCCATCGTAAATGATGATGTACGATAGTCACTTCTAATGAATGGAATTCCCCTAAAGAAATGATGAATGATGAATGATGAATGATAAACGATGAATGATGATTAACGATGAGCTGTTCTGACACGTCATTATTTTACACGACATGTTCACATTACGCTTTTAAAGTTCATGAAATGTATGTTGAGTATCCTATTTTTCACTGCTGTGTGCTATGTATTTGTACTTGTTATTCCTGGTACAGGTCTGTTGAGTCTTTAAACTCAGTAGGTGAGTGTGATGCAGGTGAGTTTGTTGATGAGGGGACTGGAGGTGCCGAACTCTGAGTAGGCAGATCTGGTGTGGTGATACGACCCGAGGACCGCATGTTTTCCGCGTTATGATTTATGCGATTTGGGAGGAGATGAACATTTTCATACGTTGACGATTTTAAGGTTTTTACTCGTTTATGTTTACGTATGATTTTGGATGAGTTTGGTTAATTTAAACTGCACTATTTTCACTGTCAGATTGTCACGTCCAGTGTCCGAAGCGTCGGTGACATCCGGCATTGTTTAATATTTACTTGAAAACGATTAAGCCTCGTATCGAAATTCCAAAAACTAGTCTTTTTCATAAATTAAACATTGTCTTTACATTGACAATAGAAATAAAAATACATCAGAGTTGGAAATGCGGAAACTGAACAAAAGAAAATAAAGTCTTGAATTCTTGTATCCTGCTCGTCGACTACCATCCCAGAAGACTTCTTGTTCCTCCTCATTCAGTTGTTCTTCATTTTTATCTGAAATTTGTAAGCGTCGAGTGTTTTGGGAAACACTCAGTAAGTGGGGGGTCGATCGATTTCCAATGATACATATAGAACTTATTCTTTAACACACTTTCAAATCTTATTACTTTTAATTTACAGAAACGAATCGAATTTGAGACAGAAGTTAACAGATGATTCAGAGCATTTCAAAAACAGATCAGATCAATTCAGAACAGACACAACACTGTTACGCTTGTCATTTCCATGGTCAAATTGTCCCCAATATGTTTGTCCTCTAAGGGGTGGGGCCAGAACACGGTTTTATACCCACCGATGGGGGCCAGACAGAACATGGTTTTATACCCCCCGATGGGGGCCAGAAAGAATTACAATTCTCGTCCCATTTAAAATCAATTTGTAACAGTGCATCACAGAATTCAGACTTATCAGACAGAACTTATCAGAATTTCAGACGGATTCAGCGGAATCAAAGAATTTCGAAGAACAAAAGAAAACATATAATCGATCAAAATTTTAAATAGAACATACTGAAGTTTTCGAAAAAGAGGACACACATACCAGCATGTCATAATATTTATATACGGAGTTTAAAATACAAAGATATACGTAACAAAATCCCATTTACCTATTTTGAAGGTAGAACCGAAATTTGTAGATGTTGGCACGAAGTTTCCTCTCGGAATTTGAGCAGTACTTCGACGTAGAATTGTAACACTAGATCTCGTGAAGTTTCTTTCCTTGCTTTGGCCAATTTCTTTGGGACGATTTATGGAGGGGAGAAAACCGAATTTTTAAGGTGTTTTTTGGATTGTTTTTCCTTTAACCATGGTGTGGTATTTATAGGACAATCATGGCTTTTCACCGAGCCCCTTAACCGAATTCTTAAGGTCCAAGATTGGTCATAAATGTAGTCCAAACTTCTATGCATTCCTCAAGAGTCACTTTGGTCTTCTATAGGGTCATTTTCTGCATCATTAATGTGTCCTGGTCTCTTAACTCCTCCCTTAGCTCCTTCATGGTTTAACTCAAAGGTCATCTCTTGCATACTAAGTTTGTCCTAATCTTTAGCTCTTCTTTTAGATCCCTCTTTGGTCCTTTTAGGACAAGCATGGTTGAGCTTCTTTGAGATGAAAGATCGAGTCCTTGAGCTGGGGTTTTACTCTTCCAGTGACGACTCTTCAATGGATGCGGTTACTTGCAGCTTGGCCTCCTGTTGAGCTAATCCCCGAGCTTTGAAGCTACTTTTTCGAGTTAAGTTTGCTGAAAATATGATTTAATATTCGAGTTTAATAGTTAGAATGAAAGTTGTTGAGCTTAGTTTCAGCTAAATTTTCAAGTTCGTGTTTCTTACATGATTCGCTTCGGATTGGAAAATCCATCGGAAAATCACGGGTTCTCACATCCCTCCCTCTTTATTGAAAGTTTGTCCTCGAAACTTGGATCAGCTCGATCTTTTAAACAAATGAGGATATTGTGAGCGCATTTTCTCTTCGCGTTCCCAAGTGGCCTCCCTTTCAGTATGATTTGACCACTGTACTTTGACAAATAGTATTGTCCGATGTCTCAACACTTGATCTTTTGTGTCCACTATTCGAATAGGGACTTCTTCATATTTGAGTTCTTCATCGAGATGTCCTTCAATCATCAGTGGCGCAACTTTAAATACATTACTCAGGTATGGGACATATTTCCTCAGTTGCGAGATGTGGAAAACATTATGTATTATGGACATATCCGGTGGCAAAGCCAGTCGGTAGGCTAAGGTTCCCATGTTTTCCAGTATCTCCAACGGTCCCACATACCTTGGATTTAACTTTCTGGATTTACTGAACCGAACCACTCCTTTCATTGGTGAGACCTTGACATAATCCTTTTCACCGATTTCTAATTCCAACGGTCTTCTCTTCAAATCATCCCAGCTCTTTTGTCTATCTTGAGCTGCCTTGAGTCTTTCCTTGATTATGGCTACTTTATCAACGGTTATTTCAACAAGCTCTGGTCCAGTAACAGCTTTTTCTCCGACTTCATCCCAATATAAAGGTGATCTACACTTTCGGCCATACAATACCTCATACGAAGCCATTGCAATGCTGCTGTAATAGCTGTTGTTATAGGCGAATTCTATCAGATTTAAGTGTTCACTCCAATTTCCATGAAAATCCAGCGTGCATGCCCTCAACATGTCCTCGAGGGTTTGAATTGTTCTTTCTGTTTGGCCATCAGTCTGAGGATGATAGACCATGCTGAAAGCGACTTTGGCTCCCATGGCTTTTTGAAAACTTTTCCGAAATCTCGATACAAATCTTGGATCTCTGTCAGACAGTATACTCACTGGGACTCCGTGTAGTCTCACTATGTTGTCCATATACAAAGTAGCTAGTTTATCCAGTTGTAATTCAACCGCACCGGCAAGAAATGTGCAGACTTGGTCAATCTATCAATGATTACCTAGATCCCATCGTGCCCTTGCCTTGATTTTGGTATTCCTACTACGAAATCTATGGAGATGTTATCCCACATCCACTTCGGTATTTCCAATGGCTGTAGAAGTCCTCAAAGCCATTGATGTTCTGCCTTGACTTGTTGACAGGTTAGGCACTTGGAAACAAAGGCAGCCACATCTCTCTTCATCCCATTCCACCAGTAATTGTTCTTCAAATCCCGGCACATTTTGGTGCTTCTCGGATGGACTGAAAACTTTGATTTATGAGCCTCGGTCATTACTTCTTCACGAATCCCATCGATGTCTGGCACATACAACCGTCTTTTCATCAAGAGTGTACCATTTTCATCAATATGAAATTCATGAATCTTTACTCCTTGAATTTGCTCTTTAATTTTGAGGATAGAGGAATCTTGACTTTGTTTCAATTTGATAGTCTCTCGGAGGCCTGGTTGCACTGATAGTGAAGATAAGCCCACTTTCCCAAGGTTCCTTCTACCACCTTATTTGCCTTACCCGGATGGTAATTGATTGACAAATCGTAGTCCTTGAGAAGTTCCATCCACCTTCTTTGCCTCATGTTTAATTCTTTTCGGGTGAAAATGTACTTGAGGCTCTGGTGATCAGTAAACACTTCACATTTAACTCCATAAAGGTAGTGCCTCCAGATTTTGAGCGCAAACACAACTACAGCTAACTCAAGGTCATGCGTGGGGTAATTCTGCTCATACGGTTTTAATTGCCGTGAAGCATAAGCAATTACCTGACCTTCTTGCATAAGCACACACACTAATCCTCCCTTTGAAGCGTCACTGTATGCAGTCAAATTCTTGCCATCCTCGGGAAGAATTGATACTGGTGTAGATGCGAGTTTTGTCTTTAGAGTTTCAAAACTTGTTTCACATACTTCATTCCAAATGAATTTTGAATTTTTCTGGATAATTTTTGTGAGTGGTATGGCTATCGAAGAAAATCCTTTCACAAATTTTCTATAGTAGCCTGCTAAATCTAGAAAACTTCTTACTTCAGTCACTGTTTTTGGTTGTGGCCAATCCTTAATTGCCTCTACCTTCTTAGGGTCTATGGATAACTCTGCCTAGGAATGCCACACTTTTCAGCCAGAATTCACACTTCTTGAATTTGGCATAGAGTTCCTTTTCTCGTAGTGTTTGTAAAGTGAGACGCAGATGTTCTTTCTCACTTGGTGATTATACCGAGATATCATCTATAAAAACGACCACAAACTTGTCGAGATATGGTTTGAATACTCTGTTCATAAGGTCCATGAATGTTGCAGGAGCATTTGTTAGACCAAAAGGCATTACTGTGAATTTGTAATGTCCATATCTTGTCCTAAACGCGGTTTTAGAGATATCCTCTACTTTAACCTTCAACTAATGATAATCAGATCTCAGATTGAGTTTTGAGAACACCTTGTCTCCTTTTAGCAAATCGAAAAGATCATCTATTCTCGGGAGTGGGTACTTGTTCTTTATGGTGATCTTGTTTAACTCCCGGTAATCAATACATAGCCTCATGCTTCCGTCTTTTTTCTTTACGAATAGCACAGGGGCTCTCCACGGAGATGCACTAGGGCGGATCTGCTTCTTGTCCAGTAATTCCTATAGTTGCTCTTTTAACTCCTTTAATTCAGCTGGATCCATTCGGTATGGTGCTTTTGAAATTGGTGCAGCACCAGGGACCAAATCGATTTCAAATTCCACTTCCCTGTCGGGTATCTCACTCCTCGGGAAAAACATCTGGAAATTCTTGAACAATTGGAATATCTTCCAACTTTGGGACTTCTTCTTCTTTGATCTCATTGATTACTGCCAGATAAATTTCTTCTCCTCCTTTTATGGCCTTCCAGGCTTGTGAGGCAGATAACTGTGATTTTCGTTCTTTGGATTTTCCGTGATATATGACTTCCTCTTTAGTCGAAGTCTGGAGTCTAACAGTTTTCTTTTGGTAGTCGACAATGTCCTGGTGTTTAGCTAACCAGTCCATTCCAAGAATGATGTCAAACTCAATCATATTGATTTGAATCAATCCTGCCTCAAAAATCTGTCCACTGATTCCAATTTTACAGTTTCGATACACTTTGTGGGTTTCAATTGTTTTGCTAGCAGGTGTTGCCACTTTTAACGGCTCACTAAGAAGTTCATGCTCAAGTTTAAGCTTCTTAGCAAATCTTCTAGACACAAATGAGTGTGTGGCACCGCAATCAAACAAAGTATATGTAGGTATTTCATTGAATAAAACAGTACCTGCCACTCTTCGTTGGTGTTATCAGCTTTTTCATGGGTTATTGCATACACCCGAGCATTAGTCTTGTTTTCATTTGGTTTGCTGGGTCCCGTCCCTTTGTCTTTATTGTCTGGACAATCTTTAATTCTATGACTCACCTTACCACATCTGAAACAAGCACCTGTTTTCCGATAACATTCTCCAACGTGCTTCTGTCGACACGTATCGCTCCATTTCCCTTTTGTACTGCCAGCACTGTTAAAGTTTCCTCTTGAAGGGCCACTTGAATAGTTTGGCTTTTTGAATTTTGGACGATTTCGAGCAGATTGACTGATCATCGGTCTCTCGCTCTAGTTCTCTTCTTAGCGGCGTTTGATATTCGTCTCCGCGCTCATTGCCGCGCCCATCAAATCCGCGAAGTTGTTTGGCTTGAATACTGCCAAAGCCGATTGAATCCGGCTATTTAGTCCTTTCTTAAAGCGATGCATTTTCAATATTTCATCGGACATGAGCGTTGGAACGTAGGTTCCCAGAACATTGAACCTCGAAGTATATTCCATTACTGTCATGTCCAATGTCTGCTTGAAGTTTTCAAACTCGCTCAACTTCTGTAGACGAAATTCGGTTGTGTAGTATTGTTTCAAAAATTCTCTTCTGAAAGTCTGCCATGTGATCTGCTCCACCTCAGCCAGAGATGGGGACACCGTTTCCCACCATTTTCTTGATCGATACTCTAAAAATGGTGTCACAACTTCCACCTTCAATCCTTCAGGCACTTCCAGTAGGTGTCATTGTGATTCGACATTCTTGAGCCAGTTATGGCTGACTTCCGGGTCTGGGTTCCCATCGAAAGTTGGAACTCGATTTATCCTAAGGGATTCATAATGGTATTTGATTCCACGCGGTTGTGGTTCCAGTGGCGGCTGAATGACGTTGGCAAGGGATTCACGATTCCTTGCAATGTGGAGGCTACAATGGTAACTATGGCCATCATATCTTCCTTGCTGAGATTTACCCTTGGGGGATTCTCATCCTCGTTTTGGTTAACTCTTCTGGGGTTTCGATTATTTTTGGGTGTTCTGTCTGCCATTTCCTATGATCAAATCGAGGTAAAATATCAGAATTGTATAAAGGACAGAAAGGCAAAAATAAAAGAAACAAAGTTGTCGTGGAATTTTCGATACTGAGAATTTTGCAGAACGATCGAAGGGATAGATATTGAAGTTGTTCGAAATTTAGGGAACAAATGAAAGTTGGACTCAGATTGGGATGCACTAGGTTTTTGCCTAAATTTGACTTTGTCAAATTTTGTCTATCAAAATCCCAGCGGGATTATGAACCAGCCGGCTCTGATACCACCTAAATGTCACGTTCCGTGTCCGAAGCGTCGATGACATCCGGCATTGTTTAACAATTACTTGAAAACGATTAAGCCTCATATCGAAATGCCAAAAACCAGTCTTTATCATAAATTAAACATTGTCTGTACATTGACAATAGAAATAAAAATACATCAGAGTTGCAAATGCGGAAACTGAACAAAAGAAAATAAAGTCTTGATTTCTTGTATCCTGCTAGTCGACTACCATCCCCAGAAGGCTTCCTGTTCCTCCTCATTCAGTTTTTCTTCATTTTTATCTGAAATTTGTAAGGGGTGAGTGTTTTGGAAAACACTCAGCAAGTGGGGCTCGATTGATTTCCAATAATACATATAGAACTTATTCTTTAAAACCTTTCTTTAACACAGTTTTAAATCTTATTACTTTTAACTTACAGAAACGAATCGAATTTGAGACAGAAATTAACAGATGATTCAGAGCATTTCAGAAACAGATCAAATCAATCCAGAACAGACACAACACTGTTACTCATCTCATTTTCATGGTCAAATTGTCCTCAATATGTTAGTCCTCTAAGGGGTGAGGCCAGAACACAGTTTTATACCCACCGATGGGGGCCAGACAGAACATGGTTTTATACCCACCAATGGGGGCCAGACAGAACATGATTTTATACCCACCAATGGGGACCAGACAATACTACAATTCTCATCCCATTTCAAATTAATTTGTAACAGTGCATCACAGAATTAAGACTTATCAGATGGAACTTATCAGAATTTCAGACAGATTCAGCGAAATCAAAGAATTTCGAAGAAGAGAAGAAAACATATAATCGATCAAAATTTTAAACAGAACAGACTGAATTTCTCAAAAAAGAGAACACACATACCAGCATGTCATAATATTTATATACAAATTTTAAAATACAAAGATATACATAACAAAATCCCACTTACCTGTTTTGAAGGTAGAATCGAAATTTGTAGATGTTGGCATGAAGTTTCCTTTCGGAATTTGGGCAGTACTTCGACGTAGAATTGTAACACTAGACCGCGCGAAGTTTCCATCCTTGCTTTGGCCGATTTCTTTGGGACGATTTATGGAAGGGAGAAAACCGAATTTTTGAGGTGTTTATTGGAGTATTTTTCCTTTAACCATGGTGTGGTATTTATAGGACAATCATGGCTTTTCACCTAGCCCCTTAACAGAATTCTTGAGGTCCAAGATTGGTCATAAATGTAGTCCAAAATTCTATGCAATCCTCAAGAGTCACCTTGGTCTTCTATAGGGTCATTTCCTGCATCATTAATGTGTCCTGGTCTCTTAGCCCCTTCATGGTTTAACTAAAAGGTCATCTCTTGCATACTAAGTTTGTCCTAACCTTTAGATCTTCCTTTAGCTCCCTCTTTGGTCCTTTTAGGACAAGCATGGTTGAGCTTCAATGAGCTGAAAGATCAAGTCCTTGAGCTGGGGTTTTACTTTTCCAGTGACGACTCTTCAATGGATGCGGTTACTTGCAGCTTGGCCTCCCGTTTAGCTAATCCCCGAGCATTGAAGCTACTTTTTCGAGATAAGTTTGCTGAAAATATGATTTGACATTCTAGTTTTATAGTTAGAATGAAAGTTGTTGAGCTTAGTTTAAGCTAAATTTTCAAGTTCGTGTTTCTTACATGATTCGCTTCGGATTGGAAAATCCATCGGAAAATCCTGGGTTCTCACACAGATAATTACGATTGTTTTAAATGTTATTTCGAAAATGTGTGCTTTTAAAAATATATATATATTTCCGCACTATTAAATGAGTAGACGTTTCATCCTCAGTCGGAACAGACATGATTGAATCAAAATAAATCGCCATAGCGTTGAGAATGAAATATGGTACTTGGTTTCCCATTTGCTGAATATTTGATTATCTGCGGGAAAGAAATAGCTCTATGTATTGGTTTGCTCTGAAATGTTCGTAAAGAAAAACTGAAATGGAGCTGGGACAAGTACATATGTATGTGACTGTTCAAATTTTTGAACACGTGTTAGTCCAAGAAAATTTGAATAAAAGCATGTATACATGTGATGAAATCGTGTGTAGAATATGAACGGACTACGTTGTTCCACGTTTCAAAACACTATTCATTGAAAGACGTGAATGAAATGCGTACTTATCAGTCACATAATTTATTATGGAATATTTAACGATTAATCAGTTAACTTACTAGAGAAGATCAGTTAGGTCAGCAACTAAGTGATCAGTTGAAGGCTGATTCAGTTCAGTTGAAGACCAACTGACTATTGTCTTCTCAGTTAACAATTTATATTTGATATTCCCCCTCAATAAATGCATATAAATAAAAAAAAAAAAGGTAAGAGAAGCTTAATCTGATAAGTCAAAAGCTTTCAGTTGACTAGTGTCTCTTTGTCTTCTTCTATTTAATAACAGCCTGTCTATAAAAGCAAAGTCAATAGATAATAACAGTTAAAAGTCGATGGATAGTTCAAGCAGTTCCAACGTCCCTGTTTCTGCATCAGCACTCTGCCGTTTGGAGAGTTTGAAGAACACGATCGAAGAACTCGTCTTGTTAAAGGTTATGTCCTCTTGGACAATAGCACACGAGCTCCAAACCATTCAACGTGATGGATTAGTTGTTAATGACAAGCAGAGAGCAACTGCAAGAAAGTATAAAAGGCGTCTTGAAGTCGTCCATACTTCTGATCTTGTCACTGATGAATGTCTTATCCATCTAATGCTTTTGAAAGAATGGAATGTGCTGGAAAAGATCTCTTCTTTAGAAAGCTTTAGAAGAATTAACTGTCATGAATTGTCTAACTGGTTTTCCCTTTGACAAAATGCCACTGAAAGATAACTGAATCGTGTAACCTGGATGAGATTTTATCAATAAAATAGTTGATTCGATTCATTGCTCTTTACTTTTCTGCGTTTTGAACTGATATCAGTTGACAAACAGTTAACTAACTGATAATGAATAACTGAATAGTTATTTAACTGATATATGACTAACTGAACAAATATAATAACTGAATAGTTATTAATTGATATATGACTAACTGAACAAATATTAATAACAAAGAACATAACAATATTAAAATTAATATAATTAAGAAAAATCAATTAAACCAAGAATATTTCGAAAATGAGAAAACTTAGTCTCTGGTAGAGGTTTGGTGAAGATATCAGTTGCTTGTTGTTCAGTTGATATGTATTCCAGCCTTATTGCTTTCCTCATAGCATGATCTCTGATGAAGTGATGCCTGACATAGATATGTTTGGTCCTAGAGTGCAGAATTGGATTGTATGTTATTGCAATCGTTCTTGTATTATCACAAAAGATTGGTGATTCTTTTACAATAACTTCATAGTCTTTTAGTTGTTGCTGAATACAGAGCACTTGGGCACAGCAGCTTCCAGCAGCAAGGTATTCTGCTTCAGTTGTGGAAGTAGGTATAGATGTTTGCTTCTTGATGAACCATGAAATCAGTCTGTCTCCTAGAAACTGACATGATCCACTTGTGCTTTTACGATCTAGCTTACATCCTGCATAATCTGCATCTGAATATCCAACTAAATTTAAAGAAGAGTCATTAGCATACCATAAGCCCACATTTTGTGTGCCTTTAAGATATTTTAAAATACATTTGGCAGTTGTAAAATGCGATTGCTTAGGATCTGCCTGAAATCTTGAACACATACAAACAACAAATACTATATCAGGACGACTAGCAGTTAGATACAATAATGAACCTATTAAATCTCTGTAAAGTGTTGTCTCAACTTATATCCCCCCTTGATCATTGTCTAGTTTGATTGACGAGCTCATGGAAGTACTTGCACATGAACATGTTTCCATGCGAAATTTCTTAAACAATTTCTTCGGATATTTGGTCTGACTGATAAAAGTACCAGTTTCCAGTTGCTCTACTTGCAGAACGAGGAAAAATGTCAGTTCACCCATCATACTCATCTCGAATTTTTCCTGAATTAACTTGGCAAATTTCTCACATAATTTGGGGTTAGTTGACCCAAAATTATATCATCAACATATATTTGCACAAGTAAGATATGATCATTCTTTGAAAATTTGAACAGAGTCTTATCAACTGATCCAACAGTAAAATCATGATCAGTTAGAAATTTTGAAAGAGTTTCATACTAAGCTCTTGGAGCTTATTTAAGACCATATAAGGCTTTGTTCAAATGATAAACATGTTCAGGATGAGAGTGATTGATAAAACCTGGTGGTTGTTCAACATAGACTTCTTCTTGCAACTGACCATTCAGAAATGCACTCTTTACGTCCATCTGGTAGACTTTAAAGTTCTTGAAAGATGCATAGGCAAGAAACATTCTGATTGCTTCCAACCTTGAAACTGGTGCATAAGTTTGATTGTAATCTATTCCTTCTTCTTTTCTATATCTTTGTGCTACAAGCCTCACTTTATTGCGCACAACTGAACCATCTTGGTTCAGTTTGTTTCTGTATACCCATTTTGTACCTATAATAGTTTTAGAAATTGGTCTTAGAACTAAGTTCCAGACATTGTTATGGGTAAACTGATTTAGCTCTTCTTGCATGGCATTTATCCAGTTTAGATCAGCAAAAACTTCATCAGTTTTCTTAGGTTCTAGTTGTGAAACAAAAGCTGAATGAATAAATAAATTCAACATTTGATTTCGAGTTCTTACCAGATCAGATGGATTACCTATCACTAGTTCTGGAGGATGTGATTTCTTACATCTGTATTCAGCATTTATTGAGTTCATTTTATCAACTGCATCAGTTGGCAACTGGATATTTTCTTCAATTTCAGTTGGTGTTGTATCAATTGGTAACTGAATATTTTCATTTTGCTCTACCAACTGATTATCAGTAATAATTTCCTATTCAAGTTATTGATCCAACACTTCTGGTTCTTGTGTTTGAAGGATATTTTGATTAATGTGATTTTTTTTTCATTATCATCCTCCAAATTAATATCTGTAAGGCGATCAACTAGCTTAACTGGATCAGTTGGCTTATTAGTTAGAATAGATTCATCAAATACAACATGAATAGATTCTTCTACATTCAAAGTGCATTTGATAAAAACTCTGTAATCTTTACTAACTGAAGAATAACCAAGAAATATTCCCTCTGTAGATTTAGCATCAAAAGATTTTAAATGATTTTTGTCATTATAAAGAATAAAACATCTGTAGCCGAATATTTTGAAATAGGAAACCACACTTTTGCGTCCATGCCAGTTCTCATATGGTGTTTTCAGATGATTCTTATTAATCATTGATCTGTTCTGAGTGTAACATGCAGTGTTTACTGCTTCTGCCCAAAACCTCTGAGAAATACTAGAATCAACAAGCATTGTTCTAGCAGCTTCTTTAAAGATCCGATTTCTTCTCTCAGCTACACCATTTTGCTGAGGAGTTTTTGCTGCTGAGAGCTCATGCTTGATCCCAGTATTTTCTAAAAATAGTGAAAGATTTTTATTGATGAATTCAATCCCTCGATCTGACCTTATTCGATCAATCCTAACTGATTTTTCATTTAAAAGTCTTTGGAAAAGCTTAATCAGCTGTGCAGCAGTTTGGTCTTTGGTTTTGAGAAAAATAACTCAAGTTAATCTTGGATAGTCATCCACGACTACTAAAGTGTATTTCATTCCCCCTAAGCTCATGACTGGTATAGGACCAAAAATATCCATATGTAGTAGTTTTAAGCATCTGGAAGAAGATTTACAACCCTTGTTTTTAAAAGTAGATCTTACTTGTTTACCAAACTGACATGCTGAACAAATTTTATCTTTTGAAAAATCTATTTTGGGCAAACCAGTTACAAGATCATGGTTATTCAAATAATCAATAGATTTAAAGTTTAGGTGGTTCAACCTCTTATGCCACAACCATTTTTATAAGATTTGGAAGCTTTAAAACAAACTGGTGCATAAGGTGGCTCAGTCCAACTAACTTTTAAGGTGTTCCCACAACGATTGCCATTTAGAATGACCTCATCAGTAAAGTCTCTAACTGATCAAGTGTGTCTGTCAAACTGAACTGAGAATTTATTGTCGCATAACTGACTGATGCTAATCAAATTATAGTTCAAATTCTCAACTAGTAAAACATCTTGGATAGTAAAATTATCACGGATAAGCTTACCCTTACCCACAGTTTTCCTTTGGAGTTGTCTCTAAAACTGATGCTTGGACCAGTGTATTTGATCAGTTGGGATAGCAAATTTGCATCCCCTGTCGTATGCGCGAGCAACCACTGTACAAATACCATATTGATTCTTTGTTTGTACATGTCACCTGCAATCACATACAGTATATAATTCTGGTACCCACATCTATTTGGGTCCTAAACTGATTAGTCTTTTAGGAACCCAGACTTGGATCAGTCTAACTGACTTTCCAGTTGCTGTGTTCCATATGATGTTTCTCGGCTTGTTTGTGCTTGGTGTGTAGTGTGCAGATGATACAATATGTTCTTTAGCTTTATTCAACTGGTTCTTCAGCCAATATCTTTTCTAAATTGGCTTATGGTTATAGTAATTATAGTAGCCATTAGAATAGTTCAGGTATTTATTGCTGAACCTTTTTGGCGACTGACTTCATGAGTCACTTGAAATTTTTGGGTTATAACCAATACCATACCTTCTAGCTTTGTTCTGATTTTCAATAGGCTTTACTACTGGTTTACTTGGCTCAGATTGTTCTTGTATCACAACTGATTTTACAAAGTGAATATATTTCCCTTTGCTCATGTTCAGTTTTTACTGAGTATTATTGGCGGAAGTTTCATCTTGGTTGCTGAACCATAAACCAATTTTATCAGTAACTAATTTTTGCTTATCTTGTATTTCAGCTAATGCAACATATGATTTATTCCATCTTTAATAAGCTCAGTTTGCTTTGAATTCTCAAGCATCAACTGCTGAATCATTGATTGATTCTTGCTTATTTCATCATTGAGTTCATCAATCTCCCGTTTAAGACTCAACAAATCAACTGATTCATCACTTTCAGTTTTATCGTCTTTGGGATCAATTTGCTTTGCTCTGGCCTTCTCAAAAGATAAGGCAAGCTTGTGATACTCATTAATCATGTCATGAAGTGTAGAAATGAGGTCATCTCGTGTGAAATTAGTTTAACTAAGTCGAACATCTGTTGATTTGTTGACTCCAGTTCTGTGTCATCAGCCATCAAGCACTTGACCTCTTCATCATCATCACTAAAGCAGCTCAAGCTCTCAGGTTCTGAATCATCAATGTCAGATTCTGCCGATTTGGACTTGCTTTCCTCAGCTAGAAGCACTTCATGCTTCTTCCTGTAAGATTTCTTGTCATCCTTGGATCTTCTATTGTTCTCATAAGTTTTCTTTCCCTTTTCAGTTGAGCCTCGACTGTCATTCTTTGTCTTGGGAAAGCCAGTAATGAAATGACCAGTTTTGCCACAGTTGTAGCAAGCATTTGGTTCTTCTTTGGAATGATTTTTCTGATATTGTCTTTTGAATTTTCCTTGACTTATTCTCATAAATCTTCCAAACTCTTTGACAAACAATGACATAGCATCATTGCTTAACTGATCAGTAGATTTATCAACTGAACTAGTTGGTTCCAGTCTGACAGTAGTTAGGGCAATTGTGGCAGCTGGTGTAGAAGGTTCCCCTTCTCTGGTTTGCAACTCAAATTTATATGCTTTTAGATCTGCAAATAAATCATGAAGTTAAACCTTGTTCAGGTCCTTTTATTCTCGTATTGCCATGGTCTTAACATCACATTCCTTGTGAAGACCTCTGACTACTTTCAGTGCTACCTCTTTGTTTGAATACACCTTTCCAACTGCATTCAGTTCGTTGATTATTCCACTGATTCTATAGTCATGCATGGATTTTCCAATCTTCATCTTGATATTGTCGAATTTTTGAACGACAACTGATAATTTATTCTCCTTAGTTTGCTCATTGCCTTCGCATAACTGAATCAGTTTCTCCCAAATTTCTGTAGCAGTTCTGCACATCTTTATCTTGCTGAAAGTGACTTTGTCCAGCGTTTTGTATAGAATGTCTTTAGCCACCTTGTCCAAGTTTGCTTTTCTCTTGTCTTCAGCTGTCCATTCATCTCGGAGTTTTTCATTGCGATGTGGTGCCCCATCAATTATGACAATTGTAGTGTTTGCCTTCAATATTCTCATGGGTTCTTCTGTAATAACATACCACATGTCATCATCTTGTGCAGCTAGATGAGCCTGCATTCTGATTTTCCAATAATCGAAATCCTCTCTGGAGAACATTGGTATTTTGTTGAATGAAGACATGGTAATCAGTTTGTGTATATAATTATTCAAGGACAAGATTAAACTACTCTGATACCACTTGATAGGATCGGTTAGAGAGTGAAAGAGTGTTTAGAAGGGGGGTTGAATAACACTAATATTTTTCACAATCTTTTCGAAATATTGAGTCAGTTTAGTGATAAACTGAAACTCACGAATCTCGTCAGTCGATATCAATCAGTTAACAATAATAGTACGTAAATAAACTGACTGATAGATATAATAAAACTAAAATAAGAACACACAAGATTTTATGGATGTTCGGAGATTTCAAACTCTCCTACGTCACCCATTCTATCACGAAGATAAGATATTCACTAAAAGACTTTGATCGATACAAACAGTTGTACAGACCAACTTCAGTCTTTGACTTAATAATGCCAAACTGAAACTCTTATTTACAAAATAATTTACAGTACTCGACTGGTTTTGAAATAACTTAGCACGACTGATTATAGTAATATCAGTTTGTGCTTGCAAGCTCGAAGTATAGCCTTAAATGTATGAATGAATACAATAAGCGTGAGCTTTGAAATATTTCAGCAGAGTAACAGCTCATTTAAGAGTTTTTCAAGAGTCGAGTTGAGAGAAGTTAAGTTCAAAGTATTGGAGATTTTTCTCAGATGCTTTTCCTCTACTATTTATAGGCTTTGCTTCCAACGGTAATATTGAATGCGATTTGAACCTTTCCATCCATTGTTTGCCGCGTCAACATTCTTCTGACAGTTGTACACTGCAGCTTTTCTGAAATACAGCGATCCACTACTAGTTGCAATCTTGCTTATGTACTATCTGTCGGTTGATTGTCTTTTTCCTTAACTGATGATGTGTACAGCTGAAAGATCAGCTGATAGGCTATAGCTTGATAAGGTTACAACTGTTTGTAGCAACTGATTAGTTTCCAACTGATCAGTCAGTTGTCTGTGTAGTTCAGTCAGCTGGTTCAGTTGCCTTCGATTATCTTCGCATTGATCTTCAGTTAAGGGCAACCGATAGTTTGCCTATTTTAGATCAGTTAATTTCATTCTATTAAATGCCCAGTTTTTCAAACTCCCGAAATTTAGTTTCCAACACTTTTTAACTTCAAAATCCTAATAAAATTTTTTTTTTCATACATAATTTCGAAATTCAACATTTAAAATAACTAAGCATTTCCATAAATCAAAATAATTTAACATTTAAAATCTCGAGTGTGTAACATGCCTAAATCGTCAATTAACCAAAAATCCAACTTCAACCTTTAACATGATCAAAAATAACTTCAAAATAAAGAATAAAAATATCTAATTAAATCATAACAAAATCTTTAAAACTTTTAACTATCAAGCTAATACGGAAAATAAAGGCATTCGGTAGTGTACTGCCGGACTCGATCCACTCAAGTGTCAGCGCCTCCCTCAATATCAGCATCACCTACAACATTCAATCCTAGTGAGTCTAATGACTCAGCAGATTCTGAACAAGAGCAACAAATAATACATATACAAGCACATGCATTAAAAGCATACTTTCATTTAAAGTAACATTTTTATCATAAATAAATCATAAATCGTAAAAGCTTTCAATCATTTATAATTTTGGGTAAATTTTTATCCTTGAAAGTGACTAGCCTTTATCCTCTAGTCGACTGATCAGTATTAACTCACCATTGCGCATGGGGACGGGGCACTAGGCACCGACGTAAAATGGAAATACGATCGTTGGGCTCCCTCTGGGCCTTCTCCCGTAAACAAGCTCCCTATGGGCCTTCTCCCTCACGATTCTCAAAAATCATATATCATATCATTTATGTCACAGTCAATTCACATCCTTCAAAATATTTTTCCTTTTCTTTTTAATCATAAAATATTGTATCTTTTCCACATATGAAAAATAGCATTTTAACGGTAAAAATTATGCAGCTTTACCATAAATCATAAAATCTCATATTTTCATCATAAATCATTTAAACTATCATTTAACATGCGTTATGATTCTTCGGGACACTGTCAACCCTTTTCGTACTACCCAGGTGTAAAATGACCATTTGTCCCTAGACTTAAAATTTCTTCTTTTTGACTTTTTCTTACTTTTATTGACTCGAGACCATCCAAAATAATTATTTAGGCGAAAATTTAATTTTTAATATTTTATTTAACGTAAACTCGAGATTTTTAATTTCATTCCTTAATTAATAATTCGTAAATCATTTAATTACTGAATTAATTCAAACTTAAATATTTTCTTCCAAAATTTTAAAAATAATCTTTTCACACCTAAAATACCCTCGTGAGCCACGAACCACACCCCGTGAACCATGGTTCGAGCCACTTTCCTTTCTTAGGTTATAACCGAACCCTAGACCCTTCTTAGTACACGTTTTCCCCAAACAATCGAGGAACCCTCGAGCCATCATGGACCAAACTCCATGCACACCTAGCCATCCTTGGACCACCCTCTAGACCCTGCTCTAACTCCTTAGACCAACCGCGTGCCCCTCGCTGCTCACTCAAGCCATGCGCGAGCCCTAACTCCACCTAGGGTTTGCATCCAGCTCCAGCCCTTCTAGCCACGAGTCCAGCCCCCCATGGACTCCTCCTAGCCTCTCACCCAAGCCACGTTCAGTCCTTGAAACAATCCCTAGGCGTTGACTTCCCCTAGCCGAGCCCTCATGTGCCAACGCTCCATGAAACCCTAGGTTCACACGCCTCCTCCCTTGCTCGCCATTTCCAGCCATAATCCAGCCCTCGTGTAACCCCTTATACGACAGTTTTCTAGCCCTTAATGTATTATATTGTCAGTGTGTCCCTTAGAATTCGTAACGTGTCATATACGTGTAAAAATCATCAAAACTTTGAAAATAATCGTCAAAACAATAATCAATTTGAACTCCAATATTTTTCATGTAAAAATACGTAAAACATGTATAATATGGATTGAATGATGCGTCAAATGAATTTAGAAACGTGCCTTTCTGTTTTAGAACGCTCGAATATACGATTGTTGGCGGGGTGCGCGAAGAAGAACGAGCGGGCGACAAAGACTCCTTGTTTCTTCCTCTTCTATTTTTCGAAAACATGTGTGTGGAGTGTGTGTGTGTTTCGGCTGGTAGGGGTGTCGAAAGACCCTAGGTTCCCATTTTATAGATTTTAATTTGCATGTTAATGGGCTTATGTTTTGGGCATTTGGGTTTAGGAGCAATTGGACCTAATAATTTTAGGTAAATTAGGCCCAATAACACCTATTTAATTGAAAAAACAGTTTATAAAAATTAGGTATCAAAACTAATGCTTTTGATCTTTTAAAAGTCTCTCATTTGCCCAAAACCGGCTTCCCGAATAAAATCGAGCTCATTTCGTAAAATAATTTGTACTCTACTTTTGTTAGAAAAATTTAGTCATATTTAATCATATTAATAAGCATTGAAAATATTTAATGAAAATATTTTATCTTGATCATCCCTGGTCTCCTTTCCCCAGCCTATTATCGAATATTCGTGTAAAATCCTTCAATTTTATGAAATCATGCACTTTAAATATTTAAGCATGTAAAATATATCACTTAAGTATTTAAAATCAATTAAGTAAACTAAATATGAAATTTAAATCATTTGCATGCATGTGGTTTACGTGCATTGATTTTTCGGGCGTTACAAATCTCCCCCCTTAAATAAAATTTAGTCCTCGAAATTTGCCTGGTCTTGATTCTCGAAACACTTAGGCTCCCTCATTCACTGCATAATTAATCCACTTGGCTTACATTTTGCACTCTATCACGCTTTCGCTGCGTACTCTGATATGCCATCTTCCATTTTATATGTTTATGCCAAATTCCTCGATCTCAAGGAACTCAAAGATTTCACTAACTCTACATACCCTATCCAATACAAATCCTAAGTTACCTTAAGTTATTTTATCTTCCTCAAAATATATTCTTATTTCCCAACCCTGTTTTGATCCATAAGCATCTTATAATATCCATGATTATAAAATACCTTAATGACTAATACTTACTAAAACCTTATTCATGTATATGCCAAACATATTGTCATTAACCCTATCTCCAATTCGTTTTATTAAATCCCAAGCATTCCAAGTACTTAAACGATTCAAGCCTACCGAATCACCATTCCACATCATGATTTGATTCTAATCCCGCTATCCAATTGAACACTTATATGAAACCTCGGAATTCCAGATAATGTCCTATGTACTTACACTTACATAATCTTAATGTCATATGGAAGAAAACCTTTATCCACCTTCCAATTTAATTTTTACTAAATGCAAGACTTGTTATAGTCAGGATAATTCAAGGTCCTACATATCCCAATTTATGTGTTTCAAATTCTTAGAACCCAAACTTAATATTCGCAAGGTTAATCGTTGACCCAGAAATAATATTTCCCATATTGGACTCGAAAGTTTATCCATGAGGCTTCAGTTCCATCTATTACCATGTATCTCACAGTCCACAGAATCTAGCATCCATAAAATCATAAATTATTTACCTAATAGAATTATAATCCCAATACATATTTCCAATTGATCCCAAAATAATTGTCCCTTAGTAACCATTGTACTCTTATAACCAATTCAGAACTTAGGTTCCTAATTTCATAATCCCAAATAAATATTTTATGACACTACAAGCTGTTTCTTAATAACTTTAAATATTTCCCCAGATGAATCCATCCTTATAAGGTTTAGTGATAAAGTCCAAAAACAGAGGTTTTTGGACCTTAGAAATCATAGCAATCGCATTGTCAACCCAAAAATGAAATTATTTCTTTCTAACTTACTTCCCCAAATTTCGCAATTACCTCGTATAGTTCCCAAATAATATTTTTCTTAAATCTTATAACCCGAAGCTTACAAAAATTATACGAATTCCGATATTCTTAGTTCGTATTCCTCGACTCCTTCATAACATTACTTTAATAGTTTTGCCTAATATCCAAATATACACGAATTTCGTTTACTGATTTTCTCTCTTCGTCATTTGTCATCTCAATTATCTTACTTAAATTCTAGAATCTACAATACAAAACTCCCAAACTTTCCGATACCATAGCAATCATTGAACCCAAAGGTATTTGTATCTTACGAAAAAAACAAAAATGCTAATATTATCGATTAAATCTTATTTCCAATATTTATATCATTTGTTCTTTACGTCATAAACTTATAACACCTATAATACAATCATAATTCTCTATAATCCACTATGATACCCAAAAATTATTAATTCGACAAATCTTATTTCTCATTAACATTGCTAATAATCACTACAACAAAAATGGCTTTTCGCAGCGCGCAAATACTCTTTCCGCGGCGCACATTGCACGCTGAGCAATTGCAAGCTGTTGAAAGTTCAAGATTATCTGCAGCGTGCATGCGCACGCTGTTCATACTATTATCAACAACGTGCATATGTACGCTGTTAATACAACTATCCGCAGCGTGCAATGTACGTCGTTAATATTCAAAAAAATCTAAATATTAGCGACGGTTTTTGACACAACCGTCGCTAATTTGCGACGGTTAACAACCAAAGACACCGTCTCTAATATTGCGACAGCTTATAATCCATAGCTAAGTTAACGACGGTGTTTAAATTTAGCGACGGTTTTTAAATTTTGCGTAAAAATAAAAAAAAATTATTTTATAATTTAATAAATTTTAAAAAAAATTACAATACAACTATGATATCTTTACAAACACTTAAAAAATTAATCAAAATTTAAAAAAAAATGTGCCTAAACTGGAATTAAAAACGCATAAGAGAAAAATTTTAAGTGGTGTGAGAGAAGTGGAACGAAAATCGGATATTTATAAACAATTTGCGACTATTAGCGACAGTTTTGTGTTAAACCGTTGCTATTAGCGACGGTTTAAATAAAACTGTCGCTGATTTACGACTATTAGCGACAATTTAATAGAAACCGTCGCTATAAGCGACAGTGATTTATTAAACCGTCGTCGATTTAAACCGGCGACGGTTTATAGTATACCGTCTCTATATATAGCGACGGCTTGTAAAACCGTCGCAACTTTAAATTAGCGACGGTCTTACCAAAACCGTCGCTAATTTAAAAATTCACGTATTTTCAACAGCGTGCTTTTAATGCACGCCGTGAATGCATAGAATATTAACAGCGCACATTATTGCACGCTGCGGATAGTATATACATTAACGGCGCGCATAAAAAGCACGCTGCGGAAAATATATAATATTTACAGCACACATATATGCACGCTGCGGATATTACTTTCCGCAGCGTGCCTTTACTGCACGCCGTTATTTCTGTCAAGTGCAGCAATATTAACAGCGCACATATTGATGCACGCCGTTAAAAGTACTACTCGCAGCGTGCTTTTAATGCACGCTGTTGATAATGCGCTGCGGAAAGCCATTTTTCTTGTGGTGACCCTTATTTCACGTTCTTCCTAGGACATCCTCATACTTACATATTTGTCTAATTTTCTCAATCGCATTTCTTTATGTAACCCCTAGTTTTTAATTTACTTGATGACTACATTCAAATAGACCCTTTTTATTTTTTAGTAAATCGCAACCTAAATCCCAAATTTCTCGGATCATTCGATTAAACCTAGCTTATCGCATTCCTAGCTCCTCAAACTATCGAATTTTACCCAAAACGGCTTCATAGATTTTGAAAATTGCTAAGATGACCCCATAATTCTCCTAAAATTTGCAATTAAGACCAAAAAATTCTTGAATTCTCCAATTTAGCTCCGACTTCAACCATTAACATGATCAAAAACAACTTCAAAATAAAGTATAAAAATATCTAATTAAATCATTAACAAAACCTTTAAAACTTTTAACTCTCAAGCTAATGCGGAAAATAAAGGCCCTCGGAAGTGTACTGTCGGACTCGATCCACTCAAGCGTCAACGCCTCCCCCAATATTAGCATCACCTACAACATTCAAGCCTAGTGAGTCTAATGAACTGGCACGTTCTAAACATGAGTAAAAAATAATTCATATAAAAGCATATGCACTAAAATCATACTTCTATTTAAAATAAAATTTTTATCATAAATAAATCATAAATCGTAAAATCGTAACTCTTTCAATCATTTATCATTTTGGGTGAAGTTTGATCCTTGAAAGTGACTAGCCATTATCCTCTGATCAACTGATCAGTCTTAGCTCACCATTGCGCATGAGGACGGGCACTAAGCACCGACGTAAAATGAAATACGATCGTTGGGCTCCCTCTGGGGCTTCTCCCGTAAACGGAGTCCCGCTGGGGCCTTCTCACGTTATTTCCAAAAATCATATACCATATCTTTTATGTCACAATCAATTCACCTACTTCAAAATATTTTTCTTTTTCTTTTTAATCATAAATTATTGTATCTTTTCCACATTTGAAAAATAGCGTTTTAACGGTAAAAAATTACGCAGCTTTACCATAAATCATAAAATCTCATATTTTCGTTATAAACCTTTTAAATTATCACTTAACATGCGTTGTGATTCTTCGGGACACTGTCAACCCTTTTCGTACTACCCAGGTATAAAATGATCATTTTGCTCCTAGAAATAAAATTTCTCGTTTGGATTTTTTTTACTTTTATTGACTCGAGACCATCCAAATAATTATTTAAGCTTAAATTTAATTTTTAATATTTTTATTTAACGTAAGCTCAAGCTTTTTGATTTAATTCTTTAATTAATAATTCGTAAAGCATTTAATTCTGAAATTAATTCAAACTTACATATTTTCTCCACAAATTTTATACATAAACTTTTCACACCTAAACTACCCTCGTGAGCCACGAACCACACCCCATGAACCATGGTTCGACCCACTTTCCTTGTCTAGGTTATAACCGAACCCTAGACCCTTCCTAGTGCACGTTTTCCCTAAACACCCGAGCCACCCTCGAGCCATCATGGACCAGATCGTTACCAGACCCTACTTGAACCCTCTTCGACCTGCGCACCAGCCCCTAGCCCAGCCATCACCAAATTCGAGCCCTAGCTCATAATTCGAACCCCACGCCCTATTCCTATGAGCCACGGCCGAACCACCTTGGACCTAACCCTAATCAGACCCTCTTGGACTCTGCATGAACCCTCTTGGACCAGCGCTGTAACGTCCCGAAAATTTGAAGGTTCACGTAAACCACATGCACGCAAGTTATTAAATTTCTTTGATATTTTATTAAATTGTTTTAAAGCATTAAATACATAATTATTTCATTAATTTATGTTTTAATTCATGATTTATTTAAACTTCATGCATAATTATTGCATAATAATTAATTTATTTCATGAAATTTTAAATGTTTGTGCATTAAAGATGTTTAAGTTGCATTTCGCGCTCGAGCGAAGAACGGAGACCGGAGAATTTTCAAGAAAATTATTTTAATTACATGATTTATTTTTATTAATTAATATAAGGTGTTTTTAAGGTATTTTTCAAGAATTGGGATTTATTGGGTATTTTATCGAATCGGGAGACTTTTTGAAGGTTCGGCTAATATTTTCAAAAACTTTCCAACACAAAATATTTTTTCGGGAGTGCGTTTGGATTTAATAGGCCTACTTTTAAGTTTATTGAGCCTAAAACTCTTTTAAAATTTTTAATTAAAAATTAATGCTCATTATTTTGATCATTACCTATTTAACTAATGTACTATGGGCTACCTACATCTAAATAATTGAACAAGCCGACACCCCCCTCATTCAGAAATTTCCTCCTTGGTTTTCCTGCATCCGACCATGGGGAAGCTTTAGGCCATAGTTGCTCTTGCAAAAGAAATTCTCCGGCTTAATTCTCGACGCTCGTTCCATTATTCTTGCATCACACATGTTATATATTGCTGTTAAGTGTGCATTTCGTGTAGGAAATTCTCGATTCATCAGGGAGCATGAAGGATTTTCGGTTTATTTTCTTACCATGCATTTCTTTTATTTTGTACTCATGTTTTCTGAATTGTGGTGCAAAGGGCTGTTGTGTTAGGAGGGCAAGGGGCTGTACAGATCGTGATTTATGAGGCTTAGGTGCTGGTGTGTGCAGCTGGGTCGAGATCTGTGAGTTTGAAGGGGGGCCGATCGGATTTTTGTGGTTTGTGCGAGATGGGGCGCTCGATCGTGTTTCTCGTGGTTCAGCTGCGTGAGGGCTTTCTCCAGCCCTGGAATTCAGCCGTGAGTTTAGGGGCTGGTATTGTTGGGTTTTTAGGATTTTAAGTGTTTGTAAGATATTTTAAAAGTTGGGAAAAATTTGGTTGAGTTTCAGTTTGATTCAGATTAAAATCGATACTCCGGTCCATGTTTTAAATCAATTCGGTTAAGTTATGAAATGAGCTCGAGTTTACGTCTAGGGATGCTTTTAAATATATTTTGGGACATTTTTAAGAGTTTGGTAAGTTTCGGATCAAAATGATGAGTTTTGGATTTATCCGAGATTTAATCGCCGTACGAAACGTTTATTAAAGAATTAATTATATGCCTAGATTTAGGTTTAATAAAATTAAGAAAAATTATATTTGAGCTCAAATAATTATATGAAGTCTATTTTTTTAATTTGGGAATTTTATGTTAAAGTTTGGTTTAATTTGAGATTAAAACGTATTATATATTTAAAGATTAATTTAAAAATCATAGATTTAAGCCAAATAAAAATATGAAAAAATTCATGTAGACTTAAATAATTATTTGGGACATGTTAGAGTTATTGGAATTAAGAAAATGTCAAAAACGTGAAATTTTACGTCAAAGGGCAAAACGGTAATTTTTGAGTTTCCAGGGGCAAAATGGTCATTTTGCACCCGGGGTAAGATTTTGGCACTGGCAGCGTCCTGAGCACAAATTTATGATGTATTAAATATTTTTGCATCATGTTCCTGATTTTTACGTAATTACGATAAATACGTTGCATGCTTGGTTTTAAGGAAAAGCTACGTATATGCATGTTTTTATTAAGTGGTGAATATGATGATGTTTTTGAAGGATGGAATTGGTTGTGACTGACGATGTATATGTATATGATGACATGAGATATGATGAGCTGAGGCCACGGCTCAGTGGACGGGTAATGCTGTCGCTGATGTCTTCGCCGTCGGGTACCACGGTTTTATAAATGGATCCATCGATAGAGCTGATACGATAGCGCTGATACGAAAGTCACAACTAATTAACTGAATTCAATTAAATGAAAATGCATACGTATATGATGAAATGATGAGATGACATGCTTTGACACGTTACGATTTTATACGACACGTTTATGTTCAAGCTTTTAAGTTCATGAAAGATATATTGAGTATGGTATTTTTCCCTGCTGTGTGTCACGTATATGTACTTGTTATTCCTGGTATAGATGTGTTGAGTCTTTAGACTCACTAGGCGTGTGTGATGCAGGTGAGCTTGATGCTGAGGAGACTGGAGGTGCTGAACTCTGAGTAAGCAGCTCTGGTGCGGGGACATGACATGAGAACCGCATGTTTTCCGCATAATGTTTTATGAGATTTATGAGAAGATTAATATTTTAATACGTTGATGATTTTAAGATTTTTATACGTTTATGTNACGCAAAAGTCGAGGCACAAGACTCCTAGTCGGCCCTTGCATCCTTGCGCGATGAGGAGTCTTAGTCATGCTAGGACTTCTCTTGTCGCTAGAAATCGACTCCATGCACACCTAGCCATCCCTGGACCAACCTCTAGACCTTGCTCGAACTCCTTAGATAATGCGACTTTGATTGTTGCACTCCCAAGAGCAGGTTGTCCACAAGTAATATAATTCGATAAGTTCGAATATCGTATCCCCATGGAAGCTAAGGTAATTACAAACCTACTACAATGTCCTTTTGTTTTGTTTTGTTTTTTCTTTTAATTGTTTGAATCTTTAATCGATAATTTTTAATTGTTCAAATTTTAATTTAAGTAGTTGAGATTAAAGGATTCACTCTTTGTATTTAAATAAAGTTATAATTAATTTATATTACTTAAATCCACTTAATAAAATGGTTCCAATATATTAAATAATCATATTTACATTATGTTATGTATTATTATCTTATAAGTACATAATATATACCAAAACTTATAAATGTTGTCAAGTATTTATTGTGTTATATATATTTATAAACACTAAATCAAGGTTATCACTTTAAATGGTTGGTAAAACCAAACTAACATTTAAATGGTACCAATAAATTAATATTATGATATATTGATATATAATAAATCAAGACATCCACTTTAAATGATTGGTAATACAAAACTAACATTTAAATGGTTCCAAAATTTAATATTATGATATATTCATATATAATAAATCAAGGCATCCACTTTAAATAGTTGGTAATACCAAACTAACATTTAAATGGTTTCAAGAATTTAGTGTAACATATAGCTATAATAAAGCAAAACTCCCACTTATAAGAAGAGTATAATAATGCTTAATGAAATAAATATAACATAAACAATAAATAATGATTAAATAATATAAAACATAGATTCTTACCTTTCAATAACCTTATTATCAAGCCAAGAGTTTCACATTTTCATCTCAACTTTGGGAAGTTAGCTACTCATTATTCAAAGTGTAAAATTTTGAATATGAAATTAACATGCTAATTATATTTTATTGAAGAAATAAAGGAAAAACAAAGAGAGAAATATTATGAACTCAAAGGTGTGTTTATAAAATGAGGGATATCTCAATACATTACAATGCACCCCTATTTATAGCCAAATTTGGGGAGACGACCACAAATAAAATATTTTTTTTCCACATAAATCTTCATTGGTGTTAAAAGAAATTATGTCATCATACACATCACTTTTGAAAATCTTCCCATACATAAAACAAACATGTAGATAATTGAGTTGTTTGAATTGTGGTATTTTTTTTAGCATTTGACCAAGTAATTTGAGAGATATTGTCAAAATACTAGAGCATGGTAAAATTGCCACTCCTTTGGTAACTTTATTTGTTGCTTAATTTGATCTCAATTGTGAAAAGATTTTTGTAATGCCTGATTTTAAAAAAAAAAATTTGAAAAAAAAAAATTACTGTTCACGAGTTACTATTCACGCACTGCGGCGCTTGAATAGTGGCGCCTAGGCGCTAACAGTTCGGGATTTTTGGCGCTGAGGCGCTAGAAAGTGGCGCTGCGGCGCTAACAGATGCGAAAATTTATTTTTTTAAGTTCAATTGACTTCCACCACTCATTCTCAATCATTTCCTTTCTCCTACACGCAAATCCTCATCCATCTCCTTCCATCTTTACATTTTTTCTTCAATTTAAGGGAGATTTGCTCAAGGAAATTATGAAATAAGGATAGATTTGTGATCATCTCTTCAAGATCTTCAAGGTGATGTAAGTATTTCCCATTTTTGTTCAAGTTTGGAAATGGGTTGAAGTTTAGAATTGATATTTGAGATATTAAGATGTTGAAGATGTTGTAATTGAGTTGGTTTGAATTTAAAATGGATATGAGTATGGTTTCTTATTTTTGTGCAAGATCAGTTTTTATGCGTACTGTATTTTGGGTATATGGGACGGTAATATTTGGATTTTGAAGTTATGGTCTTCATCAAACTTGTAGAGCGTCGACTTAGCTTCGATTTGGTTCTTAAATCACTCAATTCCATGAAGAAATGAGAGAGATATGTAATTTTTACTGAAACTGGTCCGGAATTCCGAGTTAGTGTAGATTTGTGTACATGCCTTATGTTTATTCGAATTCTGATATTATTTGGTTGGGATTCTGAATTTGATGTTTCAATGAAAGTTATAGAGCATTGTCTTATCTTCGAAATGATAACAAATTGGCTTGATTCCATTGGATATTTAGGAAGTTATGCTCAAAATAATAAAGTGTGCCAGAAATGTGTTGACGCAGAATTCGTTAGAATGATGTTGTATGTTTCAGATTATGAACGAATGGGTAAACGACTTTGTTTGACAAAAATTTGTGAAGAACAATTGTTGGGCTTTGAGTTTTCTTGCATATATTCGCGGATCTTGATTTGAAGAAATATTGAATTAATTATGAATTTTGAACAGAAACAGCTCCATTTTGATAAATGAACCGAGTTCTTGAGTTATAGTATACTTCAAAGATTCAAGACTTCTCGACTACACCTTTCGATCTCTTTTTGGTAATATTTGAAAGGTATGTTACGGTCGGTAACATACGAGGTAAAAGTATCATTTTTATTTTAAATTGAAAACTCTATGGCTCGATGAAATACTTGTGATTTGATGATGATTGTTGTCTTGAGATGAGTTTATTATGATATCGAGATGATGATATTGATTTGCATCATTACATTGCATATTGAGCCACTTATCGATTCAGATTTGATATGGCGGAGGTCGCCTTGATTTATTGATTTGTTGGACGTATGGGGCTATAGTTGAGTTGGCATAGTGTATGCGGAGGTCGCTGCTATGGCCTGAACACTCTCTATAGGCACACCATAGTCCTGGGATTGTAGAACACAGCAACCCACCCCAAGCGGATGAGTCGGTGGATGTTGCTGGGGGATTCTCTTCCCTTGGGTACCCTATGACCAGATGATTTACTTGATCTTGAGATTTATTGATAGCCCACAGCTTCTGATCATGCATTGCATTATATTGCATCTTTATGAAATTATATGAACTATTTGTCATTTTAAATCTCATATGTTATTGATTGTATCATACTGGGTTTATACTCACCGGCACGTCGGCTACCTCTTGTTTTCATGTGCTTGACGGTAGGTGAGGCGAGGCTTGGGATGCTAGAGTTCAGCTCCAGGCGAGGAGATACGAGTTAGAGTGGGATTCTCGGGTCTTAGGAGCTATGTGATGATGTTTGGATTTCTTTGGTTCACTACTTTATTTTGGCATGTTAAAATTTATATTTCAAGTATTTGAGATCTTTAAATTATTTTAACAAAATTTATGTCGGTTGGTGAACCACTGATTAAGTATTTTACTCAATCATTTGATTTGTTACATTTATAATTATTAATATTAGATGTCGGACCCGGGGCCCCACAATTTTTATCTCATGTTTGTCACCAATATTGTAGATATTAACATCAAATTTCTACAGGTCCAAGAATCATCTTAATCCCATTTGCAACGCTAGGGTTATTCTTGTTTTATCGAACTTGTAAAAATAGTAATCTTATAATTATACAACTTATATTTTATACAATTTATTATAAAACATATAATATTTAAACATTTAATAAAACAAAAACTATAAATTTATATTATAAAACATTTAATTAATGTAAAAAATTTTCTATTTACCACACCCCTCAACCAGCTTATTGCTAGTCCCTAGCAATTTAAGGGTTAATAGCAATACAAAACATATTGATTAATTTAAATAGAAATGTAATCAGAATTATCCAAATGTTTAAATTAAATTTTAAAACTGTAAAAGTTATATCAAGATCTTCATAATTATAATTTATGAAATAATATGAGCTGATCAATTCAAAGCTTATTTTCAGGTAATTCAATGTACATGGCCTTCAGAAATTCCTAGTAAAAGTCTCAACTCCATATCCTCACAGGTTAATAAATGTTTCAATTCATGGGAATGATTTCTCTCATAGAGTTGGGATACAGATAAACGCTTAGGAAAATGATTTACAGAATGCAGACAGACAAACGAGCCAAATTAATCAAAAGATAGGAAATATATTGAATCAAAATCTAGTTATTCTTATTATATATATATTTTTCCCTGATCTTTTTTTCATAACATCACGGAATCAGAATAATTTTATGCTCCTTGACCACATGTTTATTTAATTTGTACAATATATTTCTCTCTTTCTATTTTTTTTAATGAGAGATAAATGGGTCGTAGCATATATGTAAAGCTCCGAAAATTTAAAGATCCACGCAAACCACATGCATGCAATTATTAAATTCTCTTGTATTTTAATTAAATGTTTTAATTGCATGAATTAATTATGTTTTTCATATTTGCATGTTTAAACTTTATTTTTCTACATTGTTGCATAAAAATGTATTTTTAAAAGGTTATTCGAGTTGCGATCGAGAAACGGAGACTGACGGCTGAAAAAAATAAAAAATGTTTTTATTAAATAATTGTTTTTAAATTATTTAAATTAAGGGTGATGCTTTTTTAGTATTTTTGAAAATAAGGGGTTTTGAGGTGATTTTATACGCCGGGACCTAAATTTTATCGGTGTCGGATTCTCAATAAAAATGTGAGCTTTTTTGCAACCCGACTAATAAATTCATAAATTTATTTAAACAAAAACCTTGTTAATATTTTATTAAATCCTAATTATGACTAATGGGCTTAATTTAGTGGCTTAATAGGCCTAAGCCTAATTAGTAATTTAATTAGCTATTTAAAGTTTTTAATCACCAAAACCCTCACTTTTGCATCTAAATTTCACGGCCACCCACTTTTAATTTATGAAAACTCTCTCCCAACAACTCTTATCACACGTCACACACAAAACAATTTGAAGAAACATTCAAAGGTTTGCAAGGAAATTCAAGCCATCGTCTCTTAGTCGTCGTTCTTCGTCGTCAACGGTTTTTCGTGCGTAAATTACGTAAAGGCACGCCATAAATCTCATTTTCTCGTCTCTCACATCGTATTATTGTTTAAATTATATTTGAATGAAAAGCATGAGGTTTTTATGAATATTTTCGAAATATTGCATGTATATTAGGTAAACTTGTAAATTGTTGTTCCAAAAACATGTGTATTATGTTAAGAAGGGGCTGCCATGTCTTAGGAAGTTATGGGACAGGTTTTATACAAGTTTAGGGGTCTTAAAACACACTAAAAACACTGCACAACCACAGCACACACAAGCTGGAATCGTAGAAAATTTGAGGGATTGGGTTGTCTTCATGGGTGTGGTTTTGATGCATGGGGCTTAGGGGCTCGACCAAGTCTTGAGGAAGACTCATACTGGTCATTGTTAGGTCCTAGGTAGAGTCCTAGGAGGGCTAGGAGGCGAGCCAAGGGGCTGGGGAAGAGTCCTTGCCAAGGAGGACTCCACCCGAGAAATTGATAGGAAGTGCGCAGGTGATCAGCTGATGTGCAGGGGGGGTTGTGGCTCGGTTTGGGGCTCGGCAAGGGGTCCATCATGGTCCTAGGATGAGGGGAAGTGGTCGGCATAGGTGCTGGTGCAGCTAGCCACATGCTGGCTCGAACAAAACAGCATCACCGCATGACAGCAAAGGGGGGCGCAGGTAGTGCTTCTGATCCAGGAGCTTCGGGCTTGGGGTTCCAGGGTAAGGGTGTTGGATCTCGGTTTTCTATGTGCCCAAACGCAGTGGAATTTTAAAATTTTATTTTATTTTGACAATCAAAATATGTTTATATTTTGGCACTCGTATGGTTTTCTCATAAACATTCATAGGGCGTTGGAATTTCATACCTTAGGTGAATTAATCACATGGCTCCAACTATTCCGGGTTTAGCGGAGATAGCTCTTGATGAAATCCCTACGAACATTCTTCGATCTCCTAATCCGGTCCACGACTGGAATATTTGTTCCTCTTCTAAATTGCACTAGAAATTTAGAAGATATTTTACGTAGAGATTGAACACGAATAAAAATTCTAACTCAATAATATAAGCCAAATTTTTCTTGCAAAAGGAAATAAATTTCGAGAAGAGCACCCCTGTGGGAAGAGCCGAAAGTTGCTTGATCAATTATGACTTTCAGATGCTTCATTTTAAAATAAGAATCAAATCTTATCTTTTTGTCTAATCTACAATTTACTTAATTAATTAGATTAATTAAGTCAATCAAAGATTCTACAAATATTTGGGTGCCAAATCATGAAACTCTCGTGAATCACAATTGGGAGACTTGGAGGCTAGGTCAATTTTTCCTTTTTATTTCCTTGAAACCAATAGTCTTGATCTAAATTTCATAATTAACATTAATGAGCTTGATTAATTGTGCTAGTCCAACTAGTTTAATCAATTAATCAAAGTCCATTAATAACTTTAATTATTTAATATGTTGGACTTGTACTCCTACAAGCCCATTAAACATATTCCCACTATATTTAATTTAATATTTAATAAACTCAACTTTTAAGTTTAATAAATTAAATCAATTATAAATTCAACATTTGAATTTAATATTTAAATTATAAATTCAACTCCTTGAATTTATCACCTCCAAAATTTAATATTTAATAAACCCAACTTTTGAGTTTAATAAATTAAATTATCAAATTTTATAAATTCAACTCCTTGAATTTATTCTCTCCAAATTTCTTAAATTCAACTTCTTGAACTTACTATATCATAAATTCAACTCCTTGAATTTATTTTCTCAAAATTTAATTATCATAAATTCAACTACTTGAATTTACTATCATAATATAAATTCAACTACTTGAATTTATTCTCTCAACGGGAACAAATGATCCAGTACTTGTGTGACCCTCAATGGTTCAGGGATACAGCTAGCCGTGGGTTCACAACCTTTTGTGATTCAGAATAACATTTATTCTTATTCGGGCTTACCCTAGTTAGCCCCATTCTTTTCATCAACACCTTAATCAAGAATGTCAGAACTCATTTCTGATTGCACCCATCGGATCATGGTAAGAGCGTCTAGTAGCATCGCCCCATGATCCCCTAGGTATCACTGATAGTGCCTGCAAGAACCAGTCGATTATGATTAACGTACAGTACGGTCCCTTCATCTCATATATCCCGATCGAATCTGCAACCATTGGTTCATCGAGGGTTGCATATTAATTCGATAACTATGTGATAACTATAATAGTGGCATCGCGTGTACTATTGGAGAACTCCTTCTTCAACGTACATCTCATACTCTGGCCAGAGATTCCATGCACTATTATTACATTAGATCACATAGGATATCCACACCCGTAGGTGAGCGGTGAATCCCCGACTACAATGCACTGGCTCCTATATGTGTCGCAACTATACCCAACCTCGCCACCTGATGACTCTCCTGGAGTCGGTAAACGAGTCAAAGCACAGCCCTAGCATATAGAGCCTCAGTGTTGTCCCGGGTCGTAAGGACTAATGGTGTACAATCATAACCACGGACTTATCCTCTCGATGAATGATAACCACTTGGAAAGTCCGAGGGAGGGTTGTTCGGTATAATCATCATATGACTACCCATCTGTATGTTTGGACATCTCTATGCCCTTACCAAGAAACGCAGTACACAACATCACAGATGCTAGTCTCGAGCTCAAGCGACCTTTATCCATGTTTTAGGCGGCTGAATCGACTAGGAACGAATTTAGATCATACAGTGTTTACAAATGAGTTCCAACATCGAATTACGATTCATTTGTATTAAAGCATAATCAAGGACTTTATCTATGCTGCTTGCATTGGTATACAGATAAAGTATAACGAAACCATTAAAAAGTAAATTATATTAAAATAAAGATTGTTTATTACACTTGAGTCAATAAATTCCCTAGCCAACCGTTGGCTTACAGGGCATCTACTCTAACAAAGGGTTGGTCTGGGCTGGGTCTAGGCATGGTCCAGGGAAGGTTAGGGTCGTGTGGGCTCGGTGGGGGCTTGGTTGGAAGAGTCCTAGTTGGGTTAGGTGTCCTAGACATACAAGGAAGCACACACACAACAGAACAGATTTTTGGGTCAAATTCCAGAAGGCTTTTGAGCAGGTTAGGGCTTGTTTGATGGGTTGGGCTTGCACAGTAGGGTCCCTAGATGGGTTGGCTAAGTTTTGGCTCAAGGTGGCTTGGGCGTGGCTCGGGTAAATTAGGAGATGGCTCGGTGTGTTCGTCGAAGGGTCAAAAACAAAAATTTAAGAAGGCAAAATAGATCCAAGGGTCCACGGAGGTGGCTAATGACTTGGAAGGGTACAATAAATCTTAAAAATGCTATGTTAAAAATTTGGGATCAAAATAACGAGTTTTGGATTTAATCGTAATTTAATCGCTGCATGAAACGCTAATTAACGAGTTAAATGAAACGCCTAGTTTTAAGCTTTATACAATTATGAAAAATTAGGTTTAAGCTTAAATAATTATTATAAGTCTAAGTTTTTAATTTGGGAATTTTATATTAAGGTTTGGTTTAATTCGGGATTTAAACGCATTAATACGTCACATTTAAAGATTAATTTAAAAGTTCTCGTTTTAAGCTAAATAAAAATATGGAAAAATTCATGTAGGCTTAAATAATTATTTGGGACATGTTAGAGTCAATGAATTCAAGAAAAATTCAAAAACGTAAAATTTTACGTCTAGAGGTAAAACGGACTTTTTACACCTAAAAATTAGTAAAGGTCATGGCAGTGTCCTAAATGCTATTTTTGTGATATTATGATTATTTTTAAATGTTTATGAAATATTCATGATTTAATTGTGATTTTTAAATATCTAAAGGATTTTTATGATTTAAGAAAGACATTTAAAATACATGTTGCATGCTTGGTTTCAAAAAATAAAATTTAATGTTATTCATGATTTTTATAAAGTGATGAAAACGTAAATGTAGAAGGAAGTGAAGTGATTGTGACTAATTCGTTAATGTTGGCGACGCCGTGAGGGTTATGGTCCCAGTGGGAGCCCGACGATCGTGTTTCCATCATTACGAATATGTGGTAACGGTTATGTGGTAACGGTAAGAATGGAATATCGTGAGGGGAAAAGGCCCTAGAGGGAGCCCATTTATGGGAAAAGGCCCCAGAGGGAGCCCCGACGATCGTATTCTATTCGATCATGATAGGCCCAGGGCCCAGTTGACCGGTGAGAGTGTTGCTGGTGTCCCCCGCCGCCCAGTATTGTGGTTATTTATAGATGGATCCATCGTCATGTCATGTCATGTCAGGAAAGTCACAATTAACGATCTGAATTCAACAAAGGAAAAGGAAAAGGAAAAGGAAAAGGAAAAGGAAAAATGTTTATGATCATGAAAAATGTTTTATGTTATGTCATGTTGAGGAAAAAAGAAAAGGTTAAGGTTTATGTTATTCATGTCATGAAAATGTTTATGTTTAAAGTTGATGCATCATTATGAAAATGTTTTTATTTAAAGTTCATGCATCATAAAAAGGTTTACTAAAATGTTCATGTTTGACGTTTATGCATCTTCATGAAAAGTTATTTTACGTAAAAGTATTTTCACTGTTGCATGTGGTTTTATAAGTATTATTTGCTATAAAGATTATGGTGTGTTGAGTCTTTATGTTGGAGCTCGGTTTTCTACGTGCCCAAACGCAGCAGAAGTTTTAAAATTTTTATTTTATTTTGACAATCAAAATATATTCGATTGGGCGTTCGTATGGTTTTTCATAATCAAAACATTAATAGGATGTTAGAATTTATACCTTCGGTGAAAATTTCACAAGGCTCCAACTATTCCGGGGTTAGCGGAGATAGCTTTTGATAAATTCTCTACAAACTTTCTTCGAGTTTCCTTCTATCAAGTCCACGACCAGAAGATTTGTTCCTCTTTCAAATAGCACTAGAATATTTAAAAGAAGTTTTACGTTGAGATCAAAGATTTGAGAGATGACTCAAATTTCTTTTTCTTGAAAGGTGGCCAAAATTTTTGGAGAAATTTTGTTTGAGATTCTCGAAAATCTCATAACCCATCTATGGAGGCTATCCCTTTTTTTTTAATTTATATATTAAAAATAAAACCTTTAACCTAAATTCCATAATTATGGATTTAGGTTCCTTAATTAAATCCAATGGGCTTTGTTAATTAAATAGACTAGTCAAACTAGTTTAATTAAATATATTAAAGTCCATTAAGAACTTTAATCATTTAATATGTTGGACTTGTACTCCTACAAGCCCATGAAACATACCTCCCATCATATTTAATTTAATATTTAATAAATTCAACTCTTGAGTTTAATAAATTAAATCCATTATAAATTCAACATTTGAAATCATTATTATAAATTCAACTCCTTGAATTTTATCACCTCCAAAATTTAATATCTAATAAACCCAACATTTGAGTTTAATAAATTAAATTATCAAATTTTATAAATTCAACTCCTTGAATTTATTCTCTCAAAATTTAATTATCATAAATTCAACTCCTTGAATTTACTATATAATATAAATTCAACTTCTTGAATTTATTCTCTCAACGGTAACAAACGATCCAGTACTTGTGTGACCCTCAATGGCTCAGGGATACAGCTAGCCGTGGGTACATAACTCTTTGTGATTCAGGACATAATTCCTTATTCGGGCTTACCCTAGTTAGCCCCATTCTTTTCATCAACACCTTGATCAAGAATGTCAGAACTTATTTCTGATTGCACCCATCGGATCATGATAAGAGCGTCTAGTAGCATCACCCCATGATCCCCTAGGTATCACTAATAGTGCCTGCAAGAACCAGTCGATTATGATTAACGTACAGTACGGTCCCTTCATCTCATATATCCCGATCGAATCTGCAACCATTGGTTCATCGAGGGTTGCATATTAATTCGATAACTATGTGATAACTATAAATAGTGGCATCGCATGTACCGTTCGAGAACTCCTTCTCTAACGTACATCTCATACTCTGGCCACAGATTCCACGCACTATAATTTTATCAGATCACATAGGATATCCACACCCGCAGGTGAGCGGTGAATCCCCGACTACAATGCACTGTCTCCTATATGTTTCGCAACTGTACCCAACCTCGCCACCTGATGACTCTCCTGGAGCCAGTAAACGAGTCAAAGCACAGCCCTAGCATATAGAGCCTCAGTGTTGTCCCGGGTCGTAAGGACTAATGGTGTACAATCATAACCACGGACTTATCCTCTCGATGAATGATAACCACTTGGAAAGTCCGAGGGAGGGTTGTTCGGTATAATCATCATATGACTACCCATCTGCATGTTTGGACATCTCTATGCCCTTACCAAGAAACGCAGTACACAACATCACAGATGCTAGTCTCGAGCTCAAGCGACCTTTATCCATGTTTTAGGCGGCTGAATCGACTAGGAACGAATTTAGATCATACAGTGTTTACAAATGAGTTTCAACATCGAATTACGATTCATTTGTATTAAAGTATAATCAAGGTCTTTATCTATGTTTGAAATCATGGGTATACAGATAAAGAAATAACAAACCATGAAATAATGAATTATATTAAAATAAAGATTGTTCTTTACAACTGAGTCAATAAAATCCCTAGTCAACAGTTGACTTGCAGGGCATCTACTCTAACAATCTCCCACTTGCCCTAGAGCCAACTACCCATAAACTTTAATCCCATTGCTTCGCGATGCTTCTCAAACAATGGTCCTGGCAAGGGCTTCGTAAGTGGATCGGCAACGTTATCTGCAGAGGGGACTCTTTGGACTGATATGTCTCCCCTTCCCACAATCTCCCGGATGATGTGGAATTTCCTCAGTACATGTTTGGATCGCTGATGAGACCTTGGTTCCTTTGCTTGCGCAACGGCACCAGTGTTGTCGCAGTACACCGGGACTGGATCAACTCCGTTAGGAATAACGCCCAACTCTTGGACAAAATTCCTCATCCAAACTGCCTCTTTAGCTGCAGCAGATGCAGCAATGTACTCAGCTTCAGTGGTGGAATCCGCAACGGTGTCTTGCTTGGAACTTTTCCAAGATACAGCCGCACCATTAAGCATGAATACAAAACCAGAGGTCGATTTCGAATCATCTACATCACATTGGAAGCTAGAATCAGTGTAGCCTTCCAATTTTAATTCTCCACCCCCATAGACCATGAACAAGTTCTTAGTCCTTCTCAAGTACTTAAGAATATCTTTTACGGCCTTCCAATGCATTTGACCAGGGTTCGGCTGATATCTGCTTGTAACACTCAAAGCGTAAGCAACATCAGGACGTGTTGATATCATACCATACATGATACTACCAATGGCTGACGCATATGGAATACGTGTCATCATCTCTATCTCTTCATCAGTTTTAGGACACATAGCTTTAGATAGAGTAACACCATGACACATTGGTAAGTATCCTCTCTTGGACTCTTCCATAGAGAATCTCTTCAGAATGGTATCGATATAAGTGGCTTGGGTGAGTCCTAGCATCCTTTTTGATCTATCTCTATAGATCTGTATTCCCAATACATATGATGCTTCACCCATGTCTTTCATGGAGAATTTACTTGCTAACCATACTTTAGTTGATTGCAGTAATCCTACATCATTCCCAATGAGTAGGATGTCATCAACATAAAGTATAAGGAATGTCACTGCACTCCCACTAACTTTCTTGTACACACATGGTTCCTCGGGATTCTTAGCAAAACCAAACTCTTTGATTGTGCTATCAAATCTGAGGTTCCAACTCCTTGACGCCTGCTTGAGATCATATATAGATCTCTGAAGT
Organism: Primulina huaijiensis; assembly: GCF_012295235.1. Classification (NCBI taxonomy): domain Eukaryota; kingdom Viridiplantae; phylum Streptophyta; class Magnoliopsida; order Lamiales; family Gesneriaceae; genus Primulina; species Primulina huaijiensis. The sequence goes on along the minus strand of NC_133315.1, from coordinate 8,095,730 downwards.
TTGCATACCTTATGCTTACTTCCTACTGATGTGTATCCCTCAGGTTGAGACATATAAATTTCTTCTTTGATGTCTCCATTGAGGAATGCAGTCTTTACATCCATTTGCCATATTTCATAGTCATACCATGCTGCTATGGCCAGTAGTATTCTAATGGACTTAAACATAGCAACTGGTGAAAAAGTTTCCTCAGTCAATTCCTTGCCTTGGAGTATAACCTTTTGCAACCAGTCTTGCTTTGAAGGTCACTACCTTCCCATCCGCCCCCAGCTTTCTTTTGTAGATCCATTTGCATCCTATGCGAATGCTTCCCTCAGGTGGATCCACTAATGTCCAGACTTGGTTTGAATACATTGAGTCCATTTCTGACTGCATGGCTTCAAGCCATTTGGATGAATCAGTATCAGATATTGCTTCCTTAAAGTTCATAGGATCACATCCAACACAAGACTCATCCTGGTCTTGTTCATGAAGAAGCCTATATCTTGCAAGTGGTCTAATAACCCTATCAGACCTTCTAGGAGCTTGGACTTCAATTACTGGTTGTTGGGAAATGGGTTCAACTTCTATAGTTGAGGGAGTTTCTTGAATTTCTTCAAGTTCTATCATCTTGTCTTTTCTATCTAATAGAAATTCTCTTTCCAAAAAGGTGGCATTTCTTGAAACAAACACTTTTTCCTCATTGGGATGATAGAAATAATATCCAACAGAATTCTTTGGATATCCTACAAAGTAGCACAAATTGGATCTGCTATCCAATTTGTCTCCCAGTGTCTGCTTCACATAAGCAGGACATCCCCATATTCTCATGTAAGAATACTTGGGAGTTTTTCCCATCCATATCTCATATAGTGTTTTATCCACTGCTTTAGTATGAACATTATTCAACAACATTGCCGCAGTTTCAAGCGCAAAGCCCCAAAACGATGTAGGCAATTCAGTGAATCCCATCATAGATCGAACCATGTCCATCAAAGCTTGATTAAGATGTTCAGAAACACCATTCAATTGTGGTGTCGCTGGTGGAGTCCACTGTGAGAGAATCCCATTCTCTTTTAGAGAACCAAAAAATTCAGCACTTAAGTATTCTCCACCTCGATCAGATCGAAGTGCCTTAATACTTCTTTCTAGCTGATTTTCTACTTCAGATCTGAATTCTTTGAACTTTTCAAATGCTTCAGATTTGTGTTTCGTTATATAAACATACCCATACCTCGAATGGTCATCAGTAAAGGTAATGAAGTAGGAATGCCCAAATTTTGTGCTAACACTTAGCGGGCCACAAACGTCTGTGTGGATCAAATCCAGTAGACCATGTGCACGTTCTACGTTTCCATTGAATGGAGTCTTAGTCATTTTTCCTTTTAGACAGAACTCACAAGTAGGTAGAGAATTTATGTCTGACAAGTCAAACATGCCTTCTCCCACAAGCTTGTGCATCCTTCTTTGGGAAATATGACCTAGTCTAACGTGCCATATTTGTGCGGGATTTGGATCTTCTATTTTTCTTTTGTTTGTTGTTGTTTTCGTATGCGTTTGGACATTGTTAAACGGAATATCCTTTAATTTTAAGCTATAGAGACCGTTTATTAATTATCCGGTTCCAATTAAACATTCATTCTTGTATAAATTGCAAACACCTTTAGCAAAAACACAAGAATAACCATCCCTATCAAGCATAGAAATAGAAATAATATTTTTAACCAATTCAGGAAAAAATAAAACGTCTCTCAAAAACAACTTAAAATTATTGTCCAAAATTAAATTAACGTCTCCAATGGAAGTGGCAGCAACTCTTGCTCCATTTCCTAGTCTTAGAAAGGTCTCACCATCTCTAAGCCTCTTGCTTATTCCCATCACCTGCAAATCGTTGCATAGATGAGAACCACATCTGGTATCCAATAACCAAGAAGAGGAATTAATGGAAACATAACTTCAATATAAAACATACCATGGCCAGAACGCTTCTGGGCAAGATACTCCGCGCAATTCCGCCTCCAATGTCCAAGCTTGTTGCAGTGGAAATAGATTTGTTCTGACTTGTCAGGCTTTGTGGGCCCCGGAGTAGGTTTCTTGTATGGCTTCTTGTTGGGCTTGTTTTTCTTCAGAGGGACAGAACGCTTCTTGCCTTTATTTAGGGCTCTCTTCTTCGTACCGGACGAAGAACCCACCAGAAGAACATGTTTTTTCCTTTTAATTGTGGCCTCATAATTAGTAAGCATATTGACCAACTCTTCAAGGCTGGCCTCAAGCTTGTTCATATTAAAATTAACCACAAATCCATCGAACGAGGCAGGCAAAGACAGCAAGAGAATATCAGTCGAGAGCTCACTAGGAATAACCACGTCGAGTCCCACTAACTTCTCAATGAGCCCAATCTTCCTAACACCATGCTCATGGACCGAAGCCCCTTCTCGCAAGCGTGTAGTCATGAGTTCTTTCACAGTAGCATGTCTCTCTGAACGAGTTTGTACACCATACAATTCTTTCAGATGAAGGTGAATGTCGGCAGCATTCACCGCCTTCTCGAACCTCCTTTGAAGTTCATTCGACATAGAAGCCAACATGTAGCTCCTAGCTTGGAGATCATGGTCCCACCATTTCTCAAGCTTAGCCAACTCAGTCTCACTGATGTCCGAAGGTGCTTCTCTCGATGGCTTCTTATCAAGCACGTACGCAATCTTTTCCGAGTTCAGAACAACCTTTAAGTTTCGAAACCAGTCATTATAGTTAGGGCCAGTCAATTTGTTTTGATCGAGAATGATTGAAAGCGGGTTACGAGTAGACATCGTAAATATACTGAAAAATGAAAACAGATAAAGGTTACTGATAATTTTAAAATAATTCTAAGATATAAAATATGGATTTAATTTTATAAATTTCCCTCCCACTATTTTGACATTTCCACTACCCTCTGATGAAAAAGGGAAATCGTATTTCTTTAGTAGGCACGTAGATTCCAATTAGCCAATTATAATCCCGAATAATATCAGCCAATTATAATTTCTAAAAGGTAGAATCCAATTGCATCCCTATGCAACCTCCGCGTGTTTTGCCTCACTTTTAATAAGGACCCAATAATATGACGTCGTTTATTTTCACGTGTCAAACTAACCCATCAATATTGAATTGTAGTGGACGGTCGCCATGAGTTCCCCCAATAATATGAGCCGAAGTCATGGGAGTTCCACTCAATTCACATCATATGTCTGGTGGAAGTCACAGCTTTCCGGCGTACATGTCTCCCCAATAATATGAGCCAGACACTGTCCGCGAGTAGCGATCAACATGCAACCACGGTTGATGGAAGGCAAGAAAAAATTAAACTCTTTTAATTTTTACTTTTTCGGTTTGATATAAATTTTGAATCTTATTCAAAATGAGTGATTTTAATTTTAAAATTGTCTCATCATTTTAATTTAAAAATCGCGTGCCATGAGTTTGTATGTTTGCCGGATTCATGCAACTATATTATTTAATAATATACATACATCCATACTACTATATATCACATATATCATAATATGACATTCAACAATAAATAAGGATGATCGATCGCCAACATTATTAGATCCATGTGAGCCATACATGGATCCAGGTCCAAACCTAGGTAAATGCAGGGATGCAAATGCAACTTATTACAAAAGCTTCTAATATTTTACATGTCTTCATCTTGATCATCGGGCCCACCATCTTCCAGTCTTGATCTCCCACTATTCTAATTATTACATTTGAATAGCCATGGCACATAAGAGATACTTCTCATGGGGTGTGAACGGGCCATAAACCAGGCCCACTTTAATAATATCAAATATTAAAAACGAATAAAACAGTAAAATATCCTAACATAGACCTAACACATTGGTCAAGGCTCTCGATCATCCTTCATGCATTTAATATCAAATATTAAAATCAATTTAATTATTTGATAAATTATATATCTAATAATATTATCACTAACCACCACAATTATTAAAGAATTTAATAAATTAAATAAACCCCTTTATTTAATTTCCAATTAAATCAATAATAATTGATTTCTTGTAAAAACCCATTTTTATCATAAATAATTAAAATCATATTCTAATTATTTATTTTACAAGAAAATTATTAATTTTCCAAAAATTAATTTTCAAAATAAAATTTGAACCAATTTTTCAAAATTATCAATTTTGCCCAAAATTTGAAAAATCAGAAAATGGCACCCTAGGCAAAAATAATTCAAGCCCATCATCCAGCACACATCCTGAGACAATCTCGGGCAGCCGACCGCGCTGCCCGCCGGCTGCCCGAACGTTTCGAGCAGCGGCGGCAGCCCCTGTGCGCGCAGGCATCCGACGCCGTACTGCGCGCAGGCATCCGACGCCGCGCGCGCACGTTGCGCGCTGCCGTGCGCGTTCCTGCGCGCACGGACTGCCCAGAACAGTTCCGGGCAGATTAAAAAAATTTTTTTTTTTTTGTTTTCTGAAAAAAATAATTTTGATGGTGCATCTATTTTCTGAAAATTTTATTGTGTGGTTAGAAACAAATTATTCAATATAAAACCATACGTTTTAGAAAAACCTTGGCTCTAATACCACTTTTGGATCTCATTCTTCTACGTGCCCAAACACAGCGGAAGTTTTAAAATTTTTATTTTATTTTGACAATCAAAATATATTCGATTGGGTGTTCGTATGGTTTTTCAAAATCAAAACATTAATAGGATGTTATAATTTATACCTTCGGTGAAAATTTCACAAGGCTCCAACTATTACGGGGTTAGCGGAGATAGCTCTTGATAAATTCTCTACGAACTTTCTTCGAGTTTCCTTCTACCAAGTCCACGACCAGAAGATTTGTTCATCTTTCAAATAGCACTAGAATATTTGAAAGAAGTTTTACGTTGAAATCAAAGATTTGAGAGATGACTCAAATTTCTTTTTCTTAAAAGGTGGCCAAAAATTTTAGAGAAATTTTGTTTGAGATTCTCGAAAATCTCATAACCCATCTATGGAGGCTATCCCTTTTTTTTAATTTATATATTAAAAATAAGACCTTTAACCTAAATTCCATAATTATGGATTTAGGTTCCTTAATTAAATCCAATGGGCATTGTTAATTAAATAGACTAGTCAAACTAGTTTAATTAATTATATTAAAGTCCATTAAGAACTTTAATAATCTAATATGTTGGACTTGTACTCCTACAAGCCCATGAAACTTACCTCCCATCATATTTAATTTATTATTTAATAAATTCAACTCTTGAGTTTAATAAATTAAATCCATTATAAATTCAACATATGAATTCATTATTATAAATTCAACTCCTTGAATTTTATCATCTCCAAAATTTAATATTTAATAAACCCAACATTTGAGTTTAATAAATTAAATTATCAAATTTTATAAATTCAACTCCTTGAATTTATTCTCTCAAAATTTAATTATCATAAATTCAACTCCTTGAATTTACTATATAATATAAATTCAACTGCTTGAATTTATTCTTTCAATGGGAACAAACGATCCAGTACTTGTGTGACCCTCAATGGTTCACGGATACAGCTAGCCGTGGGTTCACAACTCTTTGTGATTCAGGACATAATTCCTTATTCGGGCTTACCATAGTTAGCCCCATTCTTTTCATCAACACCTTGATCAAGAATGTCAGAACTCATTTCTGATTGCACCCATCGGATCATGGTAAGAGCGTCTAGTAGTATCGCCCCATGATCCCCTAGGTATCACTCATAGTGCCTGCAAAAACCAAACGATTATGATTAACGTACAGTACGGTCCCTTCATCTCATATATCCCGATCGAATCTGCAACCATTGGTTCATCGAGGGTTGCATATTAATTCGATAACTATGTGATAACTATAAATAGTGGCATCGCATGTACCGTTCGAGAACTCCTTCTCTAACGTACATCTCATACTCTGGCCACAGATTCCACGCACTATAATTTTATCAGATCACATAGGATATCCACACCCGCAGGTGAGCGATGAATCCCCGACTACAATGCACTGTCTCCTATATGTTTCGCAACTGTACCCAACCTCGCCACCTGATGACTCTCCTGGAGCCAGTAAACGAGTCAAAGCACAGCCCTAGCATATAGAGCCTCAGTGTTGTCCCGGGTCTTAAGTACTAATGGTATACAATCATAACCACGGACTTATCCTCTCGATGAATGATAACCACTTGAAAAGTCCGAGGTTGGGTTGTTCGGTATAATCATCATATGACTACCCATCTGCATGTTTGGACATCTCTAAGCCAATACCAAGAAATGCAGTCCACAACATCACAGATGCTAGTCTCGAGCTCAAGCGACCTTTATCCATGTTTTAGGCGGCTGAATCGACTAGGAACAAATTTAGATCACACAGTGTTTACAAATGAGTTTCAACATCGAATTACGATTCAGTTGCATTAAAGTATAATCAAGGTATTTATCTATGTTTGATGACATGGGTATACAGATAAAGAAATAACAAACCATGAAATAATGAATTATATTAAAATAAAGATTGTTTATTGCAACTGAGTCAATAACACCCCTAGCCAACAGTTGGCTTGCATGACATCTACTCTAACACTTTAAACTCTTTAGGTGTGATGGATGCAGGTGAGGTTGAAGGAGGTCTTGACGGATGATCTGACTGGACTGAAGGCGCACACAACCCGAGAACCAGCGCTTCTATTTTTCCGCATTACGACTTATGACTCATGATTTACATTAAAGATTTTAAGACTATTTATTTATGCTTTTGAGAGATTTTTGAGAGGTTTAGTATGAGCTATAATTTTCAAACTTATTGTTTTTTTAGGTTTGGTAAAATAGGAGACGATTTTATGTTCTGACATTTTCTTTGATTTTTAAAATGCTAGTTGGTTGATTTGTTATTTTTAAAAGGGTAAAATATTTTATAAAGATATTTTCATGTGATGGATGAAATTTAGGAAAAAAAAAATTTTCTAGTACTTTTAAAGCAATAATAAGGTGAGGACGTTTCAGTTGATATCAGAGCAATGGTTCTGTAAAGGGTTTTGCCACCATCAGCACCTGAAAGATCAGTCGTCAATCCTCAAAGTTGTGAGTTTTACATGCTTTATTTGATTTTATGGTGTTACCTGCATAAGTACATGAATTATATGTTCACGTCACATGTTTAATAGCAGTATGAGGATATATGTTTTATATGCATTAGAATTTTCATACGTGATACGATATGAAATAAGAAGTTATTTGATTTCAACGCATGTTGGCTTTGTGGTGGAATTAGACTATGTTGATTTTTGGGTTTTAGTATTAACGTCCTACTTTTTGGGCTATAAGTTAATCTTGAATATTATGAATGCTTTGGACATGTAGATTTTCTAAAAAAAATACTGATGATACATGGTTACTAGTTGAATTAATTTTTGGAATTACTCATAAGAAATAATGATTCGAGGATTAGCAAGGACTTGGGAATAAGAAAATGTATAAATTGGGATTTTTAAGTTTGATGAAAGGTAAGATCGATTATGAGAATTGATTTTGGATTAATAAGTTTAAAATTTTTGGAATTATGTTATGGGAAACCATAGAAGGAAATTAAGAATGCCAAGAATTTATGGGTTAATCGTAGGATTTTCGAAATTAAAAACCAATTAAGATAATTTTTGAGGAAATTAATAATTTATTTTTGCAATTGCTAAGGAATTTGGGGACTAGTTAGTAATAAGCGATAATTTCATGGTTTAATTGGTAGGAATTTTCGATGATTTGGGCTTATAAGAATATTTGAAACCTTGGGATATCTTGGATATAGTGTTATAAGAAATGTTAATCAGGGGTGGTTAAGAATGAATCGATATTAAGCTTGAAAAATCTAAGTTTTAGCGGACGCGTTTGGGATTTTAAGATTGAAATTTGATAAGTTTATGAAAATTTTTGGTATAAAATAAGAAAAATAATATACGATAAGTATGGTCATCTATCTTTTAATATTGGGAACTGTAAGAAAAATTGAAATTCGAGGTTATAATAGTAATAGCACTAAGTCATTATGAGCCTTTTAAGTTGCGATTTGAAAATAAGGATTTAGAAGGAAAATTTATTTGGAATCAAGGAGACGTAAAGACATTCTAGAACTTATGTTTTATCAGAGTAGCGCAGCGGAAGCGTGGATTTTTGGGATACTAGAACTAAGTCTAAACTTTAGGTTATTAAGGATAAACGAATTTTGAGGACGAAATTCAATTTAAGGAGGGAAGATTGTAACGCTCCGAAAATTTAAAGATCCACGCAAACCACATGCATGCAATTATTAAATTCTCTTGTATTTTAATTAAATGTTTTAATTGCATGAATTAACAATGTTTTGCATATTTGCATGTTTAAAATTTATTTTTCTACATTGTTGCATAAAAATGTATTTTTAAAAGGTTATTCGAGTTGCGATCGAGGAACGGAGACCGACGGCTGAAAAAAAATAGAAAATGTTTTTATTAAAATTTTTTTTTAAATTATTTAAATTAAGGGTGATGCTTTTTTAGTATTTTTGAAAAGAAGGGGTTTTGAGGTGATTTTATACGCCGGGACGTAAATTTTATCGGTATCGGATTCTCAATAAAAATGCGAGCTTTTTGGCAACCCGGCTAATAAATTCATAAATTTATTTAAACAAAAACCTTGTTAATATTTTATTAAATCCTAATTAAGATTAATGGGCTTAATTTAGTGGCTTAATAGACCTAAGCCTAATTAGTAATTTAATTAGCTATTTAAAGTTTTTAATCACCAAAACCCTCACTTTTGCATCTAAAATTCACGGCCACCCACTTTTAATTTATGAAAACTCTCTCCCAACCACTCTTATCACACGGCACACACAAAACAATTTGAAGAAACATTCAAAGGTTTGCAAGGAAATTCAAGTCATCGTCTCTTAGTCGCCGTTCTTCGTCGTCAACGGTTTTTCGTGTGTAAATTACGCAAAGGCACGCCATAAATCTCTTTTTCTCGTCTATCACATCGTATTATTGTTTAAATTATATTTGAATGAAAAGCATAAGGTTTTTATGAATATTTTCGAAATATTGCATGTATATGAGGTGAACTTGTGAATTGTTGTTCCAAAAACATGTGTATTATGTTAAGAAGGGGCTGCCATGTCTTAGGAAGTTATGGGACATGTTTTATACAAGTTTAGGGGTCTTAAAACACACTAAAAACGCTGCACAACCACAGCACACACAAGCTGGAATCGCAGGAAATTTGAGGGATTGGGTTGTCTTCATGGGTGTGGTTTTGATGCATGGGGCTTAGGGGCTCGACCAGGTCTTGAGGAAGACTCTTACTGGTCAGGGTTAGGTCCTAGGTAGAGTCCTAGGAGGGCTAGGACGCGAGCCAAGGGGCTGGGGAAGAGTCCTTGCCAAGGAGGACTCCACCCGAGAATTGATAGGAAGTGCGCAGGTGATCAGCTGATGTGCAGGGGGGGTTGTGGCTCGGTTTGGGGCTGGGCGAGAGTTTCATCATGGTCTTAGGATGAGGGGAAGTGGTCGGCATAGGTGCTGGTGCAGCTAGCCACATGCTGGCTCGAACAAAACAGCATCACCGCATGACAGCAAGGGGGGGGCCGGTAGTGCTTCTGATCCAGGAGCTTCGGGCTTGGGGTGCCAGGGTAAGGGTTGGTCTGGGCTGGGTCTAGGCATGGTCCAGGGAAGGTTATGGTCGTGTGGGCTCGGTGGGGGCTTGGTTGGAAGAGTCCTAGTTGGGTTAGGTGTCCTAGACATACAAGGAAGCACACACACAACACAACAGATTTTTGGGTCAAATTCCAGAAGGCTTTTGAGCGGGTTAGGGCTTGTTTTATGGGCTGGGCTTGCACAATAGGGTCCATAGATGGGTTGGCTAAGTTTTGGCTCAAGGTGGCTCGGGCGTGGCTCGGGTAAATTAGGAGATGGCTCGGTGTGTTCGTCGAAGGGTCAAAAACGAAAATTTAAGAAGGAAAAATAGATCCAAGGGTCCACGGGGGTGGCTCATGAATTGGAAGGGTACAATAAATCTTAAAAATGCTATGTTAAAAATTTGGGATCAAAATAAAGAGTTTTGGATTTAATCGGAATTTAATCGCCGCATGAAACGCTAATTAACGAGTTAAATGAAACGCCTAGTTTTAGGCTTTATAAAATTATGAAAAATTAGGTTTAAGCTTAAATAATTATTATAAGTCTAAGTTTTTAATTAGTGAATTTAATATTAAGGTTTGGTTTAATTCGAGATTTAAACGCATTAATACGTCACATTTAAAGATTAATTTAAAAGTCCTCATTTTAGGCTAAATAAAAATATGGAAAAATTCATGTAGGCTTAAATAATTATTTGGGACATGTTAGAGTCAATGAATTCAAGAAAAAGTCAAAAACGTAAAATTTTACGTCTATGGGTGAAACGATCTTTTTACACCTAAAAATTAGTAAATGTCATGGCGATGCCCTAAATGCTATTTTTGTGATATTATGATTATTTTTAAATGTTTATGAAATATTCATTATTTAATTGTGATTTTTAAATGTCTAAGGGATTTTTATGATTTAATAAAGACATTTAAAATACATGTTGTATGCTTGGTTTCAAAAAGGAAAATGTAATGTTATTCATGATTTTTATAAAGTGATGAGAACGTAAATGTTGAAGGAAGTGAAGTGATTGTGACTAATTCGTTGATGTTGGCGACGTCGTGAGGGTTATGGTCCCAGTGGGAGCCCGACGATCGTGTTTTCATCATTACGAATATGTGATAACAGTAAGAATGGAATATCGTGAGGGGAAAAGGCCCCTGAGGGAGCCCATTTATGGGAAAAGGCCCCAGAGGGAGCCCCGAAGATCGTATTCTATTCGATCATGATAGGCCAAGGGCCCAGTTGACCGGTGAGAGTGTTGCTTGTGTCCCCCGCCGCCCAGTACTGTGGTTATTTATAGATGGATCCATCGTCATGTCATGTCATGTCAGGAAAGTCACAATTAACGATCTGAATTCAACAAAAGAAAAGGAAAAGGTAAGGAAAAGGAAAAATGTTTATGATCATGAAAAATGTTTTATGTTATGTCATGTTGAGGGAAAAGGAAAAGGTTAATGTTTATGTTATTAATGTCATGAAAATGTTTATGTTTAAACTTGATGCATCATTATGAAAATATTTTTATTTAAAGTTCATGCATCATAAAAAGGTTTACTAAAATGTTCATGTTTGAAGTTTATGCATCTTCATGAAAAGTTATTTTACGTAAAAGTATTTTCACTGTTGCATGTGGTTTTATAAGTATTATTTGCTATAAAGATTATGGTGTGTTGAGTTTTTAGACTCACTAGGTGTGATGAATGTAGGTGAGGTTGAGGGAGGTCTTGACGGATGATCTGACTGGACTGAAGGCACACAACCCGAGGACCAGCGCTTCTATTTTTCCGTATTACAACTTATGACTCATGATTTACATTAAAGATTTTAAGACTATTTATTTATGCTTTTGAGAGGTTTAGTATGGGCTATACTTTAAAACTTATTGTTTTTTTAGGTTTGGTAAAATATGAGAAGATTTTATGTTTTGACATTTCCTTTGATTTTTAAAATGCTAGTTGGTTGATGTGTTATTTTTAAAAGGGTAAAATATTTTATAAAGATATTTTCATGTGATGGATGAAATTTAGAAAAAAAAAATTTCTAGTACTTTTAAAGCAATAAAAAAGTGAGGACGTTTCAATATAACTTTAAAATTACATAGATCTTCAACATCTTTCTTTCTTTTCTTTTTTTTTTCTTTTTTTTCTTTTTTCTTTAGCAAATACCATATATATATATTTTTTCAAAATAAGAACTCAAGATCTAAACAATAGATAGTCTATTTCATGATCAATAAAGGCTCGCAAGCTCTTTTCTCAATCCTCTCCATTCACTCACAAAATATGTGTGAGTTTAAAAATTTTAGGCACTCTTCTCAGGTATATCTTGGGCCATATACTTTAATAACTGATTTTATCACAATGGTTAATCACTCAAAAAGATTTCATAAATCATATTTTTATTGTGATCAAAATATTAAAATTGACTTTTTTTCAAATAAAAATTTAAACATCCTCAGATATATTAATACATTTTCTAATATAAACCTTTCGAACATGTAATGTATGATATTTTTACAAAAATTACTAAGATACAAACAATAAACATGGTTTTATTTTAAAATAATATTTTTTTAATATATATATATTTTTTAAAAAAAATTTAAAGTTTTTTTTAAAGTTTGTTCTCCCCCCAATCTGAATATGATATTGTCTCTAATATCGAAATAACTATTAATAAAGAGTACATAATGAAGGAGATATCCCCTGGAATTTTATTGAAGAGAACAAACTGAAACAAATGCAAACCAATCCACGACTTTTGAATCAATGATCCAACTTTCTTTTCTTACTGCTTGATTGCGACCAATTGATCTTTGTTATCATTGGATCAGGATTATGAATAAAAGCATCCAAATTATAATTAATTGGTCGGCAATCGAAGCAGAGATGAGCATCCGTCGTGAATTTTCTGAAATGAAATTCTGTTCCACAACTTTATCAAGAAATGTCAACAAACTGTCATTATAATTATTGATATTCAACAAGCCCACAGGTTTGTTATGGATATTAAGTTGTGCCCAAGAAACAGTGTGAAAAATTTCTTCTAATGTACCAAAACCACCTGGTAGTGCGATAAAAACATCAGAATTTTCAATCATTTTGGTGATTCTTTCATGCATAGAAGAAGCTTTTAATTCCTCCCCAATCATAACACCTATAATATTTCCTTCAACTAAAGCAGTAGGAATAATACCCAAAACCTGACTACCTCCAAGATGAGCATATGTTGAAACAGATCTAATTAACCCAATATTACCTCCCCCATATACCAAGTGAATTTTTCTCTCAGCCAATATCTTTCCAAGATTATTCTCTTCTTCTACAAACAATTCATTTTTTCCAGGACTCGACTCTCAAAATACACAAATATTTTTTAATGCTTGTGCAGAGGATCCAGTCATTTTTTTACTTTCTTTTTGGTCTGCGAAAATAGAGAGAAAGATGAGAGATTTTATAGGGGTAATATGTTATCATGACAAAACTATGGGTCACAGCTGTAAGTAGAATAAACAGTAAAAACAATAATGACACACATGCATATAAACATTAGTGTGATTGTGGCTCACAATTTCCCTCTGGTTTTACGTCCAGAAACGGCTTAAATGCCTTCTATGAGTCGAGGTTATGCTTCCCTTCCAATTTTCTTATAAATTGGCAAACATGGTCTTTTTTAGTCGGATTCCCAAGACCGTTAAGATGACGCTCATCTTGGAATTGTTTCCATAAACGGAGAAGTTTAATATGCACGTATCCACTAGAATGCGTCTCAAAAGTCAATAAGATGTTATCTAAAGACTCCTTACTCAGTCCATTCTTAATGAAACCAATTTTATCTTTTCTGTTATTGAAAACACATCCCAAAGATCTGCATCGTTTGTCACAAGTCCATCTTGAACACTTATGACAAACCCCTAACCTTTTGGCCCTTCATTTTTCCGCATAAGTGCTTTTTCCTAATCCAGGCATATACCGAATGAGCAATGACTGTGGAACTTCTCCTCATAATCGGATCTTAGCTTCTATTACAAGACGAATATCTTCTGGAATTATTTTTTGCATTAGCAATCTCAATCTTACACACCTACCTACATAAATTTTTCTTAGAACATTTTCAGAAACAGAGGGAAAATATTTACAAATTTTTGAGAGAATTTCATCCATTTTGAAAAGAAAAAAATGATTTTTTTTATTTTTGTATCAGCAATTGTGGGAAACTAAGTTAACCGACTATGAGAGTCACGGAGTACCGTTCTCCGTCATTTAACCAAAAAATTTAAAAGATTAAGGAAACCCCAAATAAAAACAAAAAAATTAAATACAACAAACAAAAAAAAATCAAGGATCGGAAAGGGAAATAAACTCTTCTTGAAAGATTTCATTTTCTAAAAATGGTTTAAGCCTCTGTCCATTTACTTTAAAAACATCATCATTTTTAGGATTTTCAATGTCCACAGCTCCATAAGGATACACATGCTTTACAACATATGGGCTTTTCCATCTTGATCGTAATTTTCCTGGGAATATGTGAAGTCCAAAATTATAAAGCAAAACTTTGTTACAAATCTCAAAAGATTTTCTAAGAATTGTTTTTCATTAAATGATTTGAATTTTGCTTTATAAATCCTTGAATTCTCATACGCGTCATTTCTGAGTTAATCAAGTTCATTAAGTTGCAATTTGCGCAATTTGTTGGCATCATCCATGCTTGAATTAAAAGTTTTGATCGCCCAATAAGCTTTATGTTCGAATTCCACTGGCAAATGACAATGTTTTCCGTAAACCAACCTATAGGTAGACATATTCAATGATGTTTTAAAAGTTGTTCGATATGCCCAAAGTGCATCATTAAGTCGCAGAGACCAATCTTTTCTATTTGGGTTAAAAGTTTTTTCCAAAATTTCCTTTATCTCTCTATTAGCTAATTCAACTTGTCCATTTGTTTGAGGAAGATAAGGAGTAGTTACTTTGTGAATAATACCAAATTTTTTCATTAATGAAGCAAATGGTTTATTAACAATGTGAGTTCTCCCATCACTTATCATGACTCGAAAAATTCCAAATCTACTAAAAATATTTTCTGTCAAAAATTCGATAACGATCTTATTTGTTCGATATATAATTGCCTCTATCCATTTCGAAACATAATCAACTGCATCTAAAATATACAAGTATCCAAACGAAGGTGGAAAAGGTCCCATAAAATCAATTCCCCAACAGCCAAAGATTTCAATTTCAATGATAGGATTCAAAGGCATCATGTTTCTTTTTAAAATCACACCCAATTTTTGACAATTTTCACAGATCTTGCAGATTTCGTGGGTCTCTTTAAACAAAGTGGACCAATAAAATCCACACTGCAACATTTTTGCAGCCGTTTTCTTTGAAGAAAAATGTCATCTGCATGCTTCTGAATGACAAAATTTAATGTGTAACGTACCGTACTTTAAAACTATTTTAAACTTGAGGAAAAAATAAAAATTTTTTTAAATACAAATAACTTTCAAAGTGTGATCACAATTAAACTGCCCATCCAAAAGTATTTGCGATACAAGAGCTCACAAATAAAGTTTGCTAAAGAAAATGCTTGTTTAAACATCGTATGCCAAAACGTGAAATCAGAGTATTAAAATTTTCATGCTTAAAACTTAAAAACATAAAACATGGGCAGTCCTCGGGTCTAGCCTCCTTCTCAGTCCAAGCCAGCTCCTTGGTCCCCACCCCTCGTCTCCTCAAAGTCATCCTCACCTGCATCGATCAAGTCTAGTGATTCTAAAGACTCAACACGTATAAACTGGAAGTATCAAATAATACGTAATAAAACCACATGCATCTTCAAAATAGAGCGTACATAGTAGAAACATGATGTGAGGCCCATTTACTCTAATGAAAATTAATGATCAAACAATAATGGTTTGATTTAAAGCTACAGCGGAAAAAGGTTTAAAATGCTTTAAAACGTACCTCAGGGCCTAGAAAAATTTCGGCATGACCTCCCCGTAAGTAGGACATCCCGAAAACTCAAGCAACAGTTTATATCAAAATATACTCCAACTAGAGTCAATAAAACAAAAATCGAAGTTAAACAACCTATAGCCGCACTGGCCAGGAATAAGCAGAAATGAAAACTTACCCAATACTCACCAGATCATAAAAATCACAGAGTCGCCTCAGAACATAACAAGAACAACCAAATACTACTACAGATACACGGGGCATCTCCCCGACAAATAAACTACAATACAAGACTGAAACAACTCAAGACATACATATAGACTAATTGAGAGACTCCACTGAACAAAACCAAGCAATCCAAACTCAATCCCGAGCTTCACTGGCGGAACCCCGGCCTAATGCTGCAAAACGACTCGGGAGATCTACCATGGTGCCCAAAAGCAACCACGCAACCCCCAGAAAACAACTGAGGTTAGGATTCTGGTATGAAACAGTTCAACAATAACAACAATAATCATAAATCATGCATAATCATATAATGAAATGTAATATGCAATGCATGAAAGCTCAACGAATAACCGGGATAACGGGAGCCAACAAACGGTACGATAACAACTAGAATAATGCTCGAGCAACAACACAGGGGAGCTACATCGTCATGCAGCTAAATTGCCCTGCCAAGTATGCGAGGCATGCCAAGCTGTGCTGAATAACACCCATGACTCGGCCTCCATACAGCTGATACGCTATAACAGGATGGCACAACAGAACGAACTGGATGACACAATCCCAACGCTCACCTCAAAAGGCTACACTAACCACGGGATTGTTCAATCACATCTACGGTCTCATGTGTATAGGCCTATCAGCCACACTATGACCACGAGATAAACAACAGTGCCAGATAACAACGGATATCAACAACGGCTAACAAGAACGATAGGGCTCAACATGAATGTCATAACAGTATGCCCTATGCTAAATGCCAATAATATGTCACAATGATAAACATATATCACAACGAAGGCATTTAACAAATTACAACAGTCAACAAGCCATAAACACAATCAATGCAACACAGAATGACAATTAAACATAATTTATGTTTTACCGTCGTATGTTACTGATCTGTAACATACCTATATCATGAAAACGATCTTCAAGAATGATCAACTAAACTCCCTCATCCTAGAATAACAAAATAAGCCGAATAATTCCAGAACTCATTATTATTTACATTCCAACCATTATCAACTCGATAATCCTTAGATTAATTCCAACGATAACAACCATACTATAATATCTTTCAATATAATACAAAACAATTCGACATAATTAATAGGCTCGCCGAATTATACCTCGAAGATTTCCAATGACCGAACCTACAACAATTTTCCAATAAATATTTCAATAAAACGCTATTCGAACGACGAAAACAATTTAAATCTAAACGGGTAAAAATCCAAATTTTGGCAGCCTACTATCACGCTTAGAAGCTGAAATTTCGGACTAGGAACTCACAAGGTCGAAGTTTACTCTAGGCGCTAGCGGTCTCGAGGTGATAACCCACCGGAAACTCGTCGAAGTTACTGTTCAAGAGCTAAAAAAATTTAGAAAACAAGCTGGAGTTACAAGGAAATCACAAGGCTTAAAACCCACTCCAACACACAACAAAATTCCAAGGAACTAAACTTAAATCTCACCTAAACCGAACCAACAACAGCAGCTATGAACATGCCTCGATTTGGGCTGAAAAGAGCATCAAAAGTGGCGATTCATGGTTCAAAACAAAGCTACTGAAGTAAGGAAGAAAACCCCTCAAACCAATTGAGATTTCGACGTCGGACGGTAAAGTTATGGCCTCTCCAATTTGAAGGTGATGCGGGTGACGGGATTGTGAAGAAAAAGGAAAACAAATGCTACGGGAATGGGTTTGCTTCTTTCTCCTTTTCTTTAATTTAATAAACTGGTGTATATGTGTAATAATTGACCACAACATTTAATAAATTGAGTCCATTTATCCGGATTTTACTTATTTTAATAACTCATGTGTTATTTAAACTCTATATGAATTTTATATCGTTAAATTCTCCGATATTCTAAAATACATATTTTTAACACACTTCTTGAATTTATTTGGCATAAATAATTATTTTAATTTGCAACTCAATAATTATTCTAATTATTCCAAATTACCGGATAATTAATTACAGTGCCTTACACTTCTCCACCCCTTAAAATAAATTTTGTCCTCTAAATTTCTGTTTATACACATACATCTTACACACGATACGAAACTAACAATACAATATTAAGAATCAAACAGATATGGATAAGATGCTCTCATATTCTCTTCTGTTTCCCACGTTGATTCTTCTACACCATGCCTCGACCACTGAACACGTATAAGTGGTATAACTTTATTGCGTAAGGCTTTATCTTTACGATCCAAGATACAAACAGGATACTCAGTATACGATAGAGAAGGATCAAGTTCAACCTCATCAGGCTGAATCACATGAGATGGATCGGGCTCATACTTACGCAACATAGAAACATGGAAAACATTGTGGATGCCAGACAAGGACTGGGGCAAATCCAAACGATAAGCGCAAATCCCAATACGCTCAACAATCTCGTAGGGACAAACGAAACGAGGTGACAACTTACCTCTCATGCCAAAACGAACAACACCTCTAAACGGAGAGATCCTCAGAAACACAAAATCTCCAACTTGAAATTCTAGAGGTTGACGACGTCTGTTAGCATAACTAGCTTGCCGATCTTGGGAAGCTTTCATTCTCTGACGAATCAACTGGACTTTATCATGCATTTCCTGAACAATGTCAGGTCCAGTTAACTACTTCTTACCAAATTCATCCCAACAAAGAGGTGATCGACATCGTCTGCCATACAAAACTTCAAAAGGAGCCATACCAATAGTCACTTGGAAACTGTTGTTATATGAAAATTCTACTAGAGGTAAAGCTTCTTGCCAACTATCTATGAAATCCATAACCACTGCTCGAAGCATATCCCCAAGTGTCTGAATCGTACGCTCTGTCTGACCATCTGTCTGAGGATGGTAAGCAGTACTCATCGCAAATCGTGTACCCATTTCTTTTTGAAAACTAGTCCAAAACTTTGATGTGAATCTAGGGTCACGATCTGAGACTATTGCAACTGGAATTCCATGATGTCTCATAACATTTTTAATATACAGACAAGCCATCTTCTTGTACAAATACGTCCTCTCATACGGAATAAAGTGTGCTGATTTAGATAATCTGTCGACAATCACCCAAATGACATCGAAATGACGAGAATTACGTGGCAATTGCGTGACAAAATCCATAGCCACGTGCTCCCAGTTTCACTGAGGAACCTCAAGACTATGTAGTAATCCTCCAGGTCTCATTCGTTCTGCTTTGACTTGCTGACATATCATACAACGAGACACAAACTCAGCCACATCCTTTTTCATATTCTTCCACCAAACTGAGGCTGTAGAATATGATAAATTTTCCTGTCTCCTGAGTGGATACTATATCGAGTACAATGAGCTTCTTTAAGGATTGCTGTACGCAATTCAGGAATATTTGGGACAACCAACCTACCATTCAACCGAAGAGAATCATCTGAGTGAATTGAGAAACCAGATTGGTGTCCTTGAGATACTAACTCATAAGATTTCAGAATTCGATCATCAGTTTTATGAGCTGACTTTACAATCTGAAACAACTCTGGCTCAACAGAAATCTGAGATACACAAACAGCATTACCTTGGATTTGAAAATCCATTCCAGAAGTGCAAATATCCTCTCGTAACTTAGAAACATGAATCGAGGATAGATTAACATCAACAATCTTACGACTCAAAGCATCGGCAATGACATTCACTTTTCCCAGATGATACTGAATCTCACACTCATAATCTTTCAAAAGATCCATCGCACGTCTCTGTCTCATATTCAGATCTGACTGAGAGAACATATACTTCAAACTTTTGTGATCAGAATAGATTACAAATTGCTTCTCAAACAAATAATGCCTCAAAATCCTGAGAGCAAGAACGATAGCAGCCAATTCCAAGTCATGAAGAGGATACTTAGACTCATGCGGTTTCAACTGAAGAGAACCATAGGCCACCACTCTGCTATGCTGCATCAGTGATAAACATAAAAATTGTACATTTAAAGTGGAAACCTTGATTTATTGTTTACAAATATATATAGCACAATAAATACTTGACCACATTTATAAGTTTTGGTATATATTATATACTTATAAGATAATAATTTTTAACATAATATAAATATGATTATTTAATATATTGGAACCATTTTATTAAGTTGATTTCAATATTGTTCGTTAATGTTAACTTTATTAAAATACCAAGAGTGGATCCTTTAATCTCAACTACTTAAATTAAAATTTGAACAATTAAAATTTACCCATTAAAGATTCAAACAATTAAAATTAGAAAGAAACAAAAACAAAAACAAAACAAAAAGACATTGTAGTGGACTTGTAATTACCTTAGCTTCCCTGTGGATACGATATCGGACTCACCGAATTATACTACTTGTGGACAACCTGCTCTTGGGAGTGCAACAATCAAAGTGACAACAAGTTTTTGGCGCCGTTGCCGGGGAAGTATAATTTAATTTCAAGTCTATTTAATTTTGTTTACAGTTTATTTTTCTTTATTTGAATTTTTATTGCTTTTGTGTGTTTTTATTCTTTTGCATTTGCATTTGCATGAGCATTATTTGGTCACGTACACTTAGTGGTCGACTCATTCGAAATAACCCTTTATTTTCACAAAACATGGCGGAAGAACCCACAGTGCAATTTGTTGGCATCGTCCATGCTTGAATTTAAAGTTTCGATCGCCCAATAAGCTTTATGTTCCAATTCCACAGGCAAATGACAATGTTTTCCATAAACCAACCTATAGGGAGACATATTCAATGATGTTTTTAAAGCTTTTCGATATGCCCACAGTGCATCATTAAGTCGCAGAGACCAATTTTGGCGGAACAAAAAATATAAATTTTGGCAGCCTACTATCACGGTTAGAAGCTGAAATTTCGGACTAGGAACTCACAAGGTCGAAGTTTCTCTAGGCGCTAGCGGTCTCGAGGTGATAACCCACCGGAAACTCGTCGAAGTTACTGTTCACGAGCTAAAAAAATTCAAAAAACAAGCTGGAGTTACAAGGAAATCACAAGGCTTAAAACCCACTCCAACAAACAACAAAATTCCAAGGAACTAAACTTAAATCTCACCTTAACCGAACCGACAGCAGCAACTACGAACATGCCTCGATTTGGGATGAAACGAGCATCAAAAGTGGCGATTCATGGTTCAAAACGAAGCTACTGAAGTAAGGAAGAAATGTTAGAGTAGGTGCACGTCGAGCCAAGTGTTGGCCGAGTGTTCACAATGAAACTCTATGTATAAACATTCTTTATTTTAATAATATTTGAAATTATTGTTTTGGCACTTCTTTATCTGTATACCCATGCTAGTTGCATAGATAAAGTCCTTGAATATACAAATAGTAGAAAGAATATGAGATGCTCATATGATGAGTATCATGAAACTCATATTTACAATACTGTATATTCTAAACAGTTCTTAGTCAATTCAGCCGCCGCTAAGAAGGATATAGGCCGCTCAAGTTCGAGACTAGTATCTGCGATGTGAGTACCATGTTTCATTGGTAGGGTACATTGTGATGTCCGAGCATGCAGATAGGTGCTCCTTGTAGCGTGCACTGAACAACCCTCCATAAAGGACTTTCCAAGTGGTTCTCACTTATCAAGTGGAAATGTCCTAGTTTATGGTTGTACACCATTAGTCCTTATGACCCGGGACAACATTGAGACTCTATGTGCTAGCGTTTCACTTTGACTTGTTTACCGACTCTCATGGGGTCATCAGTTGGCAAGGTTTGGTGTTTTGTCGAAACATATAGGAGTCGATGCATTGTAGTTGGGGATTCACCGCTTATCTTAGGGTATGGATATCCTATGTGTTCTCATGTGTATGTAGTTTGAAATCTCTGATCAGAGTATGGTGGTAATTAAGAAAGGGGTTTCTTAGATTACACCATCAATGCAACTGCGACATGACACGTAGTATCGATTCATTGACAACTCTCGATATACCAGTGGTTGTCGAATCGGTCGAGATATATGAGTTGAAGGGACCGTACTGTACGCTAACCATAATTGAATAGTTCTTGCAGGCACTATCATTTGATACCTAGAGAATCATGTAAGCGATGCTGCTAGGCGTTTAACATGATTGGTTGGGTAATATCAGACTTGAGTTCTGACGTTCTTATTATCAAAGAGTTGATAAATAAGAATGGAGCAATTGGGGTATGCTCATATAAGGACATGTTTAGTCCGAATCACATGGAGATGCGAACCCACGGCTAGTTGTATCAATGAACCATTGAGGGCCACACAAGTACTAGCTTTCTAGATCCCGTTGAGAAGTAAAATAGTTCAATGTGTTGAACGGCTTATAAATGAGTTTATAAGTGTAAGAAAAAATAGAAGTATGACTTCTATGAGGGAAAAATGTAAATTTTAATTTATGGAAGTGTTCCTAAATTAAAAGTAGGTCAAGTAAATAATGTATTTGAAAATTGTGATTTTCATAAACATGGACTAAATTAAATTAATTCAAGTTTTGAATTAATTAAACACTAGTGGGCCTAGTAGAGTCTAAATAATTAAATTAATTCAAGTGTTGAATTAATTAAATAATATCGGGCCTTGTAGAGCCCAATTGGAAATAATTATTTAACTAGTGGGCTTGAGTAAAATCAAGTAAAGTTTAATTGGGCTCAAATATGTTTGAGACAATTTAAAAGTCCATGGGCCCTTTGTAAATGTTACAAGCCCACTTGATATGCATGCTTGGGAGGTGAAGGGTTGTGGAATACTTTTGATTAAAATATTGCATGGCATGCAACTTTTGGTTTTAGCATTTTGCACAACCAAGAAAATTGTTTTTCACTCTCCCTCCACCATAGACTTGGCCGAAATCTCTCCATCATTTTTCTCTCCATTTTTCTCTTCATTTTGGTTGAGGAATTCTTGCACTTCTCAAAGAAAAAAATCCTCATATTTTTCTAGTGCAAAATATGAGAGGATCTTCCTAGTTGGTGGTGGGCTTGATTTTTAACAAGGAGTGTTCAAAATAAGCTTGTAAAATTCATCCTTTCAAGAGCCAAGTTGTTTACAACTTGGTTGGAGCCATCATCAATCCAATGTGATTGATAGGTAACGATTTCTCAACACCCTATGAATGTCATAGTTGTGTTTTTGTATTTGCTACACTTGAAAATGTGGTGGCCGAAAATTTTTCTTCAAAAATTTGATTTTTTAAACTTCCGTTGCGCATTCGGGCACCGTAACCGATCCTCTTTCAAGTGGTATCAGAGCTATGGCTACGATTTTGGTGTAGCAAATACATAATATTATGTTGAGGTCGATTTCTAACCGCATGAGATAATTTTTTGCAACAAAAATCAAGGTCATGGAAGGGGAGAAAATGGGCAGCATGTTGCTGCCCATTTCTGGCAGCTCGGGCTGCCCGAGGGACTGCCCATTTCGGGCAGCAAGGGCAGCCCGAACAGCCCCTATGTTTAATTATAAAAAAAAAAATATGGGCATGTTGGCCGGAATCCGGCGACGGCGATGACGACTAGGGTTTCCAAAAGTGGTTTGGATTATCAAAGTGTCATGTGCCTTGATGTTGTTGGGCCATTGGATGGCTAACATATTTGTGAAATTTAAATGGACCAAAATGTTTTTGGTGAAAAATGATTTTTTTGGGGCCCTTAAGTTTAAAATTACAAAAGTTGCAAATATTTTCTCATGAAATAAATAATTGAAGTTGGACTTTAATTATTTATAGTAAATTGTGATTTACAAGAAATTCGATTATAAATAAATTAATTTGAAAGTAGCAAAGGAGTTTGTATACTTTGTTGATTAAGTTTATAATCGTGGCGGTTAGTGATTGGATCAAGATATATAATATTGGATCAATTAATTATTCAGATAATTAATTGATGGTGTATGATATGTGATATTATGCATGAAAGATGATCAAAAACCCAAGCCCAATTTGCTAGGTGTATTCTAGGATATTTTTGTTGAATGATTGTAATAATTATGAAATTTAAAGTGGGCTTGGTTTATGACCCGTTCCCACCCCATGAGATGTATCCCTATCTGCCATGGATATTTATTTGTAAATATTAGTATAGTGGAAAATCAAGATTGGAAGATGGTGGCCTTGATGATTATGAAGATCGAAGACATGTAAATATTTGAAGCTAATGTAATAGTTGCATTTGCATCCCATGCATTTCCCTAGGATTGGACCTAGGCCCGTGTTTAGCTCACACGGGCCATTAGTTTTGGGGCGATTGATCATCCTTGTTTTGTTTACTGTTTATAATATATGCATGATATGTTATAAATAATGAGTATGTGCGTTATTATTATGATAATAACAAAGTTGCATGAATCCGGCAAACATACGATCAAACATGGTGAGTTTTTAAATAAAATTAATGATGAGACCTTTCAAAATTAAAAACCCTCATTTTGAATAAGATTCAAAATTAATATCAAGCCCGAAAAGGGGAATTATAAATTTGTTTATAATTTCCATGTCTTCCATCGACAATGGGTGCATGATGAACGCTACCCGTGCTCGGGGCTCGGCTCATATTATTGGGGAGGCCCTGGGTGCCGGAAAGCTGTGACATCCATTGAAATGGTGATGTGAACTACGTGGAACTCCAATGATTTTGGCTCATATTATTGAGGGAACTCATGGCGACCGTCCATTAAGGGTCAACATCGATGGGTAAGGCTTGACACGTAAAGATGAACGACGTCATATTATTGGGTCCTAATCAAACATGAGACAAAAGTTTACGTAAAGGGTTGCATGGTGATGCAATTGGAAACTACCTTTTAGGAATTGTGATTGGCTGATATTATTCGGGATCATAATTCGCTAATTAGACCTTACGTACCTAATGAGGAAAGGAGTTTCCCGTTTTCACTAGAGGGTAGTGAAAATGTCAAAACAGTGGGAGCGAAAATTTATAAAGTAAAAGTCCATACTTTATATCTTACTAAATATTTTAAAATAGTAATTAAAATTTATCTATTTACTTTTCAGTACAATTTATTGACAATGTCTTCGATTCGCAATCCGCTGTCTGCTATACTCGAAAAGCACGTATTAACCGGACCTAATTATCTCACTTGGCTAAGAAACCTAAAGATCGTCTTGAACTCGGAAAGGATTGCATATACATTGACTGAGTCGCCCCCTGTTGAGGCCCCGACTAGATGTACTCCTGAGGAATTGTAGACCTACAAGGATTGGTGTGACCATGACTTGAAGGCCAAGTGTTATATGCAGGCTTCTATGAATGATGAGCTGCAGAGGCGTTTTGAGGATGCAAAGAGTGCTGCTGACATTCATTTGCACCTCAAGGAGCTCTTTGGTGAGCAAACTCGGCCTCTTAGGCATGCTACCGTCAAGGAGCTAATCACTTTGCGCATGCGAGACGGGGCCTCGGTCCATGAGCATGGCCTAAAGATGATTGGGCTCGTGGATAAGCTCGTTGGCATGGATCTGATTTTGTTTTCGGAGTTGACCACCAACGCGTTGCTGTTGTCATTGCCTAGCTCATTTGATCCTTTTCTGGTGAACTTCAACATGAACAAGATGGAGCCGACCCTTGAGGAGTTGGTGAACATGCTTGTGACTTTTGAGTCCACCATCAAGAAAGAGAAGCCGGTTCTTTATGTGGGCTCTTCATCTGGTACGAAGACCAGTCCACCTAGGAAGGGAAAGAAGCGTTCTTTCCAACGTCCTAAGAAGAACGTGCCCTTGAAGAGGTAGACTCCGAGTCCCGCTGTGGCAGCCACACCAGTCAAGTCTGACAGGACCGTTGATATTTGTCATCACTGCAAGAAGCCTGGACATTGGAGGCGTAAATGTAGGGAATATCTTGCCCAGAAGAGTTCTGGAAATGGTATGTTCTATATTGAAGTAAACTTTTCAATTAACTCTACTTCTTGGGTATTGGATACCGGCTGTGGCACACATCTCTGTAATGATTTGCAGGTGATGGGAAGAAGTAGGAGGCTCAGGCAAGGTGAGACCTTCTTAAGGATGGGCAATGGAGCAAGGGTTGCTGCCAAGGCTGTAGGAGATGTTTACTTGCATTTGAACAATGATTTTAAGTTTGTTTTGAGAGATGTTTTGTTTGTACCAGACTTTGTGAAAAACATTATTTCCATTTCTATGCTTGATAAAGATGGATTTTCTTGTTTATTTAGCAAAGGTGTTTGCAACATTTACAAGAATGAATATTTAATTGGTACTGGAGAAGTTGAAAACGATCTCTATACCTTAAAATTGAAAGATATTCCACTTAACAATGTCCAAGCTATAACAACAACAAACAAGCGAAAAACAAGATACTCTAAATTCGGCACTATTGTGGCATGCTCGATTAGGACATATTTCCCTAAGAAGGATGAACAAGCTAGTGGGAATAGGCATGTTTGATATGTCTGATATTAATGCTCTCACGACTTGTGAATCCTGTCTAAAAGGAAAGATGACCAAAATTTCCTTTAAGGGCCATGTGGAGCGAGCCAAAGGGTTATTGGATTTGATCCATACCGATGTGTGCGGTCCGCTTAGCATCACCACTAAGCATGGACATGTCTACTTAATCACCTTTACCGATGACTTTTCGAGGTATGGGTATGTGTATTTGATGAAATACAAGTCTGAAGCCTTTGAAAGGTTCAAAGAATTCAGAAGTGAAGTAGAGAAACAATTGGGACGAAGCATCAAGACACTTCGATCGGATCGAGGTGGTGAGTACTTGAGTGCCGAGTTCCAAGAGTATCTTAGGGAGAATGAGATTCTCTCGCAGTGGACTCCGCCCACTACACCGCAGTTGCATGGTGTTTCGGAGCATAGTAACCGAACTTTGATGGACATGGTTCGGTCTATGATGGGGTTCACGGAGTTGCCGCCATCCTTTTGGGGATATGCGCTTGAGACAGCGGCACTGTTGTTGAACAATGTTCATTCAAAGGCAGTTGATAAGACACCATATGAGATATGGATGGGTAAGCCTCCCAAATATTCTTATCTTAGAATATGGGGGTGCCCTGCTTATGTGAAGCAGGTAGTGGGAGATAAATTGGATAGTCGGTCCATTTTATGCTACTTTGTGGGATATCCAAGGAATTCAGTTGGATACTATTTCTATCATCCCCAAGAAACAAAGGTGTTTGTTTCTAGGAATGCAACCTTTTTGGAAAAGGAATTTATTGGATAGAAAAAGGAAGATGATAGAACTCGAAGAGGTTCGAGAGACACCAACAAATGAAGAACCCACACCCGAAGAGCCAAGAGAGGAGATACAAGCTCCTAGAAGACCCTAGAGAGTCTCGAGACAACCTATGAGGTATGGTCAGCTTCTTAAAGAGGGCCATGATGAGCCTATCCATGGATGTGATCCAAGGACCGTCAAGGAAGCGTTATCTGATGCCGATTCATCCAAGGGGCTTGAAGTAATGGAATCTGAGATGAATTCCATGTATTCGAACCAAGTGTGGAATATCGTGGATCCACCTGAGGGAACTGTTCCCATAGGGTGTAAATGAATTTACAAGAGGAAACTTGGGGCGGATGGGAAGGTATTGACCTTCAAAGCGCGATTGGTGGCAAAAAGATATACTCAAAGACAAGGAGTTGACTTTAAGGAATCCTCTTCTCCAGTTGCAATGTTCAAGTCGATAAGGATATTGCTAGCCATAGCTGCATGGTATGACTATGAGATATGGCAGATGGATTTCAAGAGAGCCTTTCTTAATGGAGATATTAAGGAAGAGATTTACATGTCTCAACCTGAAGGGTTTACATCTGTCGGAAGTGAGCATATGGTATGCAAACTTCAGAGATCTATTTATGGTCTAAAGCAGGCATCTAGGAGTTGGAACCTCAGATTCGACAGTACAATCAAAGAGTTTTGTTTTACTAAGAATCTTGAGGAACCCTGTGTGTATAAGAAGGTCAGTGGGAGTGCTGTGACATTCCTGGTGATTTATGTTGATGACTTTCTACTCATTGGGAATGATGTAGGAATGTTGCAATCAACTAAAATATGGTTAGCAAGTAAGTTCTCGATGCAGGACTTGGGTGAAGCATCTTTTGTATTGGGAATACAGATCTATAGAGATAGATCGAAAAGATTGCTTGGTCTCACCCATTCCACATACATTGATACCATCGTGAAGCGGTTCTCGATGGATGAGTCCAAGAGAGGACATCTACCAATGTGTCATGGCGTGTCCCTATCCAAGTCTATGTCTCCCAAGACTGATGCAGAGATAGCGGCGATGACAAGCATTCCTTATGCATCTGCGATTGGTAGCATCATGTATGGGATGATATCTACACGTCCTGACGTGGCTTTCGCACTAAGTGTAGTGAGTAGATGTAAGGTCCAAAATTTAGACAACGTAATCCAATTGCATGCGAATCTAGGAAATTTGAAAATGAGTAATTCATTATTTTAATTGCTTAATTAATTATGTAATATACATGCTTACATGTTAATTATGATTTTATTATCATCATGCATAAAACTGTATTTTCAAGTATTATTCAAGTGACGATCGAGGAACGGGGACCGAGGGCTGAAAAACGTAAAATGTTTTTATTAAATAATTGTTTTGAATTATTTAAAATATGGTCGATGCTTTTTAGTATTTTTGAAAATAAAGGATTGTGAGGTGATTTTATACGCCGGGACGTAGATTTTATCGGTGTCGGTTTTTCAACAAAAATACGAACTTTTTGACAACCCGGCTATTAAATTCACGAACCATTTTTACCAAAACTATTTTAACACTTTATTTAAAACCTAATTAAAACTAATGGGCTTAATTTTGAGGCCTAATGGGCCTAAAGCCTAATTAGTAAGTAATTAGTATAAATAATGTATTTTAAAACCCCAAAACCTCACAAATTTCACTCCTATCTAATTAAGGATTCGGCCACCCTATTTTAAAAATCAGAAAACACTCCCCACCCTCTCTTATACACACACACGGCACACACAAGTATCAACAAGGAGATTTTCGAAGGGTGTTGGTGATCAAGCCAAGGTTTTCATCCCGTTCTTCGTCGTCAACGGATATTCGTGCGTATACAACGCAAAGGCACGCCTAAATCTTTCTTTTCTCATCCATCATATCATAATATTGTTGTAAATTATTGGATGCATGAAGTACCTAACATATGTTTTAAGAATTTCAAATTTTATACACATGCAAGCTTCGGTTTTCATTAATTGTGATGCATTAAATTGTTCAAGCATGTTAGGGGGCTGCCACGATGTCTAGACGCGATTAGGGAAGGCACATACACGAGTTGTAATCCTACAAAACCTTTACAACCCTCGGGTAACTTTCATAGAATCAAGAACATGCAAGCCGAGAAGTTGCTGTCATGAGTTTAGGGGGTGCGGTCTTTGCATGGCAAGGGCTAGGGCTTGGTTGGTTCGTTCCAGGGACTAGCCAAGGTCATGAGGGAGTCTTGGAGGGAGTCCTAGCCAAGCTAGGACCCGTGCCAAGGGCTGGGAAAGAGTCCTAGCCGAGCTAGGACTCTACCCGAGAAAGTCGCGCAGATTGTTGCGCATGGTTGCGCTGCTGCCAGGCGACGAGGGCTTGGGCTGGGGTTCTATGGATGGTTCAAGCCGGTACACTAAAGTCCTAGGAGGGTGCACGAGGGATGGTTCAAGGGCTGGGCTCGTTGGTTCAGGGGTTGGGGCGCGACTTAGAGTCCTAGTGATACTAGGAGTCTCGGCCAGTTAGGTGCACTCTTGGGGAGTCTCGTTTTGGGTTTTGGTAAAGTTAGGACCCAGTAGTCTAGTTTAGGGTGTTGGGCAAGTTTTGGTTCGATTTTGTGGGGGGTAAATCGTGAAAATCGAGAGTTGGCTCGGTGGTGAAAATTATGTGTCATTTAGGGTTTTTAAAATAAGGAAAAATTGGAAAAACGGCTCACGGGGGTCGAGTCGTGGTTCATAAGGGCTAAAATAATATAAAAAGACTAAATTTAGAATTTAGAAATTTTATATTAAAGTTTGGGATTTTCGGGATTAAAACATCGTCAAAACATTTAATTAAAGATAAAAAAAAAGTCTAATATTTAAGCTAAATAAAATTATGAAAAAATTCATATAAGCTTAAATAAATATTTGAGACATGTTAGAGTCAAGAAATCAAGAAAAAAGTCAAATTCGAGAAATTTTACGTCTAGGGGTAAAACGGTCTATTTACACCTAAAAATTAGTAAAGGTCATGGCAGGGCCCTAAATGCTATTTTTATCATATTATGGTTATTTTTAAATGTATATGAGATGTTCATGATTTAATTATGATTTTTAAATGTCCATGGGATTTTTATGATTTAAGGAAGACATTTAAAAATACATGTTGCATGCTTGGTTTCAAAAACAAAAAAAAAATGTAAAGGCTATTCATGATTTTTCTAAAGTAATGAGCATGAAAAATGTTGAAGGAAGTATTGTTTCAAGAATGCTTCTCGAATTCACTCAACAATTTCAATCTCAACTCTGCTGGATAGTATTGTTTCAAGAATGCTTCTCGAAATCTTTGCCACGTGATTGGTCCGACTTCTGTCATATTTGCTGAGATTGTCTCCCACCATTTGGCCGCCTTTTCTTCTAGGAATGGTGTCACCACAGTCACTTTTAGTTCATTTGGCACTTCAAGCAATTGGAGTTGTGTCTCAATATTCTTGAGCCAGCCTTGACCAACTTCTGGGTCAGGGTTGCCGTCAAACGTTGGGACTCGATTCCTCCGAAGAGATTCACAATGGTGTTTGATTCCATTCGGTGGTGGAGGTGGTGGTGGCTGATTAGTGTTGGTATTTAAATGGCTCATTCCTTGGAGGGTTGTTGCCACAATGGTTGCTATGGCCATTAAATCTTCTCTGCTAAGGCCAACTCTTGCTGGTGGTGGAGTATCTTTGTTGATATTGTTATTGTTATTGCAATCATTGTTGCGATTGGCATATCGCGGATTGCGGTTGTTACGATGGGGTCTCTCTGCCATTTCCTAACGCATGAGAATTTCTAAGAGGTTTGAATAATTATGTACAAAATTATGAAGATTATCTCAATTATGAAATCAATCAAGGAATAGATCAAATAAACTTTTTATTGATTTCAATGAAAAGGAAAAGCAATACAAATCAAGGTTTTCAGAAGTGCAATGATAAGAAGTACAAAAGAAAGGAAATGGATTATAAATCTTTATTACAATTAATCACGACACTAAATACTCAATCATCTAAAATCTCGCCATCTCCTAGCACTTCGTCTTCCATCTGTTCTTCTACCGGTTCTACTTCCGGCTCCAATGCCATAATGATGGCATCCTCAAGATGATGAACATGATGCTGTAATTGTTCATTTTGCATAGTCAAATTCTCCACCAAATTCTGCAGTTCTTGAATGGTTGCCTTATCTTGCTGATGGCGTTGTTTTTCCATCGGCAACATTTGTTGAATCTGAGACTGTAGTGCTTGAGATTCCTCTAACATTCGTTGGCGTAATCCATCCATTTCAAGAGCTATTGTTTGGGAAGCTTCTAGTTTGTTCTTGGTCGTTTCGTGCTGTTTTTCTTCTGAGTTAAGATAATAAGCAAACCTTTGCACGTTAGCCTGAAGATGGTCTTTGATATCTTCTAGTTCTTGTTTTTCCTTTTTCAAGTTTTCATATACCAAGTCTTTGGCTAACAATTGATCTTGATATTTTTGTTGTTCCTCATAAAGTTGCGCTCTAAGATGTGCCATTGCAATTTCGTGGTCGCTAAGGGCAAGTTCACACATACATTTGGGTATTTCAGCACTAGTACGGGGAGCCATTTCCTGAAATAAAACAAATGGAAAGGCTTAGAACAAGGAGTTATGATATTCACGATTAGTACCCAAAAACGACAAAACGTGATTTTGGATGCTTCAACAATAGAATGTTGCGATTTTCAGATGTCACGATAAGAATAGTGAATATTGTTCATTGGTAGGAAGTCGCTAGGGTCTTGCCAAAAACTGACTTTGTCAAATTTCCTATGGAAATTTGCCAGCCGGATTATGAACCTAGAGGGCTCTGATACCACTTAAATGTCACGTCCCGATACCGAGGTGAGTTGACATCCGGCGTTGTTTTACAATTATTCAATTGTAAATCAACAAGCCTCGTAGTTTAGTGTACAACCAAACCAGTCTTTTTCCTAAAACATATATTGTCTTTACAACGTAATCAACTTAACAAACGAATGCGGAAACGAACAACGTAAAAATTAAAGATAGCCAAATTCCAAAGTATGTTTTGATCAACTGAAACCTTGTTACCATCCCCAGAAATTCATTTGCTCTTCTTCTTCAACTTGTTTTTCATTCTTATCTGAGAGTGAGAGGTGTAAGGGTGAGTATTTTGTTAAATACTCAGCAAGTGGGGTCCGATCGATCATAATAATACAAGGATATACATACATAGATCTTAACAATTCGAAATTTCTCGTGTCTCAACAAATGTCGGGACAATAAATAGATAAAATGATAGACATGACATAACTTATATATATTTATGTAAATATTAAGTGAATTTCATGTCACAATAATAATTCATAACAAAAGTCAAGACTTGATATTAACCATGAGCAAACATAATTTATCATATGTATATAGACATATCATATATTATTCGTATTGTACTGTTACTTCATCTTATTATCCATGATGTTACTGATCAGTCCCATATATGTAATTCCTCTAAGGGGTGAGGCCATATATCGGTTATTATTACTCACCGCATCAGGGTCATAAACTTGTCATATCTTATCATGTTTTAGGAAAATTTTCCTTTTTACTATTTCTAACTTGAATCATAACAGTGCCTTTAAACATAATTCTTAGAATACACCAAATTGGTGTTTAAAAACATATATTAAAATATAACATGAAACGAAGACAACATAATTTTGAAACGAAAGGAACATGCACTTGAAATTGATTTAAACATGCTTAACAATTTATCGAAACAAAATATTCATATATCAATTCGAAGGGATATATCATTTCGATCGAATTTTTGAAAACATACTTAAATATTTTAAAACATAAGCCCCCTTACAGAAAGGTGCTCCTAATTTATGGAAGAAACAAGCTTGAAGTTAACGTCCGAAAATCCGTAAAATTGCTAAATTTGCTTGAATTCCGAGCAGTATTCTTGTAAATATGTTTCCAAGAAATTGAACCGTTGGATGAGGCTGAAAGTTGGATATGATTTTTAGAACATTTGAAAGTGTATTATGAACAGTGGAGATCGGATTCTGAGCTCGGGAGTGATGGGACGAATTTCCAGAAATATAACAGAATTTTTGCTCCTAAATTTCACTTCAAGGAAGGTTAATGGTTGCAAACTTCAAGCTTGCTCTAGATGGAGAGGTTTTGGTGTGATTTCCCTCAAATTCAATACATCTATTTATAGGCAAAATTTGAAAATAATTTCCACAATTTGATGCATACTTTAATATATTTTATTTATTTTAGTCAAAACTTTGGCACATTTGATTTTTCAATTTTTTGCACTCATGTTTTTGCACTTATGTTTTGTCAATGTTTTGCACTCATTTTTTTTTAATGTTTTACACTTCATAATAGTTAATAATAATAATAATAGCCATAATAATAGTAATAATATTCATAATTCTTACATTCTCGGTTCTTTTTTATCTTTAATCACAATGTCAAATTTTTGGAGCAACAAAATCCATCGTATCAGTCGTTGCTTTGCATCCTGTTTGGTCAATAAATATCTAATAGCTGAATGATCAGTAAACACAATAGTCGTTGATCCAATCAAATAAGAACGAAATTCATCTAATGCAAATATTACAGAAAGTAGTTCTTTTTCAGTTGTGGAGTAATTCATTTGAGCATTGTTCAAAGTTCTACTTGCATAATATATCATATAAGGCTTACCGTTTCTTCTTTGACCCAATACTGCACCGACTGCATAATCACTCGCGTCACACATGATTTCAAATGGTAAAGACCAATCAGGAGGTTGCATGATAGGAGATGATGTTAAATCTCGAATGATTTTATCAAAAGCATTTTGACATTCTTGAGTCCACTCAAATGCAGTGTCTTTTGTTAAGAGGTTACCAATGGGTTTAGAGATTAAACTAAAGTCTTTTATAAACCTCCTATAAAATCCAACAAAAACCAAAAATGAGCGAATTTCTTTAAGGGTTTTTGGAGGGGGTAAATTGGCAATGACATCAACTTTTGCTTTATCAACTTCAATTCCATGAGATGACACGACATGTCCCAAAACAATCTCAGAAGTAATCATGTAATGACATTTTTTTCAATTTAAAATAAGACCTTTTTCCTCACATCTTTTTAAAAATCTTTCCAAATTTTAAAGACAATTATCAAATGTATTCCCAAAAACAGTTAAATTATCCATGAAAATCTCCAAAAAATTTTCAACCATGTCACTAAAATACTTAGCATACATCTTTGAAATGTTGCTGGAGCATTGCATAAACCAAATGGCATCCTTCTAAATGTAAATGTTCCAAAAGGACATGTGAATGTAGTTTTATCTTGATCTTCGAGTGCAATGGGAATTTGATAATAACCTGAATATCCATCAAGAAAACAGTAGTAGGGATGACCTACTACTCTTTCTAAAATTTGATCCAAAAATAGTAATGGAAAATGATCTTTTCTAGTGGCGTCATTTAATTTTCTATAATCAATACACATCCGCCAACTATTTGGGACTCGACTTGTTAACAATTCACCTTTTTCATTTTTTTATCACCGTAATGCCAGATTGTTTTGAAACTAGTTGTGTTGGGCTTACCCACTTACTATCAGAAATAGGGTAGATAATTCCAACATCAAGTAGTTTGAGAACTTCAGTTTTCACAACATCTTTCATGTATGGATTTAATCTCTTTTGTAGTTGTTGAGATGTTTTACCATTTTCTTCTAAGTGAATTTTGTGAGTTAAAATTAGTGGATTAATCCCCTTCAGATCTTTTAGTGTCCAACCAATTGCATTTTTATGTCTTTTAAGCATATCAACTAATTTACCTTCTTGATCACTTTCTAGTTTGGAAGAAATTACCACCAGATATATTTCATCTTCTCCAAGAAATGAATACTTCAATTCTTCTGGCAAGAGTTTTAACTCCAATATGGGTGATTCATCTTTGTTCTCATATTTTGCCTCAAATTCTTTCTCTGATCCTAGTAACGAGTTATACTTGATAAAATCATCAAGATCAATTTCAATATTTTCTTTAACAGTATCAATTGAACAAATATCTAATTGGTCACAAGTACTCCCTTCTTGAATGTTTTCTTCCACGAGAGTTTCAATAAGATTTTCATCTTCGCTTTCATTTCCTTTGTCATGTGGTTGCAAACAAATATTAAAAAAATTAAGCTCCAAGGTCATGTTACCAAATGACAACTTCATTATTCCATTCCTGCAATTTATAAGAGCATTAGAAGTTGCTAAAAATGGACGACCCAAAATTACAGGAATTGCATTACAAGCTTCGATAGCTTGTGTATCTAAAACTATGAAATCGACAGGATATACAAAGTTATCAACTTGGACCAACACGTCTTCTACCATATCTCTTGGAACTTTAACAGATCTATCGGCAAGTAAAAGTGTTACCGAAATTTGTTTTAACTCGCCTAGATTGAGTTCTTGATAAACTGAATATGGAAGTAAATTCACACTAACTCCAAGATCAAGCAAGGCTTTTTTAATCTATCGTTCTCCAATAATACATGAAATAGTAGGACAAACAGGGTCTTTGTATTTCAAAGTATTATTATTTTGAATGATTTCACTTACTTATTCGGCTAAAAATGTTTTCTTTTTCACATTAAATTTTCTTTTCACGGTGTACAAGTCTTTCAAAAATTTGGCATATGATGGTACCTGCTTTATTGCATCTAATAAAGGAATATTACTTTTACTTGTTTAAAAATATCATATATATCAGAATTCATATTTAATTTTTTTGTATTTTTCAATGCATGAGGGAATGGTGGTGGCTCTGTCTGTTGATCCTCCTCTTCTCAAGTTATGGGTTCCACTTCCTTACCCTTTGGAGTTGATTTATCATCATCTTCACAACGTTCAAGAATGGATTTTTCCACAACTTTACCACTGCGAAGGGTAATAACAGATTTTACCTGATCTATTGGTTGAGTTCCAGAAGTTCCAGTTTCTGAATGATGATCCTTGGGATTAGGCTATGGTTGTGAAGGAAAGTTACCTTTTTCATGAACATTAAGTGCAGATGCAAATTTAGCAAGAGTATCTTTCAAATCTGTCATGGTTTGAGCAGTTTGAGTATTGATAGAATCTTTCTTTGCAATGAAAGAATTCAATATATCTTCCAAGTTTCTTTTAGGTGGAGGAACATAAGGTGCATAATTTTGAAAATTTTATTGATTTTGGAAATGTGGTTGTGAAAATTGTGCAGCATTATCATTCCTCTAACTAAAATTTGGATGATTTCGCCAACCTGGATTGTAACTTTGAGAATAAAGTTCAAAATTTGGCCTTTTGAAATTGTTCAAAACATTTACTAGTTCATGGAGACATTCTTTAAAAGGGGGCAAAGTGCGACAATCTTTTGTAGAATGATCATTTGTATCACAGATGTGACACACAATTTCTTGAACAGATTTTAATTGACCATTCTTTTTCAATTCAAGTGCCTCAACTTTTCTCGCCAAAGAGATAAATCTAGCTTGAAGATCATGTTCATCCTTGAGAGTGTACATACCTCCACCAGATGTGGGAGATTGAATCTTGTTTGATCGTTCGATTGTACCTATAGTGTCCCAATTTTGACCATTTTCAGCTAATGAATCGAGATACTCAATTGCCTCATTTGGATCTTTACCTTCAAATGTTCCATTACACATAAATTCAACCATTTACCTATCTTTAGGTGTTAAGCCTTCATAAAATTGCGAAACAACTCTCCAAATTTCAAAAACATGATGTGGACAAAGATTAAGCAATTCTTTATATATATCCCTACACTGATAAAAAGTTTCTACTTGTTTTTGAGTGAAAGTGATGATTTGCCTTTTCAAAGAATTTGTTCTATGAGATGGAAAAAACTTTTTCAAAAATTGTTGTTGCAATTCATCCCAAGTTCGAATGGATCCCGATCTAAGATTTTGTAGCCAAGTTTTAACTTTATCTTTTAAATAAAAAGGAAAAAGCTTAAGTCGAATGGTGTTCATGCTACAATTTAGATCATTATATGTGTTGCGCACTTCTTTAAACTCTCGTAAATACATGTATAGATTTTCAGAATCTAAACCATGAAAGTTGGGTAAAAGTTGGATAATACTAGGCTTAAAATTGAAATGAGATGCATCAGGTGGAGAAACTAGACATGAAGGTGCACTAGTACGTGTAGGATTCATGTGATCTCTAATTGTTCTTCGTCTATCATGATAATGTTGAGATTGAATTTCATCTTCATTTTCTTGGATGGGTTCTTTCGCCATGTTTTATGAAAATAAAGGGTTATTTTGAATGAGTTGACCACAAAGTGTATGTGACCAAATGGTCATGCAAATGCAAAAGAAAAACACACAAAAGCAATAAAAATTCAAAGAAAGAAAAACAAAATATAAACAAAATTAAATAAACTTGAAATTAAATTATACTTCCCCGGAAACGGCGCCAAAAACTTGATGCGACTTTGATTGTTGCACTCCCAAGAGCAGGTTGTCCACAAGTAATATAATTTGATGAGTCCGAATATCATATCCACAGGAAAGCCAAGGTAGTTACAAGTCCACTACAATGTTCTTTTGTTTTGTTTTTTTTTTTTATTTTAATTGTTTGAATCTTTAATTGATAATTTTTAATAATTCAAATTTTAATTTAAGTAGTTGAGATTAAAGGATCCACTCTTGGTATTTTAATAAAGTTATCATTAATGAATATTATTGAAATCCACTTAATAAAATGGTTCTAATATTTTAAATAATCATATTTATATTATGTTATATATAATTATCTTAAAAGTACATAATATATACCAAAACTTATAAATGTTGTTAATTATTTATTGTGCTATATATATATTTGTAAACAATAAATCAAGGTTCCCACTTTAAATGGTTGGTATAACCAAACTAACATTTAAATGGTACCAATAAATTAATATTATGATATATTGATATATAATAAATCAAGGCATCCATTTTAAATGGTTGGTAATATCAAACTAACATTTAAATTGTTCCAAGAATTTAATATTATGATATATTCATATATTATCAAGGCATCCACTTTAAATGGTTGATAATACCAAACTAATATTTAAATGGTTCCAAGAATTTAGTGTAACATATAGCAATAATAAATCAAAACTCCCACTTATAAGTAGGGTATAATAATGATTAAAGAAATAAATATAACATAAGCAATAAATAATGATTCAATAATATAAAACATAGATTCTTACCTTTTAATAACCTTATTATCATGCCAAGAGTTTAAATTTTTCATCTCAACTTTGGAAAGTTAGCTACTCATTATTCAAAGTGTAAAACATTGAATATGAAATTAACATGCTAATTATATTTAATTGAAGAAATAAAGGAAAAACAAATAGAGAAATATTATGAACTCAAAGGTTTTTTCATAAAATGAAGGATATCTCAATATATTACAATGTTTCTCTATTTATAGCCAAATTTGGAGAGACAACCACAAATAAAATATTAATTTTTTACGCATAAGTCTTCATCGGTGTTCCAAGAAATTATGTCATCATACACATCACTTTTGAAAATCTTTCCATCCGAATTTTTTTTCCACATAAAACAAAACATGTAGATAATTGAGTTGTTTGAATTGTGGTATTTTTTTTATTTTTTTTAGCGTTTGACAAAGTAATTTGAGTGATATGGTCAAAATGCTAGAGCATGGTAAAACTGTCACTCTTTTAATAACTTTATTTGTTGCTTAATTTGATCTCAATTGTGAAAGGATTTTTTTCTCATGCTTGTCACCAATATTGTAGATATTAACATCAACTTTCTACAGGTCCAAGAATCATCTTAATCCCATTTGCAATGCCAATGTTATTCTTTTTTTTATCGAACATGTAAAAATAGTAATAACTTATAATTACACAACAACTTATATTTTATACAATTTATTATAAAATATATAATATTTAAACATTTAATAAAATAAACTTATTTGTCAAACTCCAAAACTTTGATTCTAATAGGTGTGTTGTGGGTTTCCCTCATAATGTCTTCTCTCAGCGAATCACCGCTAGGAACCCACAGTCGGTCTCGATATCGGACTATGACATCCTCAAAAGAATACAATCTCAGGCCCTTGGACTCATCCCTCTGTCTCCACTTCTGTAACTTCTCATCAGATGACTGCCCTGCTCGAATCCTGTCTCTCAGCGTCGACTGCACTATCAAGATAGAAAGATTAGAAGCGTCGCCCTTAGCATAAACTGCAAGCTCAAATCTCTGAATCTCTACCTGCAACGGCTTCTGTGCAGACAACTGTGCAATCACTGCATTATTCCTACTCAGTGCGTCGGCAACCACATTAGCCTTACTCGGATGGTAGCTAATGTCGCAGTCGTAATCCTTTACCAGCTCTAACCATCTCCTCTATCTAATATTCAGCTCTTTCTGTGTGAAGAAGTAATTCAAACTCTTGTGATCTGTGAAAATCTTGCACTTCTCCCCATACAGATAGTGTATCTAAATCTTCAGGACGAATACTGTTGCTGCTAGCTCGAGGTCATGAGTCTGATAATTCTTCTCATGAACCTTTAGTTGTCTGGACGCATAGGCTATCACTCTATCATGCTGCATCAAAACTGCACCCAAACCAAGTTTCGAAGCATATATATACAGAACAAACTCTCTCTGCCCTGATGGCATCGCTAGAACTGGCACTTAAGTCAATGCTTGCTTCAGATTTTCAAAACTTTCCTTGCACTCTGATCCCCAAATGAATTTGGCATTCTTCTTCGTCAAGGCGGTCATGGTTACCGCAATAGAAGAGAAGCCCTGAATAAACTTCCTGCAGTATCCAGCTAATCCCAAGAAACTACGGATCTCGGTCATACTCTTAGGCACTGGCCAATCTCTGACTGTCTCAACCTTGCTGGGATCCACCTCGACTCCATCAATGGAAATAATGTGGTCCAAGAATGTCACTCTGTCTAGCCAGAACTCACACTTTCTGAACTTGGAATATAATTGTATGTCCTTCAAACTATGTACCGCGGTCCTCAAGTGCTGATGAAGCTCCTCTCTGCTCTTCGAATAAATCATAATATCGTCTATGAAAACTATAACGAAGTGATCCAAATACGGCTGAAATATGAAATTCATGAGATCCATGAAGATCGCTGGCACGTTAGTCAGTCTGAATGACATCACCATAAACTCATAGTTCCCATAATGTGTCTTGAAAGCCGTCTTGTGTATATCAGACTCTCTCACCTTCAACTGGGGGTATCCTGATCAAATATCTATCTTCGAAAACACTAATGCTCCCTGAAGCTGATCAAATAAGTCTTCGATCCTAGGCAGAGGATACTTGTTATTGACTGTGACCCTGTTCAGCTCTATATAATCGATACAGAGTCGCATGCTGTCGTTTTTCTTCTTCACAAACAGTACCGGCGCGCTCCATAGAGAAAAACTCGAGCGAATAAAACTCTTGTCCAACAAATCCTGAATCTGATTCTTCAACTATTTCATCTTTGTAGGTCCTAAACGATAGGGTGCCTTAGAAATCGACTATGTACCCGACATTAGCTCAATAGAAAAGTCCACCTCTCGGTCTATTGGAATGCCTTAAACATCCTCCGGAAAGACACTAGGAAAATCTCTGGCAATCTCTACATCCTCTAGCATCTGGCTGGCTGGCTCAGATACTGACACAATTCTCGCCAGAAATTCTTGACAGCCTCTCTTCAGAAGTTTTCTAGCACAAATACAGGAAATGATGTGCGGCATCTGCTGGTTCCTCGCTGCCTCAAAAACAAAGAAATTCCCGCTAGAAACTCGAACAGATACTGATCTCTGTCGAAAATCTA
This sequence comes from Primulina huaijiensis, assembly GCF_012295235.1. Lineage (NCBI taxonomy): Eukaryota > Viridiplantae > Streptophyta > Magnoliopsida > Lamiales > Gesneriaceae > Primulina > Primulina huaijiensis. The sequence goes on along the minus strand of NC_133315.1, from coordinate 8,054,783 downwards.
TCAAAGCTCCATTCGTCGAAAGCCAGTCCATACACCGAATGATGTCAAACTCAGGAATCGGTAGCACAATCAGATCTGCTGAACATCATTCTCCTGCAATCGAAGCTCCAAACTCTTCACTATCCTCGAATAAACATCTGATCACCAGAAAGAATCGAAACTTTAAAACCCAAATCCATGGCTTTTGGTACAATTCTCAGTCACTTGACAAAAGTCTCGGATATGAATGAATGTGTAGCTCCTGAATCGAGCAGTGCAAAAGTGGCTACATTTTAAATAAATATCCTTCCTGCGACAAAATATACCATCAAATCCGTTCAAGCCTAATAAATTCAAGATTTTTTTATCAATACAACCCATAATTATCGAAAAATTTTCAATTAAATCCCTAGAATTCCTCGAATTTACACGTATTTCCCAACCAAAATTTCTAGAAATTAACATTTCGGTTCCTAAGATTTTTGAAATAATCATTCCTACCCCTAAAAATTATCGAAATTTAGCTATCGAGGCCCCCTAAAATTCGGTTTTCTCACCAATAGGCCCTAAAATTTTCGAAAAATTCAATTTTGGCTTTGTAGTTACCGAATTTGCCCAAACAATGCCTGAAATTCAGAATTTACATATTAGTCCCTGATATTTTTGAATTTTTGCACTTAAGTCCTTAAATTTAATTTTTTTTTCAGTTATTGCCATTTAACCCTTAAAATTCTTAAATTAAATCAATTCAACCCCGTAAGTACACCTAATTATAACATTCAACCTAGTTTATTCTAAGTTCTCGATCCCAAAAGTAATTCCATCAATCAAATGAACATTCCATGCAATCCAGGCAATATTAAAAGTTTTTAAGCAAGAATTTTACCAGTGATCAGTGTCGAGTCTGCCTCTGCCTCCGCCTCCTAGGCATGCATAACATAAACCCTGTCAGCAGTAGGGCCCTTGTTCCTCAGGTAGTCTGCAGCTTTGTGGCCTTCCTCCTTGCAAATAAAGCACTTAAATATCCTCCACATGCACTTACCGTAATGGAATCGGTTGCATTGCTTGCAGGGCTGCCTCTCTTCCTGCTTGGGAGCACCTGGTGCCTGCGGTGGCTTTTTGTGAGGACCCGGACGCTAATTCATGTCTTAATCATTATTAAAGTCAAATATAACAATTAAGATAAGTGGGACTAAATTTTTATTTTCTTTTGAAATTATAAATGTGGAAACGTAATGTATTCTATCTAATAAACATGTCAATATAAAAGTACAAATCATGTACTACATGTCTCTATCTCAACTAGGTTCAACAGTTATACATCAAGTGCTGAATCCTATTATGCTTCTGGGCCCGGATCTCCACACTAACTATCATCTCTCATCCTCTTCCTCATCTTGATCATGTCCCACCTGTTGTCATGCACACATACAAACAAGACAACAGCCGGATAACTCTGGTGAGAATTATATTCCGAGTATAAATCATGTATACATGCATTTCATATAAACAAGTATAAAAGCATGAACAGATAATCATAAAATGTATCAAATCAGACACATGAATCAACACAGACTCTGAATCACACTCAGTGACTCTTAGACTCACATAAATCAATGCAAACTCTGAATCACACTCCGTGAATCTTGGACTCTGACTCGACTCGTCCTAATCTACGGATCCCGATCTGAATAAGAACATACACCCACTTACTCTCCAATCGGGGTGGTGGTACATTCTTATTCACGGACTTTGACCCTTTCCGTATCGAATCTCAGCGATAGGAGCTGCTCTTCTCCCCAACATATCGATACGACCAAACGTCCGGCGTCTTGGCGACTCCGCCACAGACTAGGCGCATCCACCCTGGCATACCCTGACGATAACTAGGCATGTCCTGCCCTGGCATATCCTGCCAAACATCTGTGACAATGAGCAATGGGCCAGTGACGATTCCATCACTATCTGGCACCTCTGTCACGAGATCAATCGTCTATGACTAGGCGCATCCGCCTATTACTCAATACATAAATCAATAGATCAAAGATATCAATCTCATTCCATTGCAAATATCAATGCAACAAGGTAAAGTATGTGATTTAGGGGAACTCAAGTCAGATCTAACTCGAGTTATATCCTCCCGGTTCAACATTGATTTATACCTTTCTTTTCGTCGATCAATCTGGCTCTGTTCAGTCTTCGAAGCCTTCGATCCCAACTCTGGAATAACAGTATTGAGGAGTACAATATCATAATACAACCCAACACAAGTCAAATCAACTTTTGACGGCATAACGGCACAATATCGATATCCCCGGCAACTCAGACAATATGAGATATCAATCAACAACTCATAATCAATAACAACACAATCTGATATCAAATCTCAATCAAATACATTCTGAAAATCATACCAATTTCATATGGTATCTGTTCTTCAATCCGGTTTCAATTATACGATGTCTACGATATCAAGAACACCTTATATGAATCATATCCGATTCCTTCAACATCATATTTTCAAATCATATCAAAACATAAGAAAAATTACGTCTTGTCGAAGCGTGTAACGAGAGAAACACGGTACTGAACTCGGATTCAAAATCGGATGGCCGGATTTCACAAAATCACAATTCTAAACTATGAAAACTTTGAAGCTTCCCTGGGAGCTTCCTCGGTTTTTATCTTGTTTCATCTGAAGGAATTGAAGGATATATGTATATATATCTCCACTTGCATGTGTAAGAAACGTGGCTTATTTTTCTTGCATCTCAGTCGGCGCTCAGGCGGTCAAAAACTTTCGCTCGGGCGCCGAATGTTCGGTCCGAGAACTTTGCTTGTTATCCACTGGCGCTCGGGCGGTCAAAAACTACCGCTCGGGCGCCAGACGTTCTGTCCAAAGACAAAGCTGGTGGTGCACTGGCGCTTGGGCGGTCTTATTCTACCGCTCGGGCGCCAAAGGTTCTGTACAAATGATTAGTATTATGATGTACCGATGCCTGGCTACCCTACTCGAGCTCCTACAACTTCAATTCTGTCAAGTAAGTAATGTCTGATTACAGTGATTACATCTCGGGCATTACATTTCTCCCCCCCCCCCTAAGATCTGATTTAGTCCCCAAAATCACAGGCAATCAAATTACATCAAATAAGATATGAAGACATAACAGAAGCTAAAAAGGAAACTCACATTTATGAAATAACGCTGGGAATTTATGTCTCATGTCTGATTCAGTTTCCCAGGTTGCTTCTTCAATGCCATGACGACTCCACTGAACTTTCACAAGCGGAAAAGTCTTTGTTCTGAGCTGCTTTTCTTTGCGATCAAAAATCTGGATCGACTTTTCAAAATAACTCAGAGTTTCGTCCAGTTCTGCCTCATCTGGCTGAATAATATGTGAAGCATCAGGAATATATTTCCGCTATAAAGACACATGAAAGACATCAAGTATTCCAGATAAAGAAGATGGTAATGCGAGTCGATAGGCACAATCTCCTATCTTCTCGAGAATCTCATACGGCCCAATATATCGTGGAGACAACTTCCCTTTCTTGCTAAATCTGACAACGCCTCTGAAAGGTGAAATCTTCAAAAATATTGTCTCCTGCCTCAAATACCAACGGTCTTCGTCGCACATTGGCATATTTGGCCTGTCTATCTTGAGATGTCTTCATTCTTTGTCGAATAAGCTTCACTTTCTCAGTCATATCTCGGATCATATCAGGCCTAATCTAAGGTACCTCAGAGATATCGTCCCAATACAGAGGGGATCTGCAATGCTTGCCGTACAACCCTTCAAACGGTGCCATCTCTATACTCGTCTGATAGCTGTTGTTGTACGAAAACTCACAAAGAGGCAAAGAATCTTGCCAACTAGTGCCAAAATCTAGCACTACAGCTCCACGGATATCCTCCAATGTTTGGTTAGTTCGCTCCGACTATTTATCGGCCTGTGAGTGATATGTGAAAGAGCTTGTTGTATACTCTGCCAACAGTTCGAAATCAACTGAAAATCACGGTCTGATATAATCAACTTTGGCGTTCTGTGCAATCTGACCACCTCTTTGACAGAAATCTCAGTAATCTAGTCATATATGTACGTATTCATGTACAAACTAGAATCCACAGACTTGATTCGTCTGTCATTTTTATCTCAAATAAATGCTCAATTTCGAGAGGAATGCCGTAGTTTCATCGCGATATCCCTGGAAATGTGATCCATTTCCAATCAGGAATCGATAATCTACATAACAAATCTCCTGGTTTCATTCGTCCTGCTTTATTGGTGGCCAATTTAGACATCTCAGTACAAACTCTGCCACAATTGATCTCATCTGTTTTCCTAAAATCTGTCTTTTCAAGTCATTATACATTTTTCTATCATCAGAATAAATGTTGAATTAAAGATTGTGCACTTCTGACAATACCTGTCGTTTCAAATCCGAAACATCTGGCACAACAAATCGGTTATTTATATGCAATACAGTATCACATACCTGATATCTGATTGATACTCTGCTTTAATCATCGAAATCAAGTTTTGAACATTCTGATCAAATTTCTGAACTGCTTTAATTCGCAAAATCCGCTCTGATTTAACTCACACCGTATAGAGTCCCAACGATATGTAATCTGTATCAAATACTGATTTAAAAGATAACAAGCCTCAAGCAGATTCAATACAACAATCGTATATAATATCCTGCTAAATTCATGCAACCACGAATTTCTGACACCGATGTCGTGCTCAGCCAACTGATCACGGCCTCAACTGTGCTAAAATCAATCGATATACTCTCTTCGAATATCAACTATCCTGAATACAATCTATCTCAATCAAGATGCACATCTCAACAATTTCTGTATACAACATCTTAGTTCTCAGAATATTCAATACAGTTTTCGAATATTCGATTCAGTCAGTCATATGCTTTGAATATATCAGAATATCATAGATAAAACGAGCATAAAATAATCAGAATACTTCTAAACACTGGGTTCATCAATTCACAAACATAGATGGAGCATCCCAAGAGAAACATTCAATCAAATATAACTCTCGGCCAATAAATCTTCTAACTGATATTTCAATTCTTTCAATTCAACCAGTGTCATTCGGTACGGAGTTCTAGAAATAATAACAATACCTGGTATCGAATCAAGGCTGAAATTAATGTCTCTGACTGAAAGGCGAACCCGGAATCTCATCTGGGAAGACTTTAGCAACTCTTCTGTCACTGGCAAATCAGTCAACGGTACGCTCAATTTCAGTAAATCAACTGAATATATAAGGAATCACCGTTCTTCGGCCATTTCAGGTCCGAATCTTACCATTTCCTTGAAATAGTCTGTGATAGCTCTGTACTTGGTCAACATATCAGTATCAATAATGCGGTCTGAATTAGACAACACCAGTACAATACAAGCTAACTCAATCTCATTCTCATCCTACTGCAGTATCCGATGTTTCACCGAATTCACTGATATCAAACCTCTCCCAAACAGGTAAAGAGATAACTACTACAGTAGATACGAATTCAACAGATAAAGCATACATCAACGCAATTCATTTGGAATTCATATACAGGATGTACTAGTATTTCTCAATATATATATGCAGAATAATCATAAAAATCAATTACCTGCCACTATTTCATCAAGTGCATCCTGGGTCTGCTCCTCTGTCACTGCAACCACTCTGGCTTCCTTCTGGCCCTGGTTGTGAATAGGTAGAGGGTGGTAGCTGGGACAAGTGAACAACAGATGATGGTCTACCAGTCTGAGTCACTGATCCAGCTGATTCTGATCCCTGGAATCTTCGGAAACCTCTCTGTAGACAAACTCTCGCAAAATGTCCTGACTGTCTGCAGATGCGGCAACTACCAATTACTCCTTGGCATTGCTCGGTGGGGTGTCTCCTTTCGCAAGTTCTGCAGTAAATTCCTGTATAACTCTGACTAGACCCACTGGAGCTAGATGAACCGTTCCCTAACTTCTTAAAATGTTTCTTTCGAGCTTTCAACTGTTCCTTCTTTCCACTGCTGCTACCACCAGTCTCCAGTCTGAGAGGTGGTTGCTGTGGTCTCGATGTTGGAGGCATCAAAGAAGCTCCTTTTTGTCTCATCAGATAGGCTTCGGCTCTCTTGGCTCTACTCAGAGCATCAGCAAAAGTATAGGGTCGGCACGTGTTCACAAATGTCAATATCTCAGGAGTTAATCCCCTAATAAACTGATCGATCACAACTTCATCATTCTAAGTCACGTGAGGAGCAAAACGTAACAAGGTAGAAAATTTTGTCACATATTCTTCTATACTCATCTGACCCTGTTTCAAATTTTCAAATTCTGCCATCTTATCTTCTTGATACAAACTTGGGAAAAACCTTTTATAAAACTCAACTTTAAAGATCTTCCAAGTAATCATTGCACCACTCTGTTCTAAGGCCTCTTTAGTTGCGATCCACCAACTCTTCGCGACTTCCTGTAATTGGTGCCTAATCAATTTAACTCTACGCTCATCTGGATACTCGAGTGAATCAAATAGTATCTCAACATCATCTAGCCAACTCTTACAATCACTCGTTGTCTCAATACCCCTCAGAATCGACGGTTGAAATGACTTAAACTTCTTCAACTGTATTTCCATCGGAGTTTCTGACACATCCATCTGATCAGTCACCCTACTATCTCGTTCTGGAATTCTCCGAGGACGTATATCTGATTACCAAAAGAATTAGTAACCAAATACAACAGACCTGTTTCAGCCCTCCTTTGATCATCTTACTGCTGATCGAGAATCGGTCCTCAATAATACACATTACCAATCAAATCAAATCATCCAGGTAAACATGTATTAAATAAAGTAGTAAATCATGCTAGCATTCACAAGCAAGGAAAGAAAAATCATCCTACCCCGCTCACTAGCTTCTATCTAAGTCTAAGGTACCTACAGTTCTGGAACCTACTGCTCTGATACCACCTGTTGTGGGGACCCGGACGCTAATTCATGTCTTAATCATTATTAAAGTCAAATATAACAATTAAGACAAGTGGGACTAAATTTTTTTTTCTTTTGAAATTATAAATGTGGAAACGTAATGTATTCTATCTAATATACATGTCAATATAAAAGTACAAATCATGTACTATATGTCTCTATCTCAACTAGGTTCAATAGTTATACATCAAGTGCTGAATCCTATTATGCTTCTGGGCCCGGATCTCCACACTAACTATCATCTCTCATCCTCTTCCTGATCCTGATCATGTCCCACCTGTTGTCATGCACACATACAAACAAGACAACTGAAAGGGGATCGGTTACGGGTGTTCAAATGCGCAACGGAAGTTTTCAAAATTGTTTTTCAACAAAGAAAATTCGAACACCTCAACTATTATGTGTAGCAAATACAAAAACCACAACTATGACATTCATAGGGTGTTTAAAATGTTACCTATCAATCTCAAAGATTGATGTAATGGCTCCAACCAAGTTGTAAACAACTTGACTCTTCAAAGGCAAGACAAATCTACAAGCTCTCCTTGTTCTTGAGTCCTTCCTTCAAAATCAAGCCCACCACCAAACTTAAAAGATCCACCTTACACTTGCACTAGAAAATGTAGGGCATTTTTCTTTAAGAAGAGAATTGTTTCTCCAACTATTGAAGAACAAGATGAGAGAAAAAATTTGAGAGAAAATGTGTGCAAAAATTTTGGCCATTGTGTGTATTGTGTAGGGGAGAATGAGTTGTCTTGGTTGTGTAAAAAGCTAAAACCCTTTTTAGCATGCCAAGCCTAGAATATTGAAAAAGTGGTCTCCCAACTCTTCACCTCCCCATGCACATTATTTTTTATTTGGGCACGTAACAATTACAAAGCCCATGGACTTTTATTTAAATGTCTCAAACTCATTTGAGACCATTTAAACTTTACTTGATTTTACTCAAGCCCACTAGTTTAATAATTATTTCTAATTGGGCTCTAAAAGGCCCAATGTAATTTAATTAATCCAACATTTGAATTAATTTAATTATTTTGGCTCTACTAAGTCCACTAGTGTTTAATTAATTCAACACTTTGAATTAATTTAGTCCATAATAATGTTTAAGAAAATCACAATTTTCAAATACATTACTTGTTTGGCCAACTTTTAATTTAGGACACTTCCTCAAATTAAAAGTTACATTCTCTCATAGAAGTCATACTTCTATTTTTCCTTACGCCTATAAACTCCTTTATAATCCGTTCAACACATTGAACTATTTTACTTCTCAACGGGATCTAGAAAGCTAGTACTTGTGTGGCCCTCAATGGTTCATTGATACAACTAGCCGTGGGTTCACATTTCCATGTGATTCGGACTAAACATGTCCTTATACGAGCATACCCCAATTGCTCCATTCTTAATTATCAACTCCTTGATAATAAGAACGTCAGAACTCAAGTGTGATAGTACCCAACCAATCATGTTAAACCCTAGCAGCATCGCTTACATGATTCCCTAGGTATCAAATGATAGTGCCTGCAAGAACCATTCTATTATGGTTAGCGTACAGTACGGTCCCTTCATCTCATATATCCCAACCGATTCGACAACCATTGGTATATCGAGAGTTGTCAATTAATCGGTACTATGTGTCATGTCGTAGTTGCATCGATGATGTAATCTATGAAACCCCTTTCATAATTACCACCATACTCTGATCAGGGATTTCAAACTACATACACATAAGATATCCATACCCAAAGGTAAGCGGTGAATTCCCGACTACAATGCATCGACTCCTACATGTTTCGCCAAAACACTCAACCTTGCCACCTAATGACCCAATGAGAGTCGGTAAACAAGTCAAAGTGTAATGCTAGCATATAGAGTCTCAATGTTGTCCCGGGTCATAAGGACTAATGGTGTACAACCATAAACTAGGACGTTTCCACTCGATAAGTGAGAACCACTTGGAAAGTCCTTTATGGAGGGTTGTTCAGTGCACTCTACCAGGAGCACCTATCTGCATGCTCGGACATCACAATGTCCCCTACCAATGAAACATGGTACTCACATCGCAGATACTAGTCTCGAACTCGAGCGGCCTATATCCTTCTTAGCGGCGGCTGAATCGACTAGGAACTGTTTAGAATATACAGTATTCCAAATATGAGTTTCATGATACTCATCATATGAGCATCTCATATTCTTTCTACTATTTGTATATTCAAGGGCTTTATCTATGCAACTAGCATGGGTATATAGATAAAGATGTGCCAAAACAATAATTTCAAATATTATTAAAATAAAGATTGCTTATACATAGAGTTTCATTGTGAACACTCGGCCAACACTTGGCTCGACGTGCACCTACTCTAACAATCTCCCACTTGCACTAGAGCCAACTACCCATATACTTCAAACCAATTGATTCGCGATGCATCTCGAATAATGGTTCAGGTAAAGGCTTAGCTAGTGGATCAGCAACATTATCTGCGGAGCCGACTTAGTCGATAGACACTTCTCTTTCCACAATCTCTCCGAGGATGTGGTACTTTCTCAATACTTGTTTGGATTTCTGATGAGACCTTGGCTCCTTTGCCTGAGCTATGGCTCCCGTGTTTCACAAAACACCGGGATAGGAGCAACTCCATTAGGAATGACGTCCAACGCTTGGACGAAATTCCTTATCCAAACAGCCTCCTTTGCTGCATCCGATGCAGCAATGTATTCGGCCTCAGTGGTGGAATCCGCAGTACTGTCTCGCTTGGAACTCTTCCAAGAGACAGCAGCACCAATGAGCATGAATACGAACCTAGAGGTTGACTTTGAGTCATCGATATCGCTTTGGAAGCTAGAGTCGGTATAGCCTTCCAATTTCAGTTCTCCACCCCATAGACCAATAACAACTTACTGGTCCTTCTCAATTACTTGAGGATGTCTTTCACAGTTTTCAAGTGTGGAAGACCAGGGTTCGATTGATATCTATACACTACACTTAGTGCTAAAACCACGTCAGGACGTGTAGATATCATCCCATACATGATGCTACCAATCGCAGATGCATAAGGAATGCTCGTCATCGCCGCTATCTCTGCATCAGTCTTGGGAGACATAGACATGGATAGGGACACGCCATGACACATTGGTAGATGTCCTCTCTAGGACTCATCCATCGAGAACCGCTTCACGATGGTATCATGTATGTGGACTGGGTGATACCAAGCAATCTTCTTGAACTATCTCTATAGATCTGTATTCCCAATACAAAAGATGCTTCACCCAAGTCCTGCATCGAGAACTTACTCGCTAACCATATCTTAGTTGATTGCAACATTCCTACATCATTCCCAATGAGTAGAATGTCATCAACATAAAGCACAAGGAATGTCACCACACTCCCACTGACCTTCTTATACACACAGGGTTCCTCAGGATTCTTAGTAAAACCAAACTCTTTGATTGTATTATCGAATATGAGGTTCCAACTCCTAGATGCCTGCTTTAGACCATAAATAGATCTCTGAAGTTTGCATACCATATGCTCACTTCCGATAGATGTAAACCTTTCAGGTTGAGACATGTAAATCACTTTCTTAAAATCCCTATTAAGAAAGACTGTCTTGACATCCATCTGCCATATCTCATGGTCATACCATGCAGCCATGGCTAGCAATATCCTTATAGACTTGAACATTGCAATTGGAGAAAAGGTTTCCTCAAAGTCAACTCCTTGTCTTTGAGTATATCCTTTTGCCACCAATCGCTCCTTGAAGGTCAATACCTTCCCATCCGCCCCAAGTCCCTATGGGAACCGTTCCCTCAGGTGGATCCATAAGATCCCACACTTGGTTCGAATGCATGGAATTCATCTCAGATTCCATTGCTTCAAGCCACTTGGATGAATCGGCATCAGATAACGCTTCCTTGAAGGTCCTTGGATCACATCCATGGATAGGCTCATCATGGCCCTCTTCAAGAAGCAGACCATACCTCATAGGTGGTCTCGAGACTCTCTCGGATCTTCTAGGAGCTTGTATCTCCTCTCTTGGCTCTTCGGGTGTGGGTTCTTCAATTGTGGGTGTCTCTCGAACGTCTTCGAGTTCTATCATCTTCCTTTTCTATCCAATAGAAATTCTTTTTCCAAAAAGGTTGCATTCCTAGAAACAAACACCTTTGTTTCTTGGGGATGATAGAAATAGTATCCAACTGAATTCCTTGGATATCCCACAAAGTAACATAAAATGGATCGACTATCCAATTTATCTCCCACCACCTGCTTCACATAAGCAGGGCACCCCCATATTCTAAGATAAGAATGTCTGGGAGGCTTACCCATCCATATCTCATATGGAGTCTGCCTTTAAATGGACATTTAGTGGAATATCTTTCAATTTTAAGTTATAGAGATCGTTTTCAAGTTCTCCAGTACCAATCAAACATTCATTCTTGTAAATATTGCAAACACCTTTGCCAAAATAAACAAGAATATCCATCTTTATCAACATTGAAATGGAAACAATGTTTTCCTACCAAATCAGGTACAAACAAAACATCTCTTAAAAATTTAACTTAAAATTATTGTTCAACAATAAGTAAACATCTCCCAAGACTTGGCAGCAACTCTTGCCCATTGCCCATCCTCAAGAAGGTCTCACCTTCCCTGAGCCTCCTACTTCTTCCCATCACCTGTAAATCATTACAGAGATGTGAGCCACAGTCGGTATCCAATACCCAAGAAGTAGAGTTAATTGAAATGTTTACTTTAATATAGAACATACCATTTCCAGAACCCTTCTAGGCAAGATATTCCCAGCAGTTACGCTTCCAATGTCCAGGCTTCTTGCAGTGATGACATACATCAGCAGTCTTGTCAGCCTTAACTGGTGTGGCTGCCACAAAGGGATTCTGAGATTGCCTCATCAAGGGCACGTTCTTCTTGGGACGTTGGAAAGAACGCTTCTTTCCCTTCCCATGTGGATCAATCTTCGTATCAGATAAAGAACCCACATAAAGAACCGGCTTCTCTTTCTTGATGGTGGATTCAAAGGTCACAAGCATGTTCAGCAACTCCTCAAGTGTATATACTATCCTTTCCGAATTCAAGACGATTTTCAGGTTTCTTAGCCAAGTGAGGTAATTAGGTCCAGTTAATATGTGTTTGTCGAGTATTCCAGATAGCGGATTAAGAATCGAAGACATTGTCAAATTGTACTGAAAAGTAAGAACAGATAAATGTTGATGACTATTTTAAAATATTTGGTAAGATATAAAGTATGGACTTTTACTTTATAAATTTTCGCTCCCACTGTTTTGATATCTTTCACTACCCTCTAGTGAAAACGGGAAACTCCTTTCCTCAGTAGGTACGCAAGGTCCAATTAGCGAATTATGATCCCGAATAATATCAGCCAATCACAATTCCTAAAAGGTAGTTTCCAATTGCATCACCATGCAACTCTCTACATAAACTTTTGTCTCACGTTTGATTAGGACCCAATAATATGACTTCGTTCATCTTTACGTGTCAAGCCTTACCCATCGATGTTGAACCTTAATGGACGGTCGCCATGAATTCCCTCAATAATATGAGCCGAAATCATGGGAGTTCCACGTAGTTCACATCACCATGTCAATGGATGTCACAGCTTTCCGGCACCCAAGGCCCCCCAACAATATGAGCCGAGCCCGAGCACGGGTAGCGTTCATCATTCACCCATTGTCGATGGAAGACATGGAAATTATAAACAAATTTATAATTCCCCTTTTCGGGCTTGATATTAATTTTGAATCTTATTCAAAATGAGGATTTTTTAATTTTGAAAGGTCTCATCATTAATTTTATTTTAAAAGCTCGCCATGTTTGATCGTATGTTTGCCGGATTCATGCAACTTTGTTATTATCATAATAATAGCGCACATACTCATTATTTATAACATATTATGCATATATTATAAACAGTAAACAAAACAAGGATGATCAATCGTCCCAAAACTAATGGACCGTGTGAGCTAAACACGGGCATAGGTCCAATCCTAGGGAAATGTATGGGATGCAAATGCAACTATTACATATGCTTCCAATATTTACATGTCTTCGATCTTCATAATCATCAAGGCCACCATCTTCCAATCTTGATCTTCCACTATACTAATATTTACAAATAAATATCCATGGCAAATAGAGATACATCTCATGGGGGTGGGAACGGGCCATAAACCAAGCCCACTTTATAAATTGATAATTATTACAATCATTCAACACAAAATATCCTAGCATACACCTAGCAAATTGGGCTTGGACTTTTGATCATCCTTCATGCATAATATCACATATCATACACCATCAATTAATTATCACAATAATTAATTGATCCAATATTATATATCTTGATCCAATCACTAACCGCCACGATTATAAACTAAATTAACAAAGTATACAAACACCTTTGTCTACTTTC
>NC_133315.1:7942864-8041332 GCF_012295235.1 Primulina huaijiensis | reverse complement strand
CAACAACATCAAGGCCCATGAAACTTTTATAATCCAAAACACTTTTGGAAACCCTAGTCGTCATCGCCGTCGCCGGAGCTCCGTCGCCGGATTCCGGCCAACTCACAAAATTTTTTTTTTATTAAAAACAAGGGGTTGTTCGGGCAGCCCCTCGGGCTGCCCTTGCTGCCCGAAATGGGCAGCCCCACGGGCAGCCTGAGCTGCCCGAAATGGGCAGCAACTTGCTGCCCAAAGTTGCCCAAAAAACGGCCTTCAATTTGTTGCAAAAATCCATCTCATGCGGTTAGAAATCGACCTCAATATAATATCATGTATAAGCTACACAAAATAGTATCCATAGCTCTGATACCACTTGAAAGGGGATCGGTTATGGGTGTTTAATGCGCAACGGAAGTTTCCAAAATTGTTTTTCAACAAAGAAAATTCGAACACCTCAACTATTATGTGAAGAAAATACAAAAACCACAACTATAACATTCATAGGGTGTTTAAAATGTTACCTATCAATCTCGAAGATTGATGTAATGGCTCCAACCAAGTTGTAAACAACTTGGCTCTTCAAAAGCAAGACAAATCTACAAGCTCTCCTTGTTCTTGAGTCCTTCCTTCAAAATCAAGCTCACCACCAAACTTAAAAGATCCACCTTACACTTGCCCTAGAAAATGTAAGGCATTTCTCTTTGAGAAGAGAATTGTTTCTCCAACTATTGAAGAACAAGATGAGAGAAAAATTTTGAGAGAAAATGTGTGCCAACTGTTCTTCAATCCGGTTTCAATTATACGATGTCTACGATATCAAGAACACCTTATATGAATCATATCTGATTTTCCTTCAACATCATATTTTCAAATCATACCAAAACATAAGAAAACTTACGTCTTGTCGAAGCCTGTAACGAAAGGAACACGGTACTGAACTCGGATTCAAAATCGGATGGCCGGATTTCACAAAATCACAATTCTAAACTATGAAAACTTTGAAGCTTTCCTGGGAGCTTCCTTGTTTTTATCTTGTTTCATCTGAAGGAATTGAAGGATATATGTATATATATCTCCACTTGCATGTGTAAGAAACGTAGCTTATTTTTCTTGCATCTCAGTCGGCGCTCGGGCGATCAAAAACTATCGCTCGGGCGCGGAATGTTCTGTCCGAGAACTTTGCTTGTTATCCACTGGCGCTCGGGCGGTCAAAAACTACTGCTCGGGCGCCAGACGTTCTGTCCCACCTACTCTCCAATTGGGGTGGTGGTACATTTTTATTCACGGACTTTGGCCCTTTCCGTATCGAATCTCAGCGATAGGAGCTGCTCTTTTCCCCAACATATCGATACGACCAAACGTCCGGTGTCTTGGCGACTCCGCCACAGACTAGGCGCATCCGCCCTTGCATACCCTGACGATAACTAGGCATGCCCTGCCCTGGCATATCCTGCCAAACATCTGTGACAATGTGCAATGGGCCAGTGACGATTCCATCACTATCTGGCACCTCTGTCACAAGATCAATCGTCTATGACTAGGCGCATCCGCCTATGACTCAATACATAAATCAATAGATCAAAGATATCAATCTCATTCAATTGCAAATATCAATGCAACAAGGTAAAGTATGTGATTTAGGGGAACTCAAGTCAGATCTAACTCGAGTTATATCCTCCCGGTTCAACATTGATTTATACCTTTCTTTTCGTCGATCAATCTGGCTCTGTTTAGTCTTCGAAGCCTTCGATCCCAACTCTGGAATAACAGTATTGAGGAGTACAATATCATAATACAACCCAACACAAGTTAAATCAAATTTTGACGGCATAACGGCACAATATCGATATCNTGATTTTCCTTCAACATCATATTTTCAAATCATACCAAAACATAAGAAAACTTACGTCTTGTCGAAGCCTGTAACGAAAGGAACACGGTACTGAACTCGGATTCAAAATCGGATGGCCGGATTTCACAAAATCACAATTCTAAACTATGAAAACTTTGAAGCTTTCCTGGGAGCTTCCTTGTTTTTATCTTGTTTCATCTGAAGGAATTGAAGGATATATGTATATATATCTCCACTTGCATGTGTAAGAAACGTAGCTTATTTTTCTTGCATCTCAGTCGGCGCTCGGGCGATCAAAAACTATCGCTCGGGCGCGGAATGTTCTGTCCGAGAACTTTGCTTGTTATCCACTGGCGCTCGGGCGGTCAAAAACTACTGCTCGGGCGCCAGACGTTCTGTCCCACCTACTCTCCAATTGGGGTGGTGGTACATTTTTATTCACGGACTTTGGCCCTTTCCGTATCGAATCTCAGCGATAGGAGCTGCTCTTTTCCCCAACATATCGATACGACCAAACGTCCGGTGTCTTGGCGACTCCGCCACAGACTAGGCGCATCCGCCCTTGCATACCCTGACGATAACTAGGCATGCCCTGCCCTGGCATATCCTGCCAAACATCTGTGACAATGTGCAATGGGCCAGTGACGATTCCATCACTATCTGGCACCTCTGTCACAAGATCAATCGTCTATGACTAGGCGCATCCGCCTATGACTCAATACATAAATAAATAGATCAAAGATATCAATCTCATTCAATTGCAAATATCAATGCAACAAGGTAAAGTATGTGATTTAGGGGAACTCAAGTCAGATCTAACTCGAGTTATATCCTCCCGGTTCAACATTGATTTATACCTTTCTTTTCGTCGATCAATCTGGCTCTGTTTAGTCTTCGAAGCCTTCGATCCCAACTCTGGAATAACAGTATTGAGGAGTACAATATCATAATACAACCCAACACAAGTTAAATCAAATTTTGACGGCATAACGGCACAATATCGATATCCCGGGAAACTCAGACAATATGAGATATCAATCAACAACTCATCATCAATAACAACACAATCTGATATCAAATCTCAATCAAATCCATTCTGAAAATCATACCAATTTCATATGGTATCTGTTCTTCAATCTGGTTTCAATTATACGATGTCTACGATATCAAGAACACCTTATATGAATCTTATCTGATTCCTTCAACATCATATTTTCAAATCATATCAAAGCATAAGAAAACTTACGTCTTGTCGAAGCCTGTAACAAGTGGAACACGGTACTGAACTCAGATTCAAAATCGGATGGCCGGATTTCACAAAATCACAATTCTAAACTATGAAAACTTTGAAGCTTTCCTGGAAGCTCCTTGGTTTTTATCTTGTTTCATCTGAAGGAATTGAAGGATATATGTATATATATCTCCACTTGCATGTGTAAGAAACGTGGTCAAAAACTACCGCTCGGGCGCCGAATGTTTTGTCCCAGAACTTTGCTTGTTATCCACTGGCGCTCGGACGGTCAAAAACTATCGCTCGGGCGCCAGACATTCTGTTCAAAGACAAAGCTGGTGGTGCACTGGCGCTCGAGCGGTCTTCTTCTACCGCTCAGGCGCCAAAGGTTCTGTACAAAAGATTAGTATTATGATGTACCGACGCCCGGCTACCCCACTCGAGCTCCTACAACTTCAATTATGTCAAGTAAGTAATGTCTGATTACAGTGATTATATCTTGGGCATTACACTTTTGCTGCCCTAGTTTCTTGAATTGTCTATGGTGCTTCAGTTGCCCCTGTCAACTGCTTCTTTTGGGGATGTGAACTCTGCTGAGCCTAATGCCTCTTCCTCTGCATCTCCACATCTATTGTAACGACCCGAAAATCAGATTACGTATAAGCCATGCATAATTGCTACTATTTATATTAAAAATGAATTTTTATAAATATATGAAGTGTTTGGTTTATTTTAATAAATTTTAAGTCATGATTATTTATTTTAAAAGTAGATGTTTAGTTTATCTTTTCAGGATAAATACGCGAGGTCGGACCGGAGTTTGGAAATTAGAAATAAAATTAATAATAAGAAAAATATTCCTAAATTTAACTTAAGTGAAGGAATAATTTAATTTATAGAAAAAGAATGTTTTAGGATTTATTAAATTAATGGGAGTCAAGTTAGTAAATAAATTCTATTAGGTTCAATATTTAATTAAAGCTAAAATTAATATGTGTAAACAATTGAGGAGGAATTAATTTAAGCTTAATATATTTAAGAAATTAAACATAACATTTAAATACTTAAATTTTAAGTCAAGCATGCCATGCAATATTCTATTCTAAATTAATTTGTCATTCATTAAAAATATATATAATGAGTGTATTAAACCTTAAGAATTTAAAATGCAAGATTAAAACACTATTATACCATGCAAGAAGTAGTAATAATATTTGGTTAAGACAATTCAAAAATTGTAGTAAACCTCATTCAAATTTACCACTAAATGGTTTTCATAGTGTAATCATTTCTCACTTTTAACCTCCATAGTTATGGGTAATATATGCACCATAATTCTCCTTGAAGCTCCTCAGCCCATATTGCTAGCAAATAAACGTGAATAGACAGCAAGAAGGAGAAAATGTATCGGCTAGCAAGAGGAATGAGAATCATTTCAAATTGCATTCAAAGCCTACACTTGTAACTCCCACCTTAATGCATATAATGACACCTTTTAACACTCACCTTCATTGTCTAGCAAACCCACACTCTCACCCTTGAAAAATATCAGAAAATAGCAGCTTAGATTCGTGAGTTAGTAGCTGGAATAAAAGAATAATAGCAGCTACAGCAAGGTGAAGAAACAATTCAATTCCCATTCAAATTCTCACTTGTAACTCTCAACTAAATGCAATTCAAGACTTATTTAACACCTCTTATATCATTCACCTTCCCTACCTAGCCTTCCCCCACCCTTACATTCGAAATATCAGAAAGAACCAGCTGTTGAAATCGTGAAAACAGCACAGAAATAAGAAAGGAAATCCAACTCCGACTCCGCCGCTCGTCTTCGTCGTATTGATTTGTTTTGTGTCAAAACAAATTTCAGGCATGTATATATTGTTTCTTTGCTCTTCAATCAAGTCCTATAAATATTTTTAAACCATTATATAACCATGATTCAAGCAAAAATCACGAAATTGACAGCAAGTTCCCAAGTAAAAATCTGCACAGATTTTCTCAACTCATTTGATTTCCAACTTCACGGTTTGAGATGTTTTGTTGATTTCAGGAGTTGCTTCGATTCCAGGCTGCCAAGGCTGCTTCTAGGCATAATTTAGAACGTGTTAGGGTGTTTTCGGTTCAGTGTTTTAAGTCCATACACACACAAACAAAGAAATTACAGCAACTTTATTCTTTAGCAGCAAAAGTGAGTCTCGGTTTTGGCTACATGAGTGGTTTAAGGGGGTGTTCGAATCTTGGCTGTCCTAGGGACGGTAGCCATGGTTGGAACACTACCTTAACATGTCTAGGATGTGATCAAATCATTTTTTTAAAGCTGGGTTCACGGATCCATAAAAATTTTACCAAAACAATTCAAGTGCATTTCGGTTCTTCATATTTCTGTGTGAGTGAGTTTCGAGTTTCTAGTGTTTGTATGGATGATGGTTGGCTCCTAGCCCGTAGCCATGGTTCATACAACACTCCATCATGTCTAGATCGAGACATGGTCAATCAAATGGCCATTGGAACGACCCAAGACAGTAAAACAAGTCAATACATCACACTACACAGAAAGTTGTATTCTCGGTTTGAGCTGTGCATTGTCTTAGGTGATGGCTTGGTTTGTGGTTGGCTTTTAGCCTTTAGAAATGGTCCAAGCCATGCCTTAGGATGTTAGTAAGAGTCCTTGGGCGGTGGTTCAAGCCCATAGTCATTAATTTCAGAATTTTTACTACAAACACACAAGCTGCTACTGCTGCCTTTTTGACAGCAGCTTTGGGTCACGGTTTTGGTGGTGGTTTGAGTTCTTGGTTGGCTTTTAGCCCATAGCCTTGGACTGGACACTACCTTAATGAGTTAGGAAAGTCGTGTTTTTGGCCGTTTGTGATTTGGTCGAGTTTAGAGGTCGTACGAGAATTTACGGTGAAAGGTGCCAAAATGACTCTCGAAAGAGTGTTTTATGGTTTTGAGTTCCATTCACCTATTTTCATGTTTTACAGTCCTTGTGCATATTTTTCAGTATGTTTGGGGTATTTTTAATCATGGTTAAACGTCGGTTTAATGTTTGTTCGGGTTGGTACATGCTATGATTAAAAATCAAGTTGTTGGTCCGAATCGTCTCGTTTTTGGTTCAATTGTCAAGTTTTGTGCAAGTTAAGATTTATTGCATGTGTCACATATTAGTAGTAAGTCGCAGCAAGCCTGGGAACGATCCAACTCATCCGGTAAAAATAAGGTTATAATTATATTACGTGCATAAAAATATAAAATGTTTATTTTTGAGATATATGCGATATGTCTTGTGGCCACCTTACGCTTATGGGTTTGGAAGTCGGTAGGCGCAACCGAGGACCTCTCCACCCGGTGACTTACGACCGGTTTATGATTATGTATGGGTACGGACATCCAGTCCAAGGGCTGTGATTGATCTCTACCGCCCAGTATACTGTGGTTTAGTCTGATCAGGCGCTTACGTTATGTTATGGGCCACTTGCTTAGAAACATTATCTCTACCAGAAAATTATGATATGACATGACAGAGCTCTATTGAGCAAAGCTTTTACGTATGATTTTCAGATATGCACGTAGTTATAATTATTCATGATACGATTTTCACCATGCGCTTTACGATACTATATTTTTACGTTGCATGCGATTTTATGATATATTTACTTGTTATTCACGATATATACATGTTGAGTCTTTAGACTCACTAGACTTGATTGTTGTAGGTACTGATGAGGTCAAGACGGAGGGCGTAGACCAGTGAGCGATCTTGTGGCAGCAGTAGTAAACCCGAGGACCTCATGTTTTAATTTATGCACCTTTTATTATTCAAACTCAGTTTTAATACGTTGGATTATTTTTAAATTGTTGTTTGAAAATAATATTTGCTTCCGCTGTTATTTTAAAGTTAAAATTATTTACATGTTTATTTTATAAATTGGGCAAGTTATTTATTTATTTAGAAAATTTTTAATAATTCCGCAAAATTATAAATACGAAATACGGGTCTTTTCATCTATATCCTCAGGACCTGCTCTGCCTTAAAAGCACAAGTAGTGGCAGCATCATAAATAGCCGACCTCATCAACATGAGATCCCGGCGAATGGTAGATCTGAGGACATCCATGAAGTGCCTCAGCTTTTCTGTCGCATCTCTCGCAATAAGGGGCACAAAGTGACAGCCCCGATCAAACCTCCTGATGAACTCAACAACAATTAAGTCCTCCTGTCGGAGACTCGTGAACTCTCGTGTCAGGCGCCTCCTGACGTCAACAAGAAAAAAAACTTGTTGTAGAAGATGTCTTTAAACTAATTCCAAGTGAGAGTAGCAAGATCCACTACATGCGCTGCTCCCTCCCACCAAAGAGATGAATCATCTCTCAGCATATACGTAGCACTTCTGACTCAGTCCTCATCTCTCATGTCCAAATAATGGAAGTGCAACTCCAGTGATCGAATCCAACCCTCTGCCACAAACGGGTCAGTAGTGCCCCCAATCTCCTTCGGGTTGAGCCTCCTGAACTGCTCATATATAACCACCTGGGGTCTCGGAGCCTGCTGATCTTGCTCCATCAGTCGCGCAATACCCTCTAGAACTCGGGTAGCGGGATCTCCTGGCGGTGGTGGTGGAAAGCCTCTGTCACACCCAGGATTATCATCCTGCCTGTCTGTATTGGGAGCTCTCCTAGGACGCATATTATCTGAATACAGTACAAATTCTACATGTAACCCATCATGCAATTCAATTTAGCTTTCAAAACATTTAATCCCCAAAGCATATAAACAGCTAGACATGTACTATAAAATATATATCATGTAAATATGCAATTGATAACATGAAACTACTAAAAACATTTAAAACATGTAAACTTACAAACTTGAGGCTTGACGAATGAGCTTCTGAAGATGGCGGTGGCATAACCCTTTATAAGAACTCTTGTTCTGATACCAACTGTGTTGTCTACTACCGAAAATCCTACTAGAAATTTTTTAAAAAAATAAATAAATGAAGCTATGATCTAAACCATCCATAAAAATTTCGAAACAGGCATTATAAACTACCATCCAACAACTCAATAAAATAACTGCAGTTATCAAATCTTAAAAATGCAACCAAATCTCCTAGTCTACTGTTCTAAAAGAACTCAACATCTGTCAATAACATCAGCGTATAAAAAGATGCAAAAACCTTTAAAACATTGTTTACACCCATGCCTCATGATCATAATATGCGGAAGAAATGCAAGGTCATCGGGTTTTCACGTGCACAACCAGCTCTTCCTACTCAGTCTTCAGCACCTCCAGTCTCCAAATCCTTCATGATCGCCTGCATCAATCACACCTAGTGAGTCTAAAAACTCAACACACCTGAACCAGTATAACAAATACATATACATATCATTCAACAGTGAAAAGCACTGTAATTAAAATAAATTTCATGATCTTTAAAGGCGTGAACCTAAACACAACATAACATAAACATATTCAAATCATGTCCCTTCATATCATCATATATGTGTTCATTTTTCTTTATTGAATTCAAATCATTAGTTGTGACTTTCGTATCAGCTCTAAATCGATGTATTCATCTACGTATAACTGCGGTACCCGGCGGCAGGGACATCAGCGACAGTTTTACCCATCCACTTAGCCTTGGCCTTACATGTTCATATTCGTTTTCGTTTTCGTATTAGTCACAACCAACTCACTCCTTCAAAAACATGTCATCGTATTCATCACTTGTAAAATTCATGCATATACATACATTTTTCTTAAAAACAAGCATGCAACGTATTTTCAGCATTTTCATAAAAATTCATATTCATAATTAACATATACATTTTAAACATGCATTTTCAGTTATCAGAGCACTGCATGGACTGCTAACTCGACCTAGGTGCAAAATGACCATTTTGCCCCGAAATCCATCCAAACTTATCAAAACACCTTAGAACATACTTATAACCATTTCCTAGACGTAAACTCGAGCCCATGCAATAACTTTTATAATTCGTTTTAAAACTTAGATTGGGGTCCCGATTTTAATCCGAATTCACTCGAAATTCAACCAAACTTAAACCATAACTTAACCACTCATGAACAACACTTAAACCAATTAATTCAGACCACCTGAGACCCTCAAAAGCCCTCAACCAGCTGCGGGAATTTTCTGCACGCAAGAAGATCCAAACCCTAGCGCACCTAGCTCCCGATTTCTTGACCCTAGACCAAACTCTCTTGGACCAGCCCCTAGCCGACTATCCTGGGACCAAGACCGAACCATGAGCCCCCACCTGGACTGAACAAGCTCACGCTTACAGACCCTGCACTTGGGATCACTCGCACAACTCCAACCCGCGAGCTAGCTTGCCACAAAGCACTCGATCCAACCCAAGCCTTGCGTCCAGTGGCTCATGGACCATCCCAAGCCTCGAAACGGATACACAGGGTCTGAACCATGGCCTAGGCTGAGCCCATGCACGCTGCCCTTCACACAACCTAGCCGTCACAATCCCTAGAACGAGGAAACCCGATCGCACCATCACCCAACAAACTCCATATCTGAACTTAACCTTCGAAGACCACCTACTAGCCAGGATTTTATTCAAATAGCTCTCGATCCAGGCAGCTCCTTTCGAAACAAGTCAAAAACGTGAGTTATAAAGGATGTAAAATCCGATATATTTATGCAAAATCATGTAAAATCCAAGTATAATTCGTTCGTATCGATATATCGATATTATATCATGCAAATACCATCAAAATACATACTATGATGTGATCGATGAGAAAACAAGGGTTTAGGGTGTGCCTTGATGAAGAAACGTATGCAAAAAGATGACCAACAGAGTGAGGGACAAACACCGGAGGGACGGGGCAAGCTTCTACCGAATTTATCTTGAAAAAATTAGAGCAAATTTGCTGCTAGGTTTGGGAGGAGTGGAGTCCGAAGTGGTGGGGTGGGGGAGTAGGGTTTTGGAGTGACAAAGATGATATACAATTAATTGTATAATGGGCCTAGGTTTAAAATATTAAGGCATAGTGGTCTAGGCTCAAAAGCCCATTAAAACAAGTCCATTAAGCCCAATGACATTCTCGCAAAATATTTCGTTTAGGTACGTTTTTGAAAATATTTCTCGAACCCTCAAAAGTCCTCCGTTTTGCTAAAGAATGAATACATGTTTAAAATATGGTTCGACGTGTGAAAATATTTTAAAAATTCGTAACTTCAAAAGTTCCACATAAATTCACCATATATTAGATAATTAAAAATAATTATTTAATAAAAACATTTTTTCTTAACTGTCTCCGTTCCTCGTTCGAGCGTGAAATACTGCTAAAGCTTAATAAATGTGTTGGAACTTTTCAAGTTCACAATCTTGATTTTGATGTTAACAAAACTTGTTATTGTGTTTCTAACGTATTTACTCAAGTGTGAAGTTGTTAACACAAGAAGCAAGCTGAAACTGAATTCTGCTCAAACTGAATTTCTGGCGAGCTTCTGTATTTTGATTATATCTCCCAGCTAGATTATCCAAATGACAATCCGCTAACTAGAATGATTAGAAAACTCAATTTGGAACAAGTCGTATTTCACATCAGTTGGGAAAAATCGGATGTTATCATGGTCTAACTGATCGCTGAATTACCGAACTGATCACACGAAAACATCAATCAGTTGGGTTTGAGCAGTTGCGGTATTTTGATCATATGACTCAGCTTGGTTATAGAAATGAAGCGATTCAGTATGCGTTAAAAATATAAGACAAAGATCTACAAATCATCTTCAAAAGTCAAAGTCTGAATCAAAGCTTAAGAGGCTGATAAATGACGATGAAACTACAGGTTCTTTACAAACTGAAATCGGCTAGGCTGATTTCAGCACACAAGCTGAAACTGAACTGAACCAGACCAGCTGAAGACCAGTTGAACCAGACCAGTTGAACTGAACCAGCGGGAACTGAACCGAACTAGACCAGCTGAAGACCAATTGAACCAGAACAATTGAAATGAACCAGACCAGCTGACCAACTGAACTGAACCGAACCAGCTGCTGACCAGTTGAACTGAACGACCAGTTGAGTTGACCAGAGTTGACCAGTTGACCAAAGTTGACAAGTCGGGAAAATGCCCATCAAGACGAATTTGACCGTTGCAATTTCAGAATCAGTACATAAACTTTACAAACGGTCATATTCTTGTGTCTAACGTATATATCATTGTTGGGGCTTATAAATACAACATATTGAAGGTCAAACAAGAGCTTTTTAAGTGGATTCAAAGCATGGGCAGTTAGCATGAAAAATCAGCTAGTTGAGAGCACAAGCCCTTGTGTGAGGATACTTGAGATGTACACTGTAAATGATAAATTCTTCACACACAATCACTCACATATATACAATAGAGTTGAACTTCAAAGATTAGTTGAGTGAGTCTTGCACAAAGACAATAAACTTGTGTATGTAGTCTTTGCATATGAGACATTAAACAATATGATGATTGTGAGGTGCTGCCTACAATCTTGAGTGCTAGGAGTTTAGTTTAGGCAGTGGGTAAGTCCTAACTGAATGGGTTTGTACAAAGAGTTATATAAATCAAAGTCTTCTAGTGAATCCTTATCAAAGGGGAAGAAGGGGTGACGTAGGAGCATTTGAAGTTTCCAAACATCCATAAACAAATTTGTGTCAATTTGTTTATTGCATTTAATTATCATTTTCATAGTTTTAAAGATGCATTGTTGAAGCATTTTATGAGTTCTTCAAATACCAAAATATTGCATACCAAGTGTTTGATAAAATGCTTCAACTAAAATATTTTTGCTCATTCAACTTGCATATATTTTAAATAGTTTACAAAATGTTTAATCGGTTTCTACGAAAGATTATTTCGAGTGTCTTCCGCTTGATTTGAATACCAAACTCGATTTAATTCATCGGTGTTCAATATTTCAAGAACCGAGCTATTGTAGCTCAACGATTGCCCCCTAATCGATCCTAACAAGTGGTATCAAAGCGGGTTGTTCTTGAAAGAGCATTGAAACTGATTTTGATGTTTAAAATCTAAAATTTTAGATTTTTTACACATATATATGCAAAACTGAATTTTCACGCAGCTTGCAACGACTGTAGGAAAAATGGCATATCTCCTTGCTCG
This sequence comes from Primulina huaijiensis, assembly GCF_012295235.1. NCBI lineage: Eukaryota > Viridiplantae > Streptophyta > Magnoliopsida > Lamiales > Gesneriaceae > Primulina > Primulina huaijiensis. Next base: position 8,029,126 of record NC_133315.1, on the reverse strand, counting down.
AGTGTCCAAATGCAAACCATTTTTTGCGTTGCAAACTAGACTCGTAGAGGTTTACAGCGGTATAAATTTTGCAGCCTATTTATGCCCGAGAAAATACAGTTTATTCATTGAAGGCAGAGCATATTTGCTGCAGCAGAAAATGAGCCATGGAAAAAATTGGTTAGTTATCCCTCTTCTTTTGTAATTTTCAAAATTTCAAAAATATAGAGGGAGAACTCATTAAAATTTTAATGGAGTTATTGTTTTTAAATATTGAGGGGGAGAAAATTTTGTTTAAAATGTTTTGAAAATATGACTTTTTGATTCACACAAAAAGGGGGAGAAATATGTTTGTTGAGTTGATTGTTTATCCAACTTTTGTGATCATCAAAAAGGGGGAGATTGTTGGAACTTTTCAAGTTCGCAATCGTGATTTTGATGTTAACAAAACTTGTTATTGTGTTTCTAACATATTTACTCAACTGTGAAGTTGTTAACACAAGAAGCAAGATGAAACTGAATTCTGCTCAAACTGAATTTCTGGCAAGCTTCTGTGTTTTGATTATATCTCCCAGTTAGATGATTCAAATGACAATCCGCCAACTAGAATAATCAGAAAACTCAATTTGCAACAAGTCGTATTTTACGTTAGTTGGGCAAAATTGGATGTTATCATGGTCTATCTGATCGTTGAATTACCAAACTGATCACACGAAAATATCAATCAGTTGGGTTTAAGCAATTGCGGTATTTTAATCATATCTCTCAGCTTGGTTATAGAAATGAAGCGATTCAGTATGCGTTAAAAATATAAGACAAAGATCTACAAATCATCTTCAAAAGTCAAAGTCTGAATCAAAGCTTAAGAGGCTGATAAATGACGATGAAACTACTGGTTCTTTACAAACTAAAATCGGCTAGGCTGATTTCAGCACACAAGCTGAAACTGAACTGAACCAGACCCGCTGAAGACCAGTTGAACCAGACGAGTTGAACTGAACCAGACCAGCTGAAGACCAGTTGAACCAAACCAGACCAACTGAACCAGTTGAACTGAACCGAACCAGCAGCTGACCAACTGAACTGAACTGAACCAGCTGCTGACCAGTTGAACTGAACGACCAGTTGAGTTGACTAGAGTTGACCAGTTGACCAAAGTTGACCATTCGGGAAAATGCCCATCAAGACGAATTTGACCGTTGCAATTTCAGAAACAGTACAGAAACTTTCCAAACGGTCATATTCTTGTGTCTGACGTATATATCATTGTTGGGGCTTATAAATACAATATATTGAAGGTCAAACAAGAGCTTTTTAAGTGGATTCAAAGCATGGGCAGTTAGCATGAAAAATCAGCTAGTTGAGAGCACAAGCCCTTGTATGAGGATACTTGAGATGTACACTGTAAATGATAAATTCCTCACACACAATCACTCACATATATACAAGAGAGTTGAACTTCAAAGATTAGTTGAGTGAGTCTTGCACAAAGACAATAAACTTGTGTACGTAGTCTTTGCATATGAGACATTAAACAATATGAAGATTGTGAGGTGCTACCTACAATCTTGAGTGCTAGAGTTCAGTTTAGGCAGTGGGTAAGTCCTAGCTGAATGGGTTTGTACAAAGAGTTGTATAAATCAAAGTCTTCTAGTGAATCCTTCCCAAGGGGAAGAAGAGGTGACGTAAGAGCATTTGAAGTCTCCGAACATCCATAAACAAATTTGTGTCAATTTTTTTATTGCATTTAATTATCATTTTCATAGTTTTAAAGATGCATTGTTGAAGCATTTTATGTGTTTTTCAAATACCAAAATATTGCATACAAAGTGTTTGATAAAATATTTCAACTAAAATATTTTTACTCATTCAACTTGCATATATTTTAAATGGTTTACAAAATGTTTAATCGGTTTCTACGAAGGTTATTTCGAGTGTCTTCTGCTTGATTTGAATACAAAACTCGATTTAATTCATCGGTGTTCAATATTTCAAGAACCGAGCTATTGTAGCTCAACGATTGCCCCCTAATCGATCCTAACAAAATGCAATCTAGTAATTCATGAAATAAAACACATATTCACGTCATAAACATGTATTTGAAAATAATTAAATAAGCATTTTAATAAAACCTTAGATTTGACTGCAGTCAAGTTACGTCGCTCAAATTTTTAGACCTTACAGCTGTTGTGTTCTCTCTTCTCTCTTCTATTCACATGTAGTATTGTACGTGTAGTGTTCTATGCTATCTCCTCCATTCGGAACTCCTCTCTCTAACTTATATTTCACGTAAATGGGTCCTTATGTGCAAAGCCTAAAAGAATTTTCACGACCCAAAATTAATCTTCTTAACAAGTTGAAAAATCTCATGCGATGAGAAGGAAAATAGATAAATAAAATTCATTCATTTTAAATTTCAAATCTCTCATCTCACAAGGTGGGATTCCACTTGGATATGTCCAGATTTTGCGAAAATTACTTATTCTTTATCCTTGCTTTCATTGAGTTGTACTAGGATGTAGAATAAATAATTTTTTCTATTCTTTTATTTCTTTATTTGTAATATTGTAATATTATGTTGCCATTGAAATTCTTGTAACATCACCTAATCTCTAAAATTAGGTTTTTTTTTCTTTTGTTTAAATCTACATATATTATAAAATTAATTTATATAAGCACAAAATAAGGATAACAATATCAGATAAGCACAAATATAAAAAAAATATATATATATGAGCGATCCTTGATCTGAAATAATATTGAGGAATATGAGTTTTGATCTCCACACTACACTAGTGAATGCTTGATTTTGAAGTTGCAAGAAAAGTTAATTTTATGATTTTCGAAGTGTGATCGTTTGATTGAGTCTGATTAGATTTTGTTTGTTGAAAAGTGTTGATTGTGTCATTTTCGTGGTGAATCATTGAATATTCCTCAATTATATTTTTGTTCTATTCTTGTTCGAGGATGAACAAAATCTAATGTGGGGGGATTCATAAACCTAAATCTTATAGAGATTTTAGGGATTTTATTTTCTTGTATTCGTTTTTATCTCGGATTTTTATTTCTTATTTTGCAATTATTTGAATTAATTTGATATTATTTGTAGATTTGACCAAAATTTGGAGAAAAGCTTAATTTTCGATATGTGATTGATAATTAAGAAAATAAAATATTCTTATATTTTATTAATGTGGGAGTCCTGGAACTTTAGAAGAAAATCTGGGTAAATCATGATCGAGGAAGAAGTCAACACCTTTTAAAAATAATATTTCTACAATTTTATGAACAACTTGGACTTTACATTTGCTAAGGATTTGAAGGATTAGGCCCATTAAGTTGAGATAAAAGACAAAAACATATAACAGAATTCACGTAAACAACAACATAGGAAAGAAAAAACCTTGGAGGAAGACAACAACTTTCACTCAGGACTAGGAGGAAGAAGGAAGTTAGGATTTGAGATAGAGTAGGAAGACAACTTGAAAGGAGGAATCACAACAACCACTTCGAGGCTTTTTATTTCTTCCTAGATTTTATTCTTATGAATTCAACATTGTGTTTTTGCTTTATTTGTATTTTATGGAATAAATTTCTTGAAACTAAGACCACGATAGGGCAAAACAAAACTTTGTTTTATATTTTATTATTTTAAATATATTATTTTTCTTAATTTTAATTGTTGATTGTTGTTGGTTTAATATTATTAATAATAATCTGATCACTTATTTTCATGTTTGTTGTTTAATCACGAATCGGAATATGATTTGTTAAATAAAGCAATAAAAACTTCAATCTAACACACCTTTAAATTGATTAGGAATAATATTAGATTTCAATGTGCGGTTTTAGATGAAAACTGAAATTCCACAAAGATTTAATATATTTAGATCTAGTTAAATTCAAGTAGGAATAACTAGACTGTTAGAATTAAATAGGTTTACTAACCCGATGAATAGTTTAATAAATAAATTTGGGATTCCACCATGATTGTCAATAATTTAATAATTAATTGAATTTTAACACACGTCAACTTAGTAGAGTTTGCTATCGTTGCGTGTCTTAGTCCTTGATTTGAAGTTTAATTATTCCTTGATCATTGAATTTTTAATATTCAATTGCAGTTGTCTTAGTTTATTAATTTAGCTTAGATTAATAATTAAATCCTCCTCATTTTATTTGTATTCTCTAAATTTAAATGATAAAAATTCTAGTAACTAAATATTAGTCTATATGGGATCGATATTTGGACTCATCATCTATTTACTACACCTAGTTCGCTTACTAGATTTATTCTTAATTGAAATTTTTGGCGAGTACCCATATTGCCCCATAGGTCAAATTGGCTATGCGGGCAATTGTTCTACTCAAATTCAGCAAAAAGCCCACCAATAGCAAAAAACCAACAACCAATGTCCATCAGTTGTTAGAGCCCAAATTTATCCAAGACTCAATGCCAATCAATGCAAAACGAAGGCCGCACATGGGAGAAGTTGACCCACGATCCACAATTGATGATCGTGAAAGATGGTCAGAACCGCTTAAAAAAATGGAACAAAAACAGAAGTGATGATCAGAAAAAGGATCTCACAACAATTCATCAACAAACAACATAACAAATGCTCTGTAAATTTCGTTAATTCTAGTTCATTCAGTTTACTCATTTTCTGATTTTATGATTTTAGTTTTCCTTACTTTATCATATCCCTTCAGCTTTTATTTTCAATTTCTAGTTATAAAAATGTTGATTTGTAAAAACATAATTTGTTTTGTTGTTGTTCATGAATATTGCCTTCAATTTCTTTTGTTTTTCTAATTTAGTTTCTGGTTGACGCTTTATCAAGGGAATCAGAACTATTGACTGATTCGGAGCTAATATCGTTTGGTTTAAAAGTCAGATTTCATATTTGAAACGTTTTGTGTTTGGCACACATGCAAAATTTTATAATAAACACAAATAATACATTTATTTCATTGTGTAAAGGTGTGCTTAGATTGATGAATTTAAAATTTAAAATCTCTAATTCATTAATTTTAAATTTCTTGTTTTTCTTGAATTCACAAAAATTTAAGTGAATTTCAAGAATGTACTTGAATCGATAGATTTAAATTTCGAATTTCAAATTATTGATTTTAAAATTTCTTGATTTGTTTTGATATACAAAATTCAAGTGATTTAAATTCACTTCATATGAAGTCAAAAATATTTAATAATAATTATTGTGGACTTTAAATAATCTCCCAAATTAAATACATCAATAGCAACGTAATACAATTTTAGGAGCTTACCATCTGAAAATACCATTACGGAAACCAGATACAAATTACTCATTTATATAACTGTATTTTTCACAAAATTTACGTTGCCAGATAAATTAGATTTGTGTCACCCGCATGCACTAATTTTCTCATAAATTTTGGTTCGAAAACTTGTATTTATGTTCGCATTTTGATATGAGAGAAAATAATGATTGAATTGAATTTTGATTCGTGGATTGGCTTCATTGCAAAATTGAAATTTACTCTAAGCTACATGGGAAAAATCATAACTCGTTATCATGCATCATTAACCATCGGCTACATAAATCCTACACAAATTGTGTACGATCATATAAATTTAAACATGATGTATATGGTGTTATAAGATATAGTAGTAGTACCACAGCAGCCCTTACTTGGAATTAATTGAACAGAAACAATTTTTAAAAGTATTAAATCATAATTTCTTATCAAAATCTTAAGAGTCGCCCAGCAATGACCAAAAATCACTGCAGACACACACACCGTGTACAAACTAAACTTCAGGAGGAAAAAAAAAATTAACAAATAAATGCCAATAAATAAATATATCCCACCCCCAAAAAAAAAAAGTATGTCCTCTCTTGAGAAAATTTTGACCGAAATAAATGCCAATAAATAAATATATCATTTTAAGCTACGATGCAAAATAGTCCCAGAAGCAACCCCTTCCTCGTATCCCCCCTTCCACAAGGTATCCCAGTAAAAATCAGTAATCGGAATACGCTACCAAAGAAACACAGCATTATTCGGCCATTGCAATTTCGGCAGTTTCATCCCAAGTATACCTCCTCTTCTCGCCCACAAAGTTTCACACATTAACTTAAAACAACAGTTGCTCCTGTTTGTAGGACAACTGAGATCATGAAACTGGGGGAAAAAGAACAATCTCGAAAGATGAACATTTTCTGCTTCTTATAAAGAATAGGTAGCGCAAACGAGCCAAAGTTTTCCACTACCTGAATATTATGCATTTTGTTGAACTTGACGGTGTAGTTGCATGAACCAGTCGGCATAACCACTCGCACCTCCAGCTTGGTCCTCTACTAAATTGGAAAGAAGGAAGTAACCTTCTCTTGGCTGCTCACCTTGCCTCACGAGATGACAAAGCTGATAATACGATGGATCGCTTTCCCTACATTTCTGAAATATCTTCGTCAGTTTTCTTGACATTTCATTGTCTCGCCGAGGCAGGCTAATCTGGATCCATAAAATACAGAGATGGATATCAGCAAATTCACAGAGTGAGAACTTGCAGCAGGAAGTAGAAGAAATGTGCAACGATAAATGAAGTAAAAAGCTATCATAGTAAAAAAACTGGCACTGACACCATTCCATTCATGAGTTGTAATAGTTTACCTAACTTGCAAGGGGGGAAATTATTGAAAAGTTGAGCGACAATAATTGCTAATAAATATGAACCCAATTGCTGCTGGGATCTGATATTAATTCCAACAAGTCTCCGCATAACATTTGGAGCAGAATTAAAATATAGAACCAAATAAACATAAACCAAAATTAGATCAGAAGATCCAGGTGATAGCTTAATATAAATTGACCCAGGAAATAAGATTGAGCGAGCATCATGTATTTGAATGTTCAGGAATCAGATGCTCACATCAAACAACATTTTTAATGAATGTTTCACATATATGACACATAGCCATGCAGGTCTACAAATCAAAAACTATGGGATTAAGGTCTGGAAAAATACTTTATGTGCTAAAACTAACCCAACCTTTGAGAAGTCTGCACCAAAATCTTCCCCAAGCAAACCCCTAGCTATGTCAGGTGAAGCTGATATGCCAAACCATATGACCAAACGGAAACCATCATCAAAAATATATACATTTCTGGTATCTAAGCTCTCTGATGTAAGCGGTAGCCTCTTTGATACGTCAAAATCATCAGCCTCGACAGATGACTGGGAATAAAAAAATGACTTCAGAATAGCAAAACATATTACCATCAATCAAATAATTTTTATAAAAAATGAAAATGCCAATAACTTACATTCACAAGACAGTCATCTATACGCAGAAGGGTAGGATAGAGAAGTTTCAGCAATTTCTTAACAGGTAAAGCCATCGTAGTATAACCAGCTTCACAGCGTTCATCAAGTTGAGCATCAGAATATCCACCACGGAGGGGTGTGGATTTACTTAAAGCTAATCCATACAGGGGTAAGAATTTCAGCGTTTCTGGGTAAATCATCCTTCCAACCAAACGATGCTGTACAGCATATAGATTTCGATATTCTCTAAAGGCTTTTACAATCTTCAACTGGATAAAGTTCCGAGCATCTTCCAACTTGTTGGACAAAGTTTTTTCGATTGCTGCAGATCATATCGAACCTACATTAGTCTGCAACTTGGCTGTGAAACCCCCCCCCCCCCCCCCCCCCCCCCCCCCCCCCCCCCCCCCNCCATTTCCCATCAGGAATGGATGCTATGGGCAGGATCGAAGAAGACAAGACGGCCACTTACCTAGCCTGGAAAGCAAAGACACAACCGCCCCCGTGTCGGCCAGGCGATACATTTCTCCTAAGTCTGCAACAACTGGAGCAGCTGCTGTGTGAACCCTGATTCGCCTTTCTCCAGAAGATGATGTATATCTTCAGAACAGTTGAGGAATTTCAACCTTTTCCCTCCAAGAAAGCTCCCGAGTTAAAAGGATGCAGGAGAAAGAAAACAGGAATATATGATCTAAGAAGTATAAAAGGGGAGAGCTTCAAACATGCATAAACCCTTACAGACAGAGGGGAAACAGCCATACCTGCTTCACATGCAAGATAGGCTGAACCTAGATGTCATTTTTCAATTGCATAAAAAAAGGAAAGACCTCGTAGAGTGACAACCATGATGTCTCTAAAGTTAACAAGAACTCGAGTTCTAAAATCATAATTTTTTTGGAAGAAACCGTCACACTAAATTCTTTTCAGGGATAAGGATACAACAAAGCAACTTGGAAGTACACAGTCTGGGTTGTTAGCAGTGTCTCTTCAAGAGATAACTGAGCCGCATAAGCCTTATCACAATCAACAGCAGGAAGTGCTAGCAAGTCGGTGGATCTTAGCATGAAATTCCCATGAAAAGATGTGAAACGAACACCTAAAGAGAGGACATAACCAATGAATATCAGAACTTAACTAACAAAATAATTTACTACAGAATCAGAAAACATGAAAGTCTAGGCTCAACAACTAGAGGAGCAAAGATTCACCTTTCCCACATCTAATGCGCATGACGGATTCCCATGCAGTCTCTCTAGTAAGATCTCTGGTTAACTCATGTCTTAACTTATCTTTGTGGACGACCGACAGAAAACTTGGATAGTAATACACCTGGCCACCAGTATATTTTGCGAGGGTTCCTACAAGGCATTTAAGATGGCCGTTTAACTTTATAATAAATTTCCACATAGCAAGTGGGGTTTGAACCTAAAAAATTTGTTATTTTGAATTTCAGATACTCAGAAGTGTTGAATTCAACATAATAGCAGAATTCTCAAGCGATAGCACAATGGTGTTACTTCAACTCCATTCTTTTATTATTAGATTACATCTAATAACTCGAAAGGAAGTATTCTAACAGTCAGAAAATTGTACCGAGGCAATGAGGACAAGAGCTTTCCTGTGTGATACATCTTATGATGTTTCAAAGCACCACTCACGAGAAAAAAAAAATTCTTTTTTCTTTTTCACCAGAGTGCAACTTCATTGAGCTTTTCTAGGTATCAAGACTAGATCTAAGAAAGAAGAATTAAAAGAATTATACAACACTCATTAGCTCTAAACTCAAATTTCTGATGACATTCAGGTTGCTATTTCATGTGTGTGTGCTAGCAGTTTTCTGCTCTCCTTTTTCTAATCTCTTTGTATGTTAACTCTGTTACAATTTTCTGGATACTGGTCCCTCATCACATCTTTTCAATATAAAGGTTAGCTTCACTACACATATAAGTTATGTACCTAAGGATGCTATGTCTGTATACTTTCCACTGAATGCATATACATTTACTGCAATTTGATACTTGGTAAAATCAGCAGCCATTTGTTTATAAAATGGATCTTCAGGAGTGCGTAGAGTATGCTCCTTATCTGTTCCATATACACGAATGTCATCTCCACGTAGCCTCAGGCGACCGACACCTAGTGATGGCAGGGTATTTTGGAAAATTAACAATTTACCACCAAGTTGGCTCTGACAGAAGGAAAAACACAAATTAAATACAACCAAATAATAAAGAATGTTCCTAAAGCAAAAAATTACAAGTCAAAGTTGAATTTGGAGCAAATAAAAAGTCACACACCATGACCATTAAAGCCGCTTTGAGAGCTGGACCAAATGCTGATTCTACATTCATGTTCTCCTGGAACATGGAGGGTAAACTCTCAAGGAATGCTTCCACCACAATTCTAGATTCCGATAAGTTGACCAGAAGATCCTCTGGCATTGGAATGAATACGTCATCCAAATCTGAAACAACCATCATCTGAGGCCGCACCAAAGATGACTGATAAAAAAGAAAGGAAAGTTTCTCGTCATTCCTAAAGCTGGGAGAACTAGAAATGCTGCAAACTCTCTCCTAAATGGTATTACTTGCCTTCATATTATAGAAATGAATTGTGCTATCATAAGTTAGAAATCCAATCTGTGTTCGAGGAGATCCAGGCAAGTTGTCAAGACAAGACTTAATTGTTTGGGCCATAACCTGCAAGATATCACACGTTCATTATTGATTTTTCGAATTTTATGAAACAATCTGAAACAAAGATGGAAACTATTAAAAGGACTGGTCATGCTAAATAAATACCATGTTGACCAATCCCTCACAATCAACTGGTAGACAGGCAAACTTAACATCACAGACCATCAGAGCCATGACAAAACAAATACAAAATGAAACTATCAAAAAAATTATATAAGAACAAAAAGAGGAATTTAATAAACTTGTACTGATGATATCAGAGTTTTTTTAGGAATGTGATTCATCCTCGACAAATTTAACTCAATAAAACTTGTCTACAACCTGTCTATATGAAGGCCATAGAGCTTAATTTCAATGTAAATGCTTAACATCAGCATTTATTATTTGACACAAAATTATCAATTCTCACCAGTTGGCCTGTTCATGATTAACAGCCTAGTTAAAGCCCAAACCTTATTCCCACTGCATTTGCAACTAATTCTTATGATATTTTCCCTCTGAAAATCCATTATTTTTAATCTAAATCAAAATTTAAATATAACTGTTTGTCGAAGATTAAGGCGTGAAATTTAAAAACTCCCATCTACTGTTGGATAAGACTCTACACCTGGAAGTAGAACATCCATATTTAGTGCATTGATGGTATACCTCACTAAAATTTTAAGTGTACATCCCTGGTAATGAATACGAATGGAAACAAAAATTTAAATGCATTTTAGAATATTCTCAGAATCCAGACAACTTTTTAATCCAACACATTATGAGGATTTTAACAGCTAGACCAAAAGTCCACACAACCCAAATTCCATTTTCCACTTCACACTTTTAAAAACAATTCCGCTTGTTTGGCATAGAATGTTGTCCACCCCAAAATTTTGATTTCTCATTACATTAAAGCATTAATTTTGACAAGGAATCTAAAAAGATAACAAAACACAAACAACATTCTTGGTGTTTGGTTTGCATTCATAATCACAACAATGTAGAAGACTTCTCTCTTTAGCCTAAAAGAAAATGATGATATTTAACATTCTTTCATCACGAAAACAATTTTTTTGCCTCCGTCATGCCACATCCATTACTCAAATCTTTATGAAAAAGGCAACAAAATTGAAAGAAATAGCATTATATGCTGCCATAAGACTAGAATTCCAATGTAACTTATTATTTGGGTGGACAAATCAGAATAAAAAACCGCAGAATCACAAAGCTATAAAATTATATAATTCTCGATGGAAGTGTTACCTCAAGCATTCCACTTTGAATTGCAGATATTGACACGTCGATAAGAAAAAAATACAGCGGAGGCATCGGAGGGCGAACCATGTATTCAGCTGGAGCAATAAACTCAACACTACCCTTTGTTAGCTCAGGCCGTTGATCCAGATCAACTCTTCTGCCATTAGCATCCACATGAGCAAAGTAATCACCAGGAACTGAACATGAGGAGTTAAGATAAATTAATTCACACATATTTACAGTAATGAAACAAAACTTTACAAGGATAAGCCACTTGCCTAAATTTTTTGGCAGTAGACATATAGGAAACAGGAAGCAAGAACTGAAACTAGACTAAACTTCAGGGGGTTGTGCGTAGAACATGCATTAGTTGGCAGTAACTTATGAAGTTTCATAACACCAAAAATGGCCAATTTTATAAGGGCATATTTAAGGCAATTCTGTTTGCAACTTTTAACAATTTAAAGGTTTTCCTGAGTCAGTTGGATGACAAACTTCATGCTTCTGGTAGCTGCTGCTCCATGCAAAAATAAACAGACAAAAATTTGCAGGCAACTACAAAATGTACCAGAAAAAACAAAGATTAAGAGTGAAAGAAACTGAGATGGATAGATTCCAATATACGTCCTCTTAGGGAAAAAAATGAGGCTGAAAAACTGTCGGTACATAGAATATTTAGACACAGAGTAAATGAGCAATTTTGTCCCTCTATACTTCTCATGATTTAGTTTTATTTGATACACATAAATTGGCCAAACCATTTAACATGCTCCTTGAACAGAAAACAAAAGCCTAAATAAATATGGAAAAATACAAGACTCTCAAGAGCAGATATAAGACATGATCCCAAAGACCAAAAAATAAAGACATATTATAGCTTCTTAATTACCATCATTCAGCAGTGAACATATATTGCACCTCCACTTTCTTCCATGATCTGTGAAAGTAACATATGGATTCACATACGTGCGGCACCTTCGACAACGAATTATTCCTGTGGTGCCAAAATTGACAATGGGCACTTCATCCTGAATGGAAAATCAAGTAACAATTAGAGTAGAATAGAGATATTTTGTATCTTCAAATAAAAGATGCCAGACATTTTTGGTTGATATATAAATTGGGCTAACAAGCATAAAATAAAACATCTCAAACGCAGTTGAACTTCAGACTAACCCCAATAGGAGATTCTGCCAAAGGACAAACAACTGCCCCAAGTCCCAAATGCCACCTCGAAGCCAGGGACTGAGAATTTGGTATGCCACCAGTTGTCAGTCGCAAAACTCTAGGGCCACAGTTCATGGGGTACATCTCAGCTAAAGATTTTGGTTCCACGTCGCCATCCAATGGCCTTGGTAATGCTTTAACATCAAGTCCAGTGTCCAATGATCCTGGCACAGACCCAAGAGAGAGTGAACTAAAATCTTCAACCAATCCCCGTGAAGCAATGGGCTGTGCCATGCCTTGAAGTTGCACTTGGTCCCTTGAATAGGGGACTGATGACGTCGTAACTGGAGGACCTGGCATATAACCTCTTGGTTGACCAGGAAATGGAGCAGGAGGCAGCGGTGGAGCATAGCCTCCCGGTTGTGATGGAAATGGGGCAGACCGCACCAGAGGAACTTGAGCACTAGAATAAGGTTGCACACTAAAATAACCTGGAAATGCTGGCTGAAATGTGCCTCTAGCAGTGGCCTGAGATGGGCCCACCGGTGATGGAAAAGACTGGACATTTTGCCTGGATGGAGAGAATGGTTGATCTGTAGAGGGAGGGATATTTGTGTTGAATTGTCCAGTTTTTATGTTTTGGGAAGGAGACCGCATTGATATAGAAGGTGGTTGAGGCTGTGGAAAAAAAGAAGCTTGGGATGGAACTGAACCCCCTTGTGGCCTGGTTGGTGGAGGCGCAACTGGAAGACCTGAAACCGAGGCTTGTGGGTGTTGCAAATAATCTGTTGAGGCTAATGGCGGGGTTGGAAAACGTTGGAATCCTGTAGTTGGTGGTCCATATGTTGATTGTGCCGATGGAGGTTGTCCAACCAATTCATTAGACCTGACAGATGGAGGAGGTCTAAAGCCAGGGGCTTCAGATCCTGCCAAAGGTCCAGCGGATAAAGGAGGAGTTGGAAATTGAGAGGAAGTAGGAGGCGCAGGTCTAAAGGCAGATGCTTGAGAACCAAACACAGGACCAGACGATAAAAAAGCTGTTGAACTTTGTGGAGTAGAAAAGGGAGTTGTAGCTGGCCTTAATGGGTAATTTTGACGGTTGGAATTTTCGGTCCCCATTGCTTTGCTTGATCTCCTATCAAATGTCTTAGCTTCTGTAATTACAGCATGCACAATTTATTATAAAAAAAGATATATGGCATGAAAGCCATTTGCTAATGCCAATTATATCAGGGTGAAAATTCTTAAATCTGGTGCCCTCAATTCTCTCATTGTAAATGTAATAGAGTAGAAGAAAGAGGAACGGATGTTTAGGCCCTTTAGAATATCAGTTTTCATTTAAAAACATACTAGAGAGGCGGAAAAAACATCTCCTGGTTTTAGAGTACAAATGAACTGTGCTTACCAATATCTTTACGATCAACATTGGGTCATTGTTAGTCGTCTTAGTTTTTACTATCGTGCTATTCTCATTTAACTAATCTTGGGCAGTAAATACAATTTTGGCACCACAAATAAGCGCAATTTGGTTGATTTGTCCATTTTGCTTTTCTTTCCTGTGTCCGCAGTATTAAACACAACAGAATTGAACCAAATCAATACATGCGCAATTACACCAAATTTCTACCAATTTACTGCATATTAGGTGGTCATTAATCAAACAAAACCATCAAACAGAAGATTTCGATTTTTCCTGCCGTGCTAACACTAACTGACAACCAAACACTGTAAAGGACGGAATCTTATAATCAAACTCAATCTGGCATCACATCGCAGAATATTTCAACTAGAACATCGGAAGCAGTTCATACTGAATCTACACACAACAAATCTCGGAAAGAAGACAAAATACACAAAAAATTCCCAAAATAAAAAATAAAAAACAATGATTCGCCAAATTAAACCTGTCGCAATAATTTAATCATAAATTAAAGAATTAAGTTTCAACGTAGAGCCTACCTGATCATAGATCTCTCCAGAGAGAGAGAGATCGGGAGAATTCCAGCGCAGGCGATCGAACAGATGAGAGAGAAACAGCCACGATCTCGACGAGTCCTTGCTCTTTTGGACAAGGCCTACCAGCTATTGCAGTTTTGGGCCAAGCCCAACAATTCAAAAAACGAAAATCAGTGTTTGAAACTAGGTGGGGTTGTAGATTTAATGACTTTTTTTAAAATTATAGATTTTTGTGGATTTGATATATTTTTATTGATTTTTATAGAATTTCAAAGATTTGTAAACAGAATTCTATGGACTTTTAAGGATTTTTTAAAAGATTTTTGTAGACATTTGTAAACTTTTCAATTATGATGTGAATTTTGTACTTTTATACATAAATAAACACACACACACACACACACACACACACACACACACACACACACACATATATATATATATATATATATTCTTCGAACTAGTAATTATTTGACATAAATAACATATTCACTTTAAAATAATTTTTTTAGTGTGAATAAATTTTACTTATATATATATAACTATGTAACAAATTTTTATATCAGTATTAGATAACTAATCAAAACAGTATGAAATGCAATAAATTTTAGGCAGTGTTATGAAAAAATCTAAGGTTCGTTGTTGTAAATATGATCAACGTCACTCCACATTTGATTTGTTATAGTATCCCTCCAAACATTTGCATTTGTTTGTTGTTGTTCTTAAGTGTCAAATATTTGATCAAAGTTGTTATCTTCGTAAACTTGTTCTGATGAAAGTTGTGGAACTTCATTATCTGGTTCAACTGAAAATTCATCAGATCGACATTCCTTCTTAAGAAAATTGTGCAATCCGGCACAAGCCAATACAAGCTAACGGAGGAGATGTTTTAAATATTTTGAACCGCGATTTAAATATATCAAATATCTTCTCAATGACTTTCCTCAAAGAGACATGACGAAGATTGAACAATTCCTTTGCATCTCCAGGATGACAACCTTGGCTAGTGAATTCTTGGAGATGATAACGAACACCTCTAAAAGAAGCCAAGAATTGACGCCGATTTGCATATCCACAATCCACTAAAAAAATTTACCTATCGAACCATATTTGTGGAATCAAGTAACCAATGGATAACACATGTGATCTTGGAAATTACATGCAAAACAAAAAAATACCTTGTGGCACTTTAAGCCCGTTATTTCTTGATAAAACATCTGTCAATATGTTTGAATCATGGGCAGATCCCTCCCTCCCACTGAGCACATAAATAAATTATAAATCAAAGTTACAAGCTGCTAAAACATTTTGAGAAATTGTCCCATGAAGATTACGATAACTTTTAGTATCATGCCCAAACACTGTTGCTGGAATATGAGTGTCATCAATAGACAATAGCCCCAATGCAATCCTACAATAATAAAAACATAATAAAAATTGTGGTACTTAAAATAATAACAACTAAAAAGAATTTAATCACTTACTTTAGAATAAGAATAAAATCTTGTACTCTCGCTTCAGATCCAGGTTTGGCCATCATATCTGCTGTAATGCTATTCAATTTTCTCAACATCTTGTTGAAGTTTTGGCTAGTATTGTATTGTGATCGACCAAATATTTTACAAATCAAGCAATATCGAGTATTATGACCGACAACAAGTAAAAACATGGCAAGCATTTATTCAATACAAATATATCTTGTATCTTGCAATGGTGTTTTTTCTCTAAAGATGTTGCACAATTTTAAAAATACGTCAGGGTACATTCTATAAATTTCTCGAAAGTTTGTTGGATCTTCTTTTAATATTTCATGGATATAATCGTATCCACTTGAAGTTATTGGTCGTCTATTTAAGAGACGATGGACACGTTCGTCATTCATGTTAGTTATATGCTTAGTTAGCACATAGAGGATCCCAAGAATTTCCCTCGACAAATACCTAAAAGTTTCATGTAATTTTTCTTCGAATTCCTCTTCTTCCATTTGATATTCTACATCATGTATGTTGATATAGGACATTTTAATGAACCACCTGATATCAGACAAAGAATTAGAATAAAAAAATCTTTGAATTTATTGAACATCATTCCATGTAAAACTCAAAACTTATATAAATAATCCAAAAATCCACAATCAGAAAACAAATAAAAGAATATGTCTAGAAATTATATCACAACGTAACTCATTATTGATCATGTCCCTAAAAATACTCATTCATTTACTTTATAGTATATCCATCCCGAACGCTCTTCAATTGTCATTTTCCAAAAATCTATATTCTTTGATCTGGTGTTAAGTAAATCAAGCACTTTGTATCGAATACGATTATCCAAATTTGGGAGTTCTTTGCAGCATCCCAACAAGTATCACCTGCATTCCATATTAATTCTATATTAGAAACTACCTTCTCAAGAGTGTGAGATATTTCACATATATAATTTGGGTCTGTATTCTTGAATGTACTTGCTTTTGCTTCAAACTCAGCTCTATCTCGTTTTTTAGTTGTTGGTGGAACCTTTGAACTTCTAGGCTGAGGAGGTAATGGTAAAGCAGAGTCCTCAAAAAATGGAGGCTGGTGTGAAGATTCTTGTTTGTCATTTTGCACGAATTCACCACTATCATAATCAAAGACATAATCATCTAATAAATTAGTTTCCCTATTTTCTTCTATCTCAAATATTCTTGCATCAGTGTCATCTCCTAATCCAATTGAGTATTTTCCAGTAGCAGTTCCAGTCCCGACCGCAATTCTCAAATCTTCAGAATCCTTAAAAGTGTCTGTCCGATAGTGTTCATGTTAAGGATGAGACTGGTAAATAACAAAAAACAACAATTGTTAAAACTAGTTATAATTCTAATTATAAAAATAAATTTTATATTTAAACTCAAAGATTTGTACTTTGAAATAATCCTCCCATACTTCATCTTTAGCAGTGAATTTCTTTGTCAAGGAATCCCATCCCAAACCAGAGTTATGACGTATAAGCTTACAATAATTGTTGTATCATTGTTTGAACCTGAAACATCTGCTATTCGTTTTGCTTAAAAAGTACTAGAAATTTTTTTTTCAAAACATCTCACATATTTCGGCCGAATACACACATGCAAATATAAAATATTTTTGACATCATTTTAAAAATAAAACAACCAACTAATATTTTAAAAATCAAGAAAATATTTTAAACATAAAACCAAACCTAAAAAGCAATAATTTGAAAAGTATAGCTCATACTATCACCTCTCAAAAATCTCTCAAAGCATAAATAAAAAGTCTTAAAATCTCTTAAAGTAAATCATAAGTGCGAAAAAATAGAAGCGCTGGTCCTCTGGTCATGTGCACCTCCAGTCCAATCAAATCAGACATCAAGACCTCCACTACCCTCAACATCACGCTCATGAAAGGGATCGATTTTAGGTGTTCAAATGCGCAATGGAAGTTCAAAAATTTATTTGCAAGAAGAAAATAGAACACCTCTACTAAGATGTGTAGCAAATACAAAACACAATATGTCATACGTAGGGTGTTTAGATAATTACCTATCAATCACAAGGATTGATTATGGCTCCAACCAAGTTGTAAACAACTTGGCTCTTCAATGGTAGACAATCTACAAGCTTCACCTATGTTTTGGACTCATTTCTTCAAATCAAGCCCACCACCAACAAGCTAGAACCCTTCTTCTTTTTCACTAGAAAAATAAGAAGATTTTTCTTTGAGAAGAGAGTGTTTCCTCAACAATTGAAGAACAAAAATTGAAGGAGAGAATGACTAAAAAATTTCGGCCATGTCTACTTGGAGAGTGAAGGGGAGAGTTTTTCTTGGTATTGAGAAAAGTAGTAGCAAGCATGTGCATGCCATGCGTAGATTATTGAAAAAGTTCCCTCCAACTCTTCACCTCCCCAAGCATGCATTTTGACTTAGGCTTGTAACTATTACAAGGCCCATGGACTAAAGTTTAAATGTCTCAAACATATTTGAGCCCAATTAAACTTTACTTGATGTTACTCAAGCCCACTAGTTTAATAATTATTTCTAATTGGGCTCTACAAGGTCCAATGGTGTTTAATTAATTCAACACTTGAATTAATATAATTATTTGACTCTACTAGGCCCACTAGTGTTTAATTACTTCAACACTTGAATTAATTTAATTTAGTCCATAATAATGTTTATAAAAATCACAATTTTTAAATACATTATTTATTTGGCCAACTTTTAATTTAGGAACACATTCATAAATTAAAAATTACATTTCCCTCATAGAAGTCATACTTCTATTTTTCATTACGCTTATAAACTCCTTCATAAGCCGTTCAACACATTGAACTATTTTACTTCTCAACGGGATCAAGAAAGCTAGTACTTGTGTATCCCTCAATGGTTCATTGATACAACTAGCCGTGAGTTCACATCTCCCTGTGATTTGGACTAAACATGTCCTTATACGAGCATACCCCAATTGCTTCTGTAGAGCCCAAAATCAGTACATGTAAAACACATGCATTTATTTAAATCGTAAAAATATTTATTTAAGTTTAAAAGGAAATTTTTTATTTAGATGCATGATTTATAAAATTGTATTATTTGAGTTCCAGTTTTTCAGGCAAATACACGAGTCCGGACCGGGGATAGTAATTTTAAGCTATGGAGTATTTTATTCTATATATGACAATTAGTATTTTTATTTTCCCTTAATTGTGGTGCAACTTTTGTAAATTTAGGAATATTTTATGTATCAGTTTTCAAGTCTCCAGTAGTCTAAAATTTTATTTGGACTACACCATATAATGATTAATTAGTTTAAACCTAATCAATAAATTTAAATTATCCCTATACTACCCTAAATCAATCCCACTTGCCTCCAATTACAAGACTTTGGCCAAGTCTTCTCCGGAAGAAATATCATGCCCATCAATTCTCCTCCATTTCTCCTCATTTATTTCCCTTCTCTCCTCAAGGGTTCTTGAGCTCCATTTCCATCTATTCTACCATTTGAGAATAGCAAGAAGCTCCAAATTTCTTCCTCGTGTCCGGATCGTTGAGATTTGCAAGATTTCCTACGTTTCAAGACCAAAGGCATGTATATTCTTTCGTTTTATGCATCGATCTCGTCATAGTAGATATTTTGATGTATGTTATGCGTGAAAGTTTGATTGTTATGAGAAAAGTTTGAGCGATTATGCATTGAATCGATTTCTGAAACATTTTGGATCTCAAAACATGAGTTTGCTGTCATTTTAAAAACTGAGACTTTTTGGTCGATATTCTGGAAAAACTTTCAACATATAAAACGTAGAACTTTTTGAGATCTTTGATTGACAGTAAATTCAAAATATTTGAATAATAAATAAGTGAGTTATGATTGTTTTCGTGGGACTGCTCAAACCGCAATTTTTATGAAAATGTGTTCTTGAAGTTTTATTGTTGCAGGCTTCGTTGATGATCGACGGGTGTTTGCTGCTGCGTTTAAGCATGTTGAGTATGATGTTGAGATGGTTTTTGGTGTGTCGGTTCACATCGATAGGCACTTGTTTGCATTAGAAATCGTAGGATGCGTTTTGGTGTCAAATGGCATGTTCACGGATTGGGTTGCGTTGCTTGTGATGTGTAGTTGTTTTGGGGTGTTTTTTTGAGTTTGAATAAGTGCCTTAGCATCCTAGGATGGGTCTTGAGGTAGGATTAAGTCACAAATGTAGGGAATTCCGTTTGTTCACGAATACAGCACCTACACGGACCCGGAGCCGGACCTGTACACGAAGTCCGTGCCATTTTTCCTTAAAAATGCGAATTTTCCGCATGTACCCGGACCCCTACACAGGGTCCGTGTACCCCTTTTTTATAAAAAAAAAAAATTTTTTTTTTAAATTTTGAGTATAAAATATAGGATGTGTTTTATGATTATGAATATAAAATATAGGATGTGTTTTATGATTGTGAATATAAATATAGGATTTATTTTGTGGTTATGAATATAAAACATAGGATTTTGTTTGGGGTTCAATATCATGGTTTAGTACGATTATTAAACGAGGTCAACTCTCGAGTGATCTAGAATGTCATAAGCTATTTATTTATTTCGGTGGCCAGCACGAATATCTACGTCTAAGCTATGAAAGATAAGTGTTTGAACTCATGTTAGTATGTGCAGCAGTGGCCCCAAGTGTGATCCAACGAATCCCTCAATGCCAAGTAAGTATGTTCGACGTGCAAAAAGAAAATACTTTTAAGTTTTTGAGGTATGCTAAATGTCTTGTGACCAAATTATGAACGGGTTTGGAAGTCGGTGAACGTGGCCGAGGACCTCTCCACCCCGGTAAAGTATGACCGGGTTTAGATCAGGATTGGAAAATGGTAAAGCATGACCAGGGACCAATCCACCCGTTAAAGCATGAACGGGGATCTCATGTATGTGGTAGTGGACTTTCCCTGCCAGCCCAGTACTGTGGTTTAGTCTGATCAGGCACATTTATGTATGGGTCACTTGCTTTGAAACATATCTCTACGCAAAATGATGTTATGTATGCTCAAGTA
Organism: Primulina huaijiensis; assembly: GCF_012295235.1. Taxonomy (NCBI): domain Eukaryota; kingdom Viridiplantae; phylum Streptophyta; class Magnoliopsida; order Lamiales; family Gesneriaceae; genus Primulina; species Primulina huaijiensis. The sequence goes on along the minus strand of NC_133315.1, from coordinate 8,008,244 downwards.
TGTATGATGCAATCACGTTTAAGAAAAGTTTTATGATGATGGCACGTCTACGTTTATGCTATTACGTTCAAGTTCAAGTATGTTTATGCTATTACGTTCAAGTTTAAATTATGTACGCTCTATTTTAAATATGCATGTGGTTTTATTACGTATTACTTGTTATTACCAAGTTATACATGTTGAGTCTCTAGACTCAGTAGACTTGATCGATGCAGGTGATGATGACATTGAGGAGACGAGAGGTGGGGACCAATGAGTCGGCTTGGACTGAGTAGGAGGCTAAACCCGAGGACCGCCCATGTTTTTAAGACATTATGCAATGTTTCAAATATTCTGATATCATGTTATTGTGTACGATATTTAAATAAGTGTTTTTAAGTGTTTTTAGAAAACTTTATATGTGATATTTTCATTGCAAATATTTTAAATGATCAGTTTATTGTTATCGCAATTTGAAGGTTTTTATTTAATTAAGAAACTTTTTATTTTTCCGCAAAATTTAAAGTAGTTAAAATTACGGTACGTTACAGTTGGTATCAGAGCGGTGTTCTTGTAAAGGGTTATGCCTTCTGTCATTTGCGAGAAGCTCACGAAGTCACACATCAAGTCTGTAAGTTTTAAGTTTTCTTTGTAGTAAGCATGAAATCATGATTTCAGCATGTACATGTTTTAAGTTCAAATTTCTTGCATCCAGCGATATTTATATAAGGTTATTGTATGCTGGGTTACGTTTTGGGTAAATTTTTAGAACGGTATGCCTCCTAGACGTTTGGTTGAACGTGAAGCAAGGGATGAGGACAGAGAGGCTTGTGATGGGGAGAGGGCCACTCCTCCTCCTCCACCGCCAAATATGCAGGCACAAATGCTTGCAGGTATGACTCAGTTCTTCACACAGTTTGCGGGAAACAATGCTGCAGTAGATACAGGGGCGAGGCACAGGCCGAAGGCAGTATATGAGAGGTTCAGGAGGATGGACCCAAAGGAGTTTTCGGGGACTACTGACCCGATAATAGCTGAAGGATGGATTAAGTCCATCGATATGATTTTCGATTTCATGGAGCTTCCGGATATAGACAGAGTTAGATGCGCCACCTTTCTGTTGTCAGGATATGATAGATTGTGGTGGGAAAGTGCATCAGTGTCAGTGAACTTGCAAACGCTGACTTGGAATGGTTTCAAGGAAGTATTCTACTCCAAGTACTTCACTGAGGAAGTACGTTCCCGACTGACCAGGGAGTTTATGACTTTGCGACAGGGAGGTAGTAGTGTCGCAGAGTTTGTCAGAAAATTTGAGAGGGGGTGTCATTTTGTACCCCTGATTGCGAATGATGTCCGGGAGAAGCTGAGGCATTTTATTGATGGGTTGCGACCGATCGTGCGCCGTGATGTGAGGGTTGCTGGTCTTACTACCTATGCCGTTGCTGTATCTAGAGCCTTGGCGGCAGAGCAGGACCAAAGGGATATCGAGAGTGATAGGCAGGGCAAGAGGCCCTATCAAGCACCTCAGCAACAACAACAGCAGCGACCCCAGTTTAAAAGGCCCTTCCAGGGTCAGCAAGGAAAGAATTCATTTCAGGGACCACCGAAAGGCAAGGGTCCTATTCCTCAACAGAAGGCTCCTCAGAGACCCGGTGAGTACCCAGTGTGCCCGAAGTGCAACCGCCAGCATCCGGGACAGTGTTTATTTGGATCGGGCAAATGCTTCAAGTGTGGAGCCAATGATCATATGTTGAGGGACTGCCCGCAATGGAGGCAGCCGAATCAGGGGAGAGTGTTCGCCATGCAGGCAGAGGATGCGAACCCAGACACGACCCTGTTGACTGGTAATTTATTTAACTCAGCACCGTATAATTATTTTTGCTATGCATGTTTCAAATTTGATTTGGGATTATTAGCGTGCTAGTTAGTATGCTTGGTGACTTGTATAGAAATTTTCTACTATGCTTGAGGTTAAAATTAGTATTTTGGGATTTATGTTTTGTGAGTTGTGTTAACAACTCTCAGGAAATATCTTCATAAAGAGTGTAGCCACGAAGGCTTTGATAGATTCCGGGGCCACTCACTCTTTTATTTCGGAGACATTCGCTAATCATTTGGATTTCAAGTCCATTGGGTTAGACGTAAACTATTCAGTGACAATCCCATCAGGGGAAGAGTTATTAGCTACTAGTGTGGTCAGAGACATCGATCTTGAACTACAGGGCCACCTAGTGTATGCCGATTTGATTGTGTTGCCAATGCCAGAATTTGATATCATTTTGTGAATGGACTGGCTGACGAAGAACAGAGTTCTTATTGATTTCCAGAAAAGGTCAGTGTTGGTAAGACCTTTGGGCATGGAGCAGTTTCTCTTTGAGCCAGATAGATGGAGAAGTTTCCCTCGCATAATCTCTTGCATGCAGGCTCGGAGACTTATTCTTAAGGGGTGTCAGGCTTTCTTGGCCAGCGTTATTTCCGCACCTGACGTAACCACTCCGTCATTATCGGATGTACCAGTAGTCAGAGATTTTCCTGACGTCTTTCCACTAGAAAGAGAGGTGGAGTTCGCCATCGACCTTATGCCAGGCACCGTGCCAATCTCAAAGGCACCGTATCGTTTAGCTCCAGCGGAGATGTTAGAGCTCAAGCAGCAGATTCAGGAGCTCTTAGACAAAGAATTCATCCGCCATAGTTTCTCACCATGGGGCGCACCAGTGCTCTTTGTAAAGAAGAAAGATGGGAGTATGAGGCCGTGTATCGATTACCGAGAACTGAACAAGGTAACGATCAAGAATAAATACCCACTACCAAGGATCGAGGACTTATTCGATCAGTTGCAGGGAGCTACAGTGTTCTCTAAGATAGATCTTCGATCAGGGTATCATCAGCTGAAAGTAAAGGATGCAGATGTTCATAAGATGGCCTTCAGAACCAGATATGGGCATTACGAGTTCTTAGTGATGCCGTTTGGAGTGGCGAATGCTCCAGCAATTTTTATGGATCTCATGAACCGAGTATTTCAGCCCTACCTAGATCAGTTTGTCATAGTGTTTATTGATGACATTCTTATTTACTCGAAGAGCCATGACGAACACAGTCAGCATTTGTGTACAGTTTTGCAGATCTTGCAGAGTCGCAAGTTGTATGCAAAATTCAGTAAGTGTGAATTTTGGTTGGGGAAAATAGCATTTTTAGGTCATGTAATATCTAGCAGTGGTATTGAGGTGGATCCAGCTAAGGTGGTAGCAATTATAGAATGGATTGAGCCGAAAAATGCGTCAGAGATTCGCAGTTTCCTAGGCTTAGCAGGTTACTACAAGAAATTTATTCAAGGGTTTTCTTCGATTTCAGTGCCACTCACTTCCTTGACTAAGAAGAATGCTAAATTTGTGTGGAGTGATGATTGCCAGAAGAGCTTTGATACTTTGAAACAAGCTCTTATCACAGCGCCAGTGTTAGCCATGCCAGCAGGGCAAGATAATTTTGTGTTGTACACCGATGCTTCTAAGCTCGGTTTGGGCGCAGTATTGATGCAGAATGGTCGGGTTATAGCTTATGCCTCCAGACAGTTAAAAGTTAATGAAAAGAATTATCCGACTCATGATCTCGAGTTAGCTGCCGTGGTCTTTGCGTTGAAGATTTGGAGACATTATTTGTACGATGAGAAATGCCAGATATTCACTGATCACAAGAGTCTCAAGTATTTCTTCACGCAGAAAGAGATTAACATGAGACAAAGACGGTGGTTGGAGTTGGTAAAAACTACGATTGTGAAATTAGCTACCATCCAGGGAAAGCTAATGTTGTGGCAGATGCTTTGAGCAGAAAGGTAGCAATTGTAGCACAGCTGTCAGTGCAGAGACCTCTTCAGACGGAGATTCAGAGGCTTGGCTTAGAAGTTTATCCTAAGGGCAGAGCTCCCAAGCTGTCTAATCCGACAGTCCAGTCTTCTTTGCTAGACCGAATCCGTAAAGGACAGTCTTCAGATGAGCAATTACAGAAATGGAGACTGAAGGATGAGACCAAGTGCAGTGTACTTTACACAGTGTCTGATGATATTGTGTGATACAGAGGGAGAATGTGGGTGCCTAGTGTTGATTCGATCAGAGAAGATATCTTGTCAGAGGCACATACATCTCCGTATTCCATCCATCCAGGAGGTACCAAGATGTACAAGGATTTGCAGATGCTGTATTGGTGGCCAGGTATGAAGCGAGACATCCGTCGATTTGTATCTGAATGTCTCACTTTCCAGCAAGTGAAAGCAGAGCATCAGAGGCCAGCAGGAATGTTAAAGCCGCTCCCTATTCCCGAGTGGAAATGGGAGAATATCACCATGGATTTCGTTGTTGGTTTACCGAGGTCAGTTAGAGGATCCAATGCCATTTGGGTTATAGTAGATCGACTTACTAAGTCAGCACACTTTTTGCCTGTGAAGACAACTTTCTCCATGACGCAGTATGCAGAGCTCTATATCAGGGAGATAGTTCGTTTGCACGGGATCCCAGTTACGATTGTGTCCGACAGGGACCCGAGATTCACATCGTCCTTTTGGAAGAGTTTACATGCAACCATGGGGACGAAATTGTTATTCAGTACCGCATTTCATCCGCAGACAGATGGCCAGTCTGAGCGAGTGATTCAGATTTTAGAAGACTTACTGCGAGCTTGTGTGATAGATTTCCATGGGAATTGGGAATCGAAGCTACCTCTAGTGGAGTTTACCTACAACAATAGTTTTCGATCCTCTATAGGTATGGCTCCCTATGAGGCATTGTATGGGAGAAAGTGCAGATCGTCGATTCATTGGGATGAAGTCGGTGAGAGATCAGAACTTGGTCCAGAGATTGTTCAGCAGACTGCAGATGTGGTGGTCAAGATCCGAGACAGGATGAAAACCGCACAGAGTCGTCAAAAGAGTTATGCTGATAAGAGGAGGAGGGATCTTGAGTTTGCCGTAGGTGATCACGTTTTCGTGAAGATAGCACCCATGAAGGGTGTTATGAGATTTGGGAAGAGAGGCAAGCTTAGTCCGAGGTTTATTGGACCGTTCGAAATTCTTGACAGAGTTGGGACACTAGCTTATCGTGTAGCCCTACCGCCGAATCTGGCTGGAGTGCACAATATGTTCCACGTCTCGATGCTGAGGAAGTATATAGCAAACTCTTCGCATGTTTTGAGTTTTGAGCCGTTGCATTTGGCTCCAGATATGTCGTATGAGGAAAGACCTGTCCAAATTCTAGACAGACAGGAGCAGAGACTTCGGAACAAAGTGACCAAATTGGTCAAAGTCCGGTGGCTAAATCAATCAGTGGAGGATGCCACTTGGGAGACCGAAGCAGATATGAAAAGTCGCTATCCGGAACTGTTTGGTAAGATTTAATTTCGAGGACGAAATTTATTTAAGTGGGGGAGAAACTGTAGAGCTCAAAATCAGTACACGTAAAACACATGCATTTATTTAAATCGTAAAAATATTTATTTAAGTTTAAAAGGAAATTTTTTATTTAGATGCATGATTTATAAAATTTTATTATTTGAGTTCCAGTTTTTCAGGCAAATACACGAGTCCGGACCGGGGATAGGAATTTTAAGCTATGGAGTATTTTATTCTATGACAATTAGTATTTTTATTTTCCCTTAATTGTGGTGCAACTTTTGTAAATTTAGGAATATTTTATGTATCAGTTTTCAAGTCTCGAGTAGTCTAAAATTTTATTTGAACTACACCATATATTGATTAATTAGTTTAAACCTAATCAATAAATTTAAATTATCCCTAAACTACCACCCTAAATCAATCCTACTTGCCTCCAATTACAAGACTTTGGCCAAGTCTTCTCCGGAAGAAATATCATGCCCATCAATTCTCCTCCATTTCCCCTCATTTATTTCCCTTCTCTCCTCAAGGGTTCTTGAGCTCCATTTCCTTCTATTCTACCATTTGAGAATAGCAAGAAGCTCCAAATTTCTTCCTCGTATCCGGATCGTTGAGATTTGCAAGATTTCCTACGTTTCAAGACCAAAGGCATGTATATTCTTTCGTTTTATGCATCGATCTCGTCATAGTATATATTTTGATGTATGTTATGCGTGAAAGTTTGATTGTTATGAGAAAAGTTTGAGCGATTATGCATTGAATCGATTTCTGAAACATTTTGGATCTCAAAACATGAGTTTGCTGTTATTTTAAAAACTGCGACTTTTTGGTCGATATTCTGGAAAAACTTTCAACATATAAAACGTAGAAATTTTTGAGACCTTCGATTTGACAGTAAATTCAAAATATTTGGATAGGAAATGAGTGAGTTATGATTGTTTTCGTGGGACTGCTCAAACCGCAATTTTTATGAAAATGTGTTCTTGAAGTTTTATTGTTGCAGGCTTCGTTGAGGATCGACGGGTGTCTGCTGCTGCGTTTAAGCATGTTGAGTATGATGTTGAGATGGTTTTTGGTGTGTCGGTTCACATCGATAGGCACTTGTTTGCATTAGAAATCGTAGGATGCGTTTTTGTGTCAAATGGCGTGTTCACGGATTGGGTTGCGTTGCTTGTGATGCGTAGTTGTTTTGGGGTATTTGTTTGAGTTTGAATAAGTGCCTTAGCATCCTAGGATGGGTCTTGAGGTAGGATTAAGTCACAAATGTAGGGAATTCCGTTTGTTCACGATTACAGCACCTACACGGACCCGGAGCCGGACCTGTACACGGAGTCCGTGCCATTTTTCCTTCAAAATGCGAATTTTCCGCATGTACCCGGACCCCTACCCGGACCCCTACACGGGGTCCGTGTACCCCCTTTTTATAAAAAAAATATATATTTTTTTAATTTTGAGTATAAAATATAGGATGTGTTTTATGATTATGAGTATAAAATATAGGATGTGTTTTATGATTGTGAATATAAATATAGGATTTATTTTGTGGTTATGAATTTAAAACATAGGATTTTGTTTGGGGTTCAATATCATGGTTTAGTACGATTATTAAACGAGGTCAAGTCTCGAGTGATCTAGAATGTCATAAGCTATTTATTTATTTCGGTGGCGCGCACGAATATCTACGTCTAAGCTATGAAAGATAAGTGTTTGAACTCATGTTAGTATGTGCAGCAGTGGCCCCAAGTGTGATCCAACTAATCCCTCAATGCCAAGTAAGTATGTTCGACGTGCAAAAAGAAAATACTTTTAAGTTTTTGAGGTATGCTAAATGTCTTGTGACCAAATTATGAACGGGTTTGTAAGTGGGTGAACGTGGCCGAGGACCTCTCCACCCCGGTAAAGTATGACGGGGTTTAGATCAGGATTGGAAAATGGTAAAGCATGACCAGGGACCAATCTACCCGTTAAAGCATGAACGGGGATCTCATGTATGTGGTAGTGGACTTTCCCTGCCAGCCCAGTACTATGGTTTAGTCTGATCAGGCACATTTATGTATGAGCCACTTGCTTTGAAACATATCTCTACGTAAAATGATGTTATGTATGCTCAAGTATGTATGATGCAATCACGTTTAAGAAAAGTTTTATGATGATGGCACGTCTACGTTTATGCTATTACGTTCAAGTTCAAGTATGTTTATGCTATTACGTTCAAGTTTAAATTATGTACGCTCTATTTTAAATATGCATGTGGTTTTATCACGTATTACTTGTTATTACCAAGTTATACATGTTGAGTCTTTAGACTCACTAGACTTAATCGATGCAGGTGAGGATGACATTGAGGAGACGAGAGGTGGGGACCAATGAGTCGGCTTGGACTGAGCAGGAGGCTAAACCCGAGGACCGCCCATGTTTTTAAGACATTATGCAATGTTTCAAATATTCTGATTTCATGTTATTGTGTCCGATATTTAAATAAGTGTTTTTAAGTGTTTTTAGAAAACTTTATATGTGATATTTTCATTGCAAATATTTTAAATGATCAGTTTATTGTTATCGCAATTTGAAGGTTTTTATTTAATTAAGAAACTTTTTATTTTTCCGCAAAATTTAAAGTAGTTAAAATTACGGTACGTTACAGCTTCTTTCTTACTTATCAACTCCTTGATAATAAGAACGTCAGAACTCAAGTCTGATAGTACCCAACCAATCATGTTAAACGCCTAGCAGCATCGCTTACATGATTCCCTAGGTATCAAATGATATTGCCTGCAAGAACCATTCAATTATGGTTAGCGTACAGTACGGTCCCTTCAACTCATATATCCTGACCGATTCGACAACCATTAGTATATCGAGAGTTGTCAATGAATCGATACTATGCGTCATGTCGTAGTTGCTTCGATGGTGTAATCTATGAAATCCCTTTCATAATTACCACCATACTCTGATCAGATATTTCAAACTACATACACATGAGATCACATAGGATATCCATACCCGAAGGTAAGCGGTGAATCCCCGACTACAATGCATCGACTCCTATATTTTTCGCCAAAACACCCAACCTTGCCACCTGATGACCCCATGTGAGTCGGTAAATAAGTCAAAGTGTAATGCCAGCACATAGAGTCTCAATGTTGTCCCGGATCATAAGGACTAATGGTGTACAACCATAAACTAGGACGTTTCCACTCGATAAGTGAGAACCATTTGGAAAGTCCTTTATGGAGGGTTGTTCTGTGCACTCTACCAGGAGCACCTATCTGCATGTTCGGACATCACAATTTCTCCTACCAATGAAACATGGCACTCACATCGCAGATAATAGTCTCAAACTCGAGCGGCCTATATCCTTCTTAGAGGCGGCTGAATCGACTAGGAACAGTTTAGAATATACAATATTCCAAATATGAGTTTCATGATACTCATCATATGAGCATCTCATACTCTTTCTACTATTTGTATATTCAAGGACTTTATCTATGCAACATGCATGGGAAAATAGATAAGAAGTGCCAAAACAATAATTTCAAATATTATTAAAATAAAGACTGTTTATACATAGAGTTTAAACATGAACCCTCGGCCAACACTTGGCTCGACGGGCACCTACTCTAACAATCTCCCACTTACACTAGAGCCAACTACCCATATGCTTCAAACCCATCAATTCGCGATGCTTCTCGAATAATGGTCCAGGTAAAGGATTAGTTAGCGGATCAGCAACATTACCTGCGGAGCCGACTTTTTCAATCGAGACATCTCCTCTTTCCACGATCTCTCGGAGGATGTGGTACTTTCTCAATACGTGTTTGGACTTCTGATGAGATCTCGGCTCCTTTGCTTGAGCAATGGCTCCCGTGTTATCACAAATCACCGGGAAAGGAGCAACTCCATTAGGAATGACGCCCAAATCTTGGACGAAATTCCTTATCTAAAAAGCCTCCTTTGCTGTAGCTGATGCAACAATATATTCTGCCTCAGTGGTGGAATCCGCTGTACTTTCTTGCTTGGAACTCTTCCAAGAGACAGCAGCACCATTGAGCATGAATATGAATCCAGGGGTTGACTTCGAGTCATCGATATCGCTTTGGAAGCTAGAGTCGGTATAGCCTTCCAATTTCAGTTCTCCACCCCCATAGACCAAGAACAACTTATTGGTCCTTCTCAAATACTTGAGGATGTCTTTCACAGCTTTCCAATGTGGAAGACCAGGGTTCGATTGATATCTACTCACTACACTTAGTGCGAAAGTCATGTCAAGACGTGTAGATATCATCCCATACATTATGCTACCAATCGCAGATGCATAAGGAATGCTTGTCATCGCCGCTATCTCTGTATCAGTCTTGGGAGACATCAACTTGGATAGGGACACGCCATGACACATTGGTAGATGTCCTCTCTTGGACTCATCCATCGAGAACCGCTTCACGATGGTATCAATGTATGTGGACTGGGTGAGACCAAGCAATCTTTTTAATCTATCTCTATAGATCTGTATTCCCAATACAAAAGATGCTTCACCCAAGTCCTGCATCGAGAACTTACTTGCTAACTATATTTTAGTTGATTGCAACATTCTTACATCATTCCCAATGAGTAGAATGTCATCAACATAAAGCACCAGGAATGTCACAGCACTCCCACTGACCTTCTTATACGCACAGGGTTCCTCAGGATTCTTAGTAAAACCAAACTCTTTGATTGTACTATCGAATCTGAGGTTCCAACTCCTAGATGCCTGCTTTAGACCATAAATAGATCTCTGAAATTTGCATACCATATGCTCACTTCCGATAGATGTAAACCCTTCAGGTTGAGACATGTAAATCTCTTCCTTAATATCCCCATTAAGAAAGGCTGTCTTAACATCCATCTGCCATATCTCATAGTCATGCGATGCAGCTATGGCTAGCAATATCCTTATCAACTTGAACATTGCAACTGGAGAAAAGGTTTCCTCAAAGTCAACTCCTTGTCTTTGAGTATATCTTTTTGCCACCAATCGCGCTTTGAAGGTCAATACCTTCTCATCCGCCCCAAGTTTCCTCTTGTAAATCCATTTACACCCTATGGGAACAATTCCCTCAGGTGGATCCACGAGATTCCACACTTGGTCCGAATGCATGGAATTCATCTCAGATTCCATTGCTTCAAGCCACTTGGATGAATCGGCATCAGATAACGCTTCCTTGAAGGTCCTTGGATCACATCCATGGATAGGCTCATCATGGCCCTCTTCAAGAAGCAGACCATACCTCATAGGTGGTCTCAAGACTCTCTCGGATCTTCTAGGAGCTTGTATCTCCTCTCTTGGCTCTTCGGGTGTGGGTTCTTCAATTGTGGGTGTCTCTCGAACTTCTTCGAGTTCTATCATCTTCCCTTTTCTATCCAATAGAAATTCCTTTTCCAAAAAGGTTGCATTCCTAGAAACAAACACCTTTGTTTCTTGGGGATGATAGAAATAGTATCCAACTGAATTCCTTGGATATCCCACAAAGTAGCATAAAATGGATCGACTATCCAATTTATCTCCCACTACCTGCTTCACATAAGCAGGGCACCCCCATATTCTAAGATAAGAATATCTGGGAAGCTTACCCATCCATATCTCATATGGTGTCTTATCAACTGCCTTTGAATGGACATTGTTCAACAGTGCCGCTGTCTCAAGCGCATATCCTCAAAAGGATGGCGGCAACTCCGTGAACCCCATCATAGACTGAACCATGTCCATCAAAGTTCGATTACGACGCTCTGAAACACCATTCAACTGCGGTGTAGCGGGCGTAGTCCACTGCGAGAGAATCCCATTCTCCCTAAGATATTCTTGGAACTCGGCACTCAAGTACTCCCCACCTCGATCCGATCGAAGTGTCTTGATGCTTCGTCCCAGTTGTTTCTCTACTTCACTTCTGAATTCTTTGAACCTTTCAAAGGCTTCAGACTTGTATTTCATCAAATACACATACCCATACCTCGAAAAGTCATCGGTAAAGGTGATGAAGTAGGCATGTCCATGCTTAGTGGTGATGCTAAGCGGACCGCACACATCGGTATGGATCAAATCCAATAACCCTTTGGCTCGCTCCACATGGCCCTTAAAGGGAATCTTGGTCATCTTTCCTTTCAGACAGGATTCACAAGTCGTGAGAGCATTAATATCAGACATATCAAACATGCCCACTCCCACTAACTTGTTCATCCTTCTTAGGGAAATATGTCCTAATCGAGCATGCCATAATTGTGCCGAATTTAGAGTATCTTGTTTTCTCTTGCTTGTTGTTGTTATAGTTTGGACATTGTTTAGTGGAATATCTTTCAATTTTAAGTTGTAGAGATCGTTTTCAAGTTCTCCAAAACCAATTAAACATTCATTCTTGTAAATGTTGCAAACACCTTTGCTAAATAAACAAGAAAATCCATCTTTATCAAGCATAGAAATGGAAACAATGTTTTTCACCAAATCCGGTACAAACAAAACATCTCTTAAAATTAACTTAAAGTCATTGTTCAAAAGTAAACAAACATCTCCTACGGCGTTGGCAGCAACTCTTGCTCCATTGCCCATCCTCAAGAAGGTCTCACCTTCCCTGAGCCTCTTACTTCTTCCCATCACCTGCAAATCAATACAGAGATGTGAGCCACAGCCAGTATCCAATACCCAAGAAGTAGAGTTAATTGAAATGTTTACTTAAATATAGAACATACCGTTTCCAGAACTCTTTTGGGCAAGATATTCCCTGCAGTTACGCCTCCAATGTCTAGGCTTCTTGTAGTGATGACAGATGTCAACAGTCTTGTCAGCCTTCACTGGTGTGGCTGCCACAACGGGACTCGGAGTCTGCCTCTTCAAGGGCACGTTCTTCTTGGGACGTTGGAAAGAACGCTTCTTTCCCTTCTCAGGTGGACCAGTCTTCGTACCAGATGAAGAGCCCACATAAAGAATCGACTTCTCTTTCTTGATGGTGGACTCAAAGGTCACAAGCATGTTCACCAACTCCTCAAGGGACGGCTCCATCTTGTTCATATTGAAATTCACCAAAAAAGGATCAAATGAGCTAGGCAGTGATAAGAGCAACACGTCGGTGGTCAACTCCGAAGGCAACATCAAATCCATGACAACGAGCTTATCCACGAGCCCAATCAACTTTAGGCCATGCTCATGGACCGAGGCCCCATCTCGCATGCGCAAAGTGATTAGCTCCTTGACGGTAGCATACCTAAGAGGCCGAGTTTGCTCACCAAAGAGCTCCTTGAGGTGCAAATGAATGTCAGCAGCACTCTTTGCATCCTCAAAACGCCTCTGCAGCTCATCGTTCATAGAAGAATACATATAACACTTGGCCTTCAAGTCATGGTCACACCAATCCTTGTAGGTCTGCAATTCCTCAGGAGTGCAGCCAGTCGCAGCCTCAACAGGGGGCGACTCAGTCAGTGTATATGCAATCCTTTCCGAGTTTAAGACGATTTTCAAGTTTCTTAGCCAAGTGAGGTAATTAGGTCCGGTTAATACGTGCTTTTCGAGTATTGCAGATAGCGGATTGCGAATCGAAGACATTGTAAAAAAATTTGTACTGAAAAATAAAACAGATAAATGGTAATGACTATTTTAAAATATTTAGTAAGATATAAAGTATGGACTTTTACTTTATAAATTTTCGCTCCCACTATTTCGACATTTTCACTACCCTCTAGTGAAAACGGGAAACTCCTTTCCTCAGTAGGTACGTAAGGTCCAATTAGCGAATTATGATCCCGAATAATATCAGCCAATCATAATTCCTAAAAGGTAGTTTCCAATTGCATCACAATGCAACCCTTAACGTAAACTTTTGTCTCACGTTAGATTAGGACCCAATAATATGACGTCATTCATCTTAACGTGTCAAGCCTTACCCATCGATGTTGAACCTTAATGGACGGTCCCATGAGTTCCCTCAATAATATGAGCCGAAATCATGGGAGTTCCACGTAGTTCACATCACCATGTCAATGGATGTCACAGCTTTCCGGCACCCAGGGCCCCCCCAATAATATGAGCCGAGCCCCGAACACGGGTAGCGTTCGTCATGCAACCATTGTCGATGGAAGACATGGAAATTATAAACAACTTTATAATTCCCCTTTTCGGGCTTGATATTAATTTTGAATCTTATTCAAAATGAGGGTTTTTAATTTTGAAAGGTCTCATCTTTAATTTTATTTTAAAAACTCGCCATGTTTGATCGTATGTTTGCCGGATTCATGCAACTTTGTTATTATCATAATAATAACGCACATACTCATTATTTATAACATATCATGCATATATTATAAACAGTAAACAAACAAGGATGATCAATCGCCCCAATACTAATGGCCCGTGTGAGCTAAACACGGGCCTAGGTCCAATCCTAGGGAAATGCATGGGATGCAAATGCAACTATTACATTAGCTTCCAATATTTACATGTCTTCGATCTTCATAATCATCAAGGCCACCATCTTCCAATCTTGATCTTCCACTATACTAATATTTACAAATAAATATCCATGGCAAATAGGGATACATCTCATGGGGTGGGAACGGGCCATAAACCAAGCCCACTTTATAAATTTGATAATTATTACAATCATTCAACACAAAATATCCTAGCATACACCTAGCAAATTGGGCTTGGGCTTTTGATCATCCTTCATGCATAATATCACATATCATACACCATCAATTAATTATCACAATAATTAATTGATCCAATATTATATATCTTGATCCAATCACTAACCGCCACGATTATAAACTAAATTAACAAAGTATACAAACACCTTTGTCTACTTTCAAATTAATTTATTTATAACCGAATTTCTTGTAAATCACCATTTACTATAAATAATTAAAGTCCAACTTAAATTATTTATTTCATGAGAAAATATTTGCAACTTTTGTAAATTTAAACTTAAGGGCCCAAAAATTCATTTTTCACCAAAAACATTTTGGCCCATTTAAATTTCACAAATATGTTAGCCATCTAATGGCCCAACAACATCAAGGCCCATGACACTTTGATAATCCAAAACACTTTTGGAAACCCTAGTCGTCATCGCCGTCGCAGGATTCCGGCCAACAAAAAATTTTTTTTATTTTTTTTTAAATTTTAAGGGGGCTGTTCGGGCAGCCCGAGCAGCAACATGCTGCCCGAAATTTCCCCAAAAAACCGGCCTCGATTTTGTTGCAAAAATCCATCTCATGCGGTTAGAAATTGACCTCAATATAATATTATGTAAATGCTACACAAAATAGTATCCTTAGCTCATGATACCACTTGAAAGGGATCGATTTTAGGTGTTCAAATGCGCAACGGAAGTTCAAAAATTTATTTTCAAGAAGAAAATCGAACACCTATACTAAGATGTGTAGCAAATACAAAACACAATATGTCATACATAGGGTGTTTAGATAATTACTATCAACCACAAGGATTGATTATGGCTCCAACCAAGTTGTAAACAACTTGGCTCTTCAATGGTAGACAATCTACAAGCTTCACCTAGGTTTTGGACTCCTTTCTTCAAATCAAGCCCACCACCAACAAGCTAGAACCCTTCTTATTTTGCACTAGAAAAATAAGGAGATTTTTCTTTGAGAAGAGAGTGTTTCCTCAACAATTGAAGAACAAAAATTGAAGGAGGGAATGACTAAAAAATTTCGGCCATGTCTACTTGGAGAGTGAAGGGGAGAGTTTTTCTTGGTATTGAGAAAAGTAGTAGCAAGCATGTGCATGCCATGCCATGCATAGATTATTGAAAAAGTTCCCTCCAACTCTTCACCTCCCCAAGCATGCATTTTGACTTGGGCTTGTAACTATTACAAGGATCATGGACTAAAGTTTAAATGTCTCAAACATATTTGAGCCCAATTAAACTTTACTTGATGTTACTCAAGCCCACTAGTTTAATAATTATTTCTAATTGGGCTCTACAAGGCCCAATGGTGTTTAATTAATTCAACACTTGAATTAATATAATTATTTGACTCTACTAATTCCACTACTGTTTAATTACTTCAACACTTGAATTAATTTAATTTAATCCATAATAATGTTTATGAAAATCACAATTTTCAAATACATTATTTATTTGGCCAACTTTTAATTTAGGAACACATTCATAAATTAAAAATTACATTTCCCTCATAGAAGTCATACTTCTATTTTTCCTTACGCTTATAAACTCCTTCATAAGCCATTCAACACATTGAACTATTTTACTTATCAACGGGATCTAGAAAGCTAGTACTTGTGTGGCCCTCAATGGTTCATTGATACAACTAGACGTGGGTTCACATCTCCCTGTGATTTGGACTAAACATGTCCTTATACGAGCATACCCCAATTGCTCCATTCTTACTTATCAACTCCTTGATAATAAGAACGTCAGAACTCAAGTCTGATAGTACCCAACCAATCATGTTAAACGCCTAGAAGCATCGCTTACATAATTCCCTAGGTATCAAATGATAGTGCCTGCAAGAACCATTCAATTATGGTTAGCGTACAGTACGGTCCCTTCAACTCATATATCCCGATCGATTCGACAACCATTGCTATATCGAGAGTTGTCAATGAATCGATACTATGTGTCATGTCGTAGTTGCATCGTTGGATGTTTCCACTCGATAAGTGAGAACCACTTGGAAATTCCTTTATGGAGGGTTGTTCAGTGCACTCTACCAGGAGCACCTATCTGCATGTTCGGACATTACAATGCCCCCTACCAATGTAACATGGTACTCACATCGCAGATACTACTCTCAAACTCGAGCGGCCTATATCTTTCTTAGTGGCGGCTGAATTGACTAGGAACAATTTAGAATATACAGTATTCCCAATATGAGTTTCATGATACTCATCATATGAGCATATCATATTCTTTCTACTATTTGTATATTCAAGGACTTTATCTATGCAACATGCATGGGTAAATAGATAAAGAAGTGCCAAAACAATAATTTCAAATATTATTAAAATAAAGACTGTTTATACATAGCGTTTAAACATGAACCCTCGCCAACACTTGGCTCGACGGGCATCTACTCTAACAGCTCACCTGCATCGATCACACTTAGTGAGTCTAAAGACTCAACACACCATAATCTTGATAACAACATAATACGTATACAAATCACATACAACAGTGAAAAATACTTGTACTTAAAATAACATTTCATGAAGATTCATAAACTTTAACATAAACATTTCCATAAACATTTTCATATCATCATGAACATATTCATATACATTTTATCATCAACATATATGTATTCTTTTTTCTTTTCGTTGAATTCGGATCGTTAATTATGATTTTCGTATTCGTCAACGTGTTGGGCGATGGATCCATCTACATGTAACCACCGTACTATGCGGCGGGGACATCAGCGACACTCTCACCCGTCAACTGAGCATTTACCTTTTATATTAACATATCATATCGTGTCCATGGAAATACGATCGTTGGGCTCCCACTAGGAGCTTCTCCCTGATGATATCTCCAACATATCATCGTATTAGTCACAATTACTTCACTTCCTTCAACGTTTCGTATTCTCATCACTTTATAAAAATTAAACATGCATATAGTTTTTTTCTTTTAAACCAAGCATGCAACATGTCTTTTAAAGTTATCGTTTCATCGTAAAACCCATAAACATTTAAAAATCATATTTTAACATATAAAATTTCATAAACATTTAAAATAAACATATTAACATGAAAAACAGCATTCAGGGCACTGTCATGACGTTTACTAATTTTCGGGTGTAAAATTATCGTTTTACCCTTAGACGTAAAATTTCACGTTTTTGACATTTCCTTAATTTCTTTGACTCTAACATGTCCCAAATAATTATTTAAGCTTAAATTAATTTTCTCATAATTTTATTTAGCTTAAATACTAGACTTTTTAATTAATATTTGATTATTCATTTTTAAGACATTTTAATCTCGAATTAATTCTAACTTTAATATAAAATTGTTAAATTAAAAACATAGACTTTTTATATTATTTTAGCCCTCATGAACCACGATTCGCCCCCGTGAGCCATGTTTCGATTTTATTTTAAAAGAGAAAACCCTAGGTCCTCGACTAAGCCACCCTCGAGCCATCTAGCTTTTTCATCGAGCCAAGCTCGAGCCATCATGAGCCGACCTCGAGCCAGACCACCTAGGAACTTATTGGACTCATGTTGACCCAAAGAACTCGAATCTAAGTTGAAAATCAAACCGCAATCCAGACGCATGCCATGGTCGAGCCTCAAACATGCACTAGGACTCTTCAAACTTGCTAGGACTCTAACTAACCGAGCCAGCCCGTGACCCAACCCCTTGTGCACCCTCTTAGGACCCTAAGGACCTAAACTAGCCCAGCCCCTTGGCCGAACCCCTTAACCCTGTGCAAGCTGAACACCTGTGCATCCCCTTGATCACCTCTCGGGTGGGAGTCCTAGCTTCCTAGGACTCCTCCCCAGCCCTCTTAACTCGAGTCCTAGCATGGCTAAGAACCTACCCTTGACCCTTCACAGACCTTAGCCAAGCCCTGGTCCCTGCCAAAGCCAAGCCAAGCAACCATGTCCAAAACCGAGCCCCTATGATCTATTATGACAGAAAGTGGTTCCAACTTGATTAGGTTCTTATTTGCAGCGTTTGTGTGCGTGTTCTAGGACTCTAACACTTGTGTAAAACACCCTTGATCAACACCCTACCCATGGAAGCCCCTTGACAACGTAGAAACATGTTTTTCAAATAAAAAATCACATGTTTAGAACATGTATGCATATATGACGGATCCAGTGCTTGGCACCTTATGGGTGCTTCAACACAATAAATCAATGAGATGCAATAGCCCGTGTTTTAAGAATGTATACATCGATGAATTAGATCAAGTTTGGTATTAAACTAAGAGGAAAACACTTGAAATAATCCTTCGTTAAGAAAACTGATATGTTTTATATACTGTGCAACTGAAGAACTGAATTTACGGGAAAATCAGTCGGAACTTATATCAGTTCAGTTATGGACAAAACTGAACTGATATCAACTGAACTAATCAAATCAGTTAAGAACAAAATAAGTAGTTAAACAGTTAAGACACATGATATGCTTATGGATGTTCGGAGACTTCAACTGCTCCTACGTCACCCCTTCTACCTCCTCGGGTAGGATACACTAGAGGACTTAGATTTATACAACACCTTGTAGAAATCTTACACAGCTTAGGACTTACCCACTGCCTAACTGAACTCCTAGTCTAGACTGAAGGCAGCACCTTCCAGCCAATACTTGTTTAACGTCTGTGTGTCAAAGACTACATACACAAGTTTATTGTCTTTGTGCAAGACTTTAATTTGGGTGGTGGTGTGTGCTGTGTGTGAGAACTGAACAATGAACACTACCAAAAAGTGTTCTCACACACTGAGGGAAATAAGCTTCTAATCCAAGCTGATATAACTTTGAAGTGTTCCCTCACAACTGGGTTGATTACTTCTTGAAAGCTGATATGCAATATGCGTGCCCTCTCTTCTTTTCTTGTGTTCTCTCTTTTAACCACACTGTGTATATCGTTCTTTTCTGAGTCTTCACTGATCTTCTATTTATAGGCTCGAAGCTTGATCGTACAGTGAGACTCAATTATTGTATCCGTTGCATTTTGAATTTGTTCTTTGGAATCCATTCCGGAAGTTTTGGCTTTAAGTTTCTGATGCAACGTTCATGATTGTACTGTGATAGTACAATTGCTTTTGTACCTTTGCGCATAGCTGTCATCCATTAAGTAAGATTGTCGTGATCTATGTGAACTGATCAGCAACTAGTCTTTGAACTGATCTAGTGAAATCAGTTGACTCGTCAGCTGAACTGATTTCACTGATTCATTTTACTTGGTCAGCTGGGCTTTTCATCAGTTGAACTCTTCATCAGCTGACCGGGCTTCTGGAGATCTTCAGCTGGACTACCTATCAGCTGGACATTCAGTTGAGCTGGTTGCGATGCATCAGTTGAACTGGTTCAGTTCGTTCGATCAGTTGGTTCTTTCAGTTAGCATCTCCGATAGCTTTAGTTTTGGCTCGTAAACTGATCATTTCAGTTTCAGCTATCTGCGCACTAAGGTAGGTTATTAGAAACAAAATAATAAGTTTTGTTAACATCAAAATTAAGCAAAGATCGTGAACTTGAAAAGTTCCAACAATCTCCTCTTTTTTGATGCTCACAAAACTTGAACAGTTAAAACGATAAAAATTTAAAACAAAAAAAAATTTCAATTTTTAGGGATGACATATTTAAAATCAGTTTTAAAAGAAAAAACTCCCTCTCAATAACTGAATTTAAAAAACGGGTTAAAAACATTTTTAAAACATTTTTCAGTTCGAGGGAAAAGAAAACTCTCCCTCAAGAACTTAATTAAAAACTCCCCCTTAAAAATATAATCAGTCACGCAATTTTTTAAAATATTTTCAGCAGAAATTATCATTCAAGTAGTTAAGGTTACACAAAAACTGGAAATATCAGTTCAGTTATATTTAAACTAACTGGATAACACGATGTTTATTTAATCAAATAAACTTCCCTTGTATAATAATTAAGCACACCAGTTATGTAAGGGAAAAATGCTATTACACTTAGCTGAATTTTAAACAACATCAGTTATCAATCAATTTACACATAGTAGAACTAAATGTACCAACTACTGGTCGCCTTGAATGCTTGACATGCTGCATAGTCTCGAATTTCTTTGCCAAATGAACAACTAGCTGCTTTGAACTTGACTTCTGTGCTGGCTAACTGGTCTAGCTGATGCAAACTGGACTCAACTGATTGCTGAACCGCATTGATCATCTCTTCTGATCTGATATGGCAATGAAGTGGCGGCAATTTTGATGATTAAGCTCCACTTAACTCATCAGTTTCAGCTGGTAGTTGGGTTTCGTCTGCAGATCAGTTGGACTGGTAGATTGGCAACTGAGGTCTTGTCTACAGATCAGTTTTGCTGTTCTTCTATCTGTTGAACTCAAAACCCTGCAAGCTGCTGAAACAGCAAAATTGCGGAGTCGAGTGAAGTGGCTACGATGTTACTTGCAGATCCAATCCACTCTTCTCCAGTAAAAGCATGATATATAAAATTTTTAAAAGGGTTTTGAAAATCATTTTAAATACCATCTTAAAATACATTTTAAGATATCAATTTTCAAATGTCCTTCTTAGAACACCTTGCTCTGATATCAATTGACGGATCAAGTGCTCGGGACCTTAGGGGTGCTTCAACACAATAAATCAATGAGCTGCAATAGGTCGTGTTCTAAGAATGCATACATCGATGAATTAGATCAAGTTTGGTATTAAACCAAGCGAAAAACACTTGAAATAATCATTCTTTAAGAAAACTGATATGTTTTATATACTTTGCAACTGAAGAACTGAATTTACGGGAAAATCAATTGGAGCTTATATCAGTTCAGTTATGGACAAAACTGAACTGATATCAGCTGAACTGATCAAATCAGTTAAGAACAACACAAGCAGTTAAACAGTTAAAAAACACAGGATATGTCTATGGATGTTCGGAGACTTAAACTGCTCCTACGTCACCCCTTCTACCTCACGGGTAGGATACACTAGAAGACTTAGATTTATACAACACCTTGTATAAATCTTACACAGCTTAGGACTTACCCACTGCCTAATTGAACTCCTAGTCTAGACTTAAGGCAGCACGTTCCAGCCAACACTTGTTTAACGTCTGTGTGTCAAAGATTACATACACAAGTTTATTGTCTTTGTGCAAGACTGTAATTTGGATGGTGGTGTGTGCGTGTGTGTGAGAACTGAACAATGAACACTACCAAAAAGTTTTCTCACACATTGAGGGAAATAAGCTTCTAATCCAAGCTGATATAACTTTGAAGTGTTCCCTCACAGTGCCCTCTCTTCTTTTCTTGTGTTCTCTCTTTTAACCACATTGTGTATATCGTTATTTTCTGAGTCTTCACTGATCTTCTATTTATAGGCGCGAAGCTTGATCACACAGTGAGACTCAATTATTGTATCCGTTGCATTTTGAATTTGTTCTTTGGAATCAATTCCGGAAGTTTTGGCTTTAAGTTTCTGATGCAACGTTCATGATTGTACTGTGATAGTACAATTTCTTTTGTACCTTTGCGCATAGCTGTCATCCATTAAGTAAGCTTGTCGTGATCTGCAACTGATTGCTCCTAACTGAAGTTCTGAAAGGGTTTTTAAACTGATCAGCAACTGGTCTTTGAACTGATCAAGTGAAATCAGTTGACTCGTCAGCTGAACTGATTTCACTGATTCAATTTACCTGGTCAGCTGGGCTTTTCATCAGTTGAACTCTTCATCAGCTGACCGGGCTTCTGAAGATCTTCAGCTGGACTACCTATAAGCTGGACATTCAGTTGAGCTGGTTGCGATGCATCAGTTGAACTGGTTCAGTTCGTTCGATCAGTTGGTTTTTTCAGTTAGCATCTCCGATAGCTTTAGTTTTGGCTCTAAACTGATAATTTCAGTTTCAGCTATCTGCGCACTAACGTAAGTTATTAGAAACAAAATAACAAGTTTTGTTAACATCAAAATTAAGCAAAGATTGCGAACTTGAAAAGTTCCAACAATATAGTTACGAAAATAACAACTTGTGCGCCATGTTTTCCTTCAAAATATGCTTAGATAATTACTATGGTGTGATAGATGTTTGAAGGAAAGAATATGGCGCGCTTTTGCGTATTTTACGCATGAATAAACGTTGACGATTGCGAAGAACGGCGACAAACGACCTTGGCTTGAATATCTTGGCAACTTTCAAATTTTCTCTTGAAGTTTGATGTGTGTGCCGTGTGATTTTTTGGAGAGAAAAGTTTGTATTGAATTGGGTCGTGGGGCGTGGGGTTAAAAGGTCTATGGGGTGAAATTTGTATATTAAATACTTAATTAATCCACTAACAAAGCTTAGGCCCATTAAGGAGGATAATTAGGCCCATTAAGCCCAATTGAAATATTAAAAATTATTTTGAGTAGAAAAGTTTGTGAATTTATTAGCCGGGTTGCCAACATGTTCGTATTTTTGTTGATAATCCAACACCGATAAAATTTATGACCCGACGTATAAAATCACCTCAAAACCCCCTTATTTTCAAAAATAAGAAAAAGCATCAATCATATTTTAAATAATTAAAAACAATTATTTAATAAAATTTTTTTTCATTTTTCAGCCCTCGGTCTCCGTTCCTCGATTTCAACTCGAATAACCCTTAAAAATACATTTTAATGCATGTAAGTAGGAAAACTACTAAAACATCATATAAACATGTCACATAATCAATTTAGAAATTAAAATCATTTAATTAATCATTTTTCATATTTCCTAGATTTGCATGCAGTTGGATTACGTCGTCTTAATTTTGGACCTTACAATTCCTCCCCCCTATTAAATAAAATTTCATCCTCGAAATTTTAACTTACTGAATAGCTACGGGTAGCGACTCCTCAAGTCCCTCTCGGTTTCCCAAGTAGCCTCTTCTTCCGAGTGATTCAGCCACTTGACCTTGACCATTGGAATGACTTTGTTTCGGAGTCTTCTTTCTTGCCTTGCCAAGATTTGGACAGGTCTTTCTTCATAAGTCATATTTGGAGTCAGTTGTAGAGGTTCATAATTTAGCACATGTGATGCATTCGACATGTACTTTCGCAGCATCGAAATATGGAACACATTGTGAACTCCAGAAAGCATCGGTGGCAATGCCACTCTATAAGCTAGTGTCCCAATCCTCTCCAAAATCTCAAACAGACCTATAAATCTTGGACTAAGCTTGCCTTTCTTGCCAAATCGCATAACACCTTTCATAGGTGTTATTTTCACAAACATGTGGTCTCCCACTGCAAACTCTAAGTCCCTTCGTCTCTTGTCAGCATAACTCTTTTTTCGGCTTTGTGCAGTCTATATTCTATCTCGAATTTTGACTACAAGCTCGGCAGTCTCTTCAATCACATCCGGACCAATCTCTGTTCTTTCACCAACCTCCTCCCAATGAATAGAAGATCTACATTTCCTTCCATAAAGTGCCTCAAAAGGAGACATCTCAATTGATGATTGGAAGCTATTATTGTAGGTGAACTCCACTAGAGGTAATTTCGGTTCCCAACTTCCTTGGAAATCGATCACACAAACTCGCAGTAGATCATTTAAAATTTGAATAACTCTTTCGGACTTACAATCGGTTTGAGGATGGAATGCTGTACTGAAAAAATACTTGGTCCCCATCGCTGCATGCAGACTCTTCCAGAAAGATGACGTAAATCTCGAATCTCTGTCAGAAACAATAGATACAGGAATTCCATGCAGACGAACTATCTCTCGAATATATAACTCTGCATATTGAATCATGGTGAATGTCGTCTTAATAGGTAGAAAATGTGCTGATTTCGTAAGACGATCTACTATAACCCATATAGCATTGAATCCCTTAATAGTCTTCGACAATCCCACAACAAAGTCCATCGTAATATTTTCCCATTTCCACTAGAGAATAGGAAGTGGATTAAGCTTTCCCGCTGGCCTCTGATGCTCTGCTTTTACTTGCGGACAAGTCAAACACTCGGATACAAATCGTAGGATATATCTCTTTATGCCTGGCCACCAATATATCAACTGCAAATCTTTGTACATTTTCGTGTTTCCCGGATAAATGGAATATGGTGTGTCATGAGCTTCCTTCATAATGAGATCCCTCAAAGAATCGTCACTAGGAACACATAAACGATCTCGATATCGAATTATACCATCCACCTCAAAATATAACTTCCGGCCCTTGGCTTCATCTCTTGCTTTCCACTTTTCCAATTGCTCATTAGTGGACTGTCCCTCACGGATTCTATCTCTCAAAGTCGACTGCACTGATAATGTGGCAAGATTAGGGGCCTCGCCCCTAGCATATACTATAACATCAAACCACTGTATCTCATACTGCAACTGTCTTTGGAGTGATAGTTGAGTGATAACTGCTGCTTTTCTACTTAATGCGTCTGCCAAACATTAGCTTTTCTCGGATGATAGGTAATCTCACAGTCGTAGTCCTTCACTAACTCAAGCCATCTCCGCTGCCGCATATTCAACTCTTTTTGGGTGAAGAAGTATTTCAAACTTTTATGATCGGTGAATATTTTGCACTTCTCCCCATATAATTAATGTCTCCAAATCTTCAATGCAAAAACTACCGCTGCAAGCTCAAGATCATGAGCAGGGTAGTTTTTTTCGTGAATTTTTAACTGTCTCGACGCATAAGCTATAACTCAGTCGTTTTGCATTAGAATTGCACTCAAACCAAGTTTAGAAGCGTCGATACAGAGAACATACTCTCCTTGGCCTGATGGCATAGCTAACACTGGCGCTGATATCAAGGCTTGCTTCAACTTATAAAAACTGTCTTGACACTCGGATCCCCATACAAACTTTGCATTCTTCTTTGTCAAGGTGGTCATGGATACCGCTATAGATGAGAATCCCTGAATAAACTTGCGATAATAGCCAGCTAGTCCCAAGAAACTGCGAATCTCGGTGACGCTCTTCGGTACTGGACACTCTCTCATTGCCTCACCTTTACTTGGATCAACTTTAATGCCATCACTAGAAATGATGTGGCCTAAGAAAGCCACTCTATCAAGCCAAAACTCGCACTTGCTGAATTTTGCATACAACTTTATATCTTGCAGTACTTGCAGTACTGTCTTCAAATGACGATTATGCTCCTCTTTGCTCTTGGAATAGATCAATATATCATCAATGAAGACTATGACAAATTGATCCAGATACGGCTGAAATACACGATTCATGAGATCCATGAAGGTTGCTGGCACATTGGTCAGTCCAAATGACATGACCATAAACTCATAGTGCCTATATCTAGTCCGAAACACTGTCTTGTGAACATCTGCATCTTTCACTTTTAACTGATGGTATCTAGAACGAAGATCAATCTTCGAGAATATCGATGCTCCTTGCAGCTGATCAAATAAATCTTCGATTCTTGGTAGATGATAATTATTCTTGATAGTGACTCTATTCAGCTCTCGATAATCGATACAGAGTCGCATACGACCATCTTTCTTCTTCACAAATAATACCGGCGCACCCGATGGAGAATAACTAGGGCGACTAAAACACTTGTCTAGCAATTCTTGAATTTGATCTTTTAATTCTTTCATTTCTGCAAGTGCTAGGCGATAAGGTGCTTTTGATATAGGTACTATGCCCGACATTAACTCAATAATAAACTCCACATCACGATCAGGTGGAATGCCAGAAACGTCTTCGGAAAAGACACTAAGAAAGTCTCTTACAACATCAACATCCTCCAATTTCTGAGTGATAGGAGCATGTGCGATAGTGACACATGCTAGAAAAGCTCGCACATGACAACAGATGATGTGCGGCATTTGCTTGTATTTCGCCGTCTCAAATACAAAAGATTTGTCACTAGGCGGTCGAATAGACACTGATCTCTGACGAAAATCAATCGAAGCTTCATTCGCTGATAACCAATCCATACCAAGTATGATATCGAATTCGGGCATAGGAAGCACAATAAAATATGCCTGAACCACATATTTGAATAAACAAAGCTCCAGATTCTTGACAATTTTAGACGCGAGCATTTGATCACCGGAAGGAATAGAAACTTTGATACCCAAACCCATATCTTCAGGAATAATATTTAGTCGCTTGATGAAGGTTTCGGATATAAACGAATGTGTAGCTCCTGAATCTAGCAGTGCATTGGTAGCTACACCTTGAATGATAATCCTCCCTGCGGCGAAAATGTCTTTTAAATCTTTTCGTGTTGAAGCTTAACGAATTTCTATCGTTAATTTCCCAAAATTACGTGAAGATTACGCGTTGAACTTAAGCATTTCTTGAAAAATTGCATTTTAACCCTTCAATTTTTCGAAATTTGCATTTTTGTCCACAAATTTCCGAATATTTTCCAATTGATCCTTGATATTTTTGAAAATTTACATTTTGGTCCCTTAAATTTTGAAAATTATATTTTTGGTCCTTAAGAATTCGGTAATTGAATTTTCGGTCCTTCATCTTTTTCGATAATTACATTTAAGCCCTTCAACTTTCAAAAATTGCACTCATACCCCTCAAAGAATTCGAAACCCTTAGTTATGATTTTCCTTTAAGTTTTTGGCCATAAAACTTTTTGTTTGGAAGTATTACATCCTTTTTATAAAATAAGGCTCAAAATCAATTTTAATTCTATGATTTCTAAAATCATATCTTAATTCCAACTAAGGTAGAGCATGAAACCTAATTTTCACTAAGTTAATCTTGATCCCAATTATATTCTAATAACCAATTTAACATTTAATGCAATAAAAGCAATATAAAAATGTTAAATGACTAGGTTACTCGTGATAAGAGTCGTGTCTGGCTCCTCTTCCGCTTCCTCTACGTTCATAACATATGCTCATCTCACAGTAGGTGCATTCTTCTTTGGGCAATCAGCAGCTTTGTGCTCTTCCTCTTTACATATGAAGCATCTAAAAAATCCCCACATACATTTGCCAAAGTGAAAGCGACTGCACTTCTTGCATGGTTGACTATCAATAGGCTTTGGTGCTCCAGGATTTGGTGGCTTTTGTGGTACTTGCTTCTTGCCTTGACCTTGGGGCTTTTGAGGTCATTGAGTTCTAGGAAGACCCATATATGACTTTTTGTTTGGCTGATTATGCTGTTGGTGTTGCTGTCTCTTGCGCTGCATCTCAAACTCAATGTCTTTCAAAGATTGCTCAGACTGAAATGCATAAGTAGTAGCAGTAGCATACTCCAAAGGACGCATAATCATCACGTTATTTCGTATGGTAGGTCGTAGACCATCCATGAAGTGTCTAAGCTTCTCCGCAACATCCCTCGCAATAAGGGGTAAAAAGTGACAACCCCTATCAAATTTCTTCACAAATTCAGCAACAGAAGAGTCTTTCTGACGGAGAGTCATAAATTCCCTCTTCAATCGCCCTAACATCAGCAGTAAAATATTTCTCGTAGAATATCTCCTTGAATCGAGCCCAAGTAAGTGTAGCCATATTAACACCATGCTCGGCTCCTTTCCACCATAAAGGCGCATCATCCCTAAATAGGTAAGTGGCATACCTCACACGGTCAGCATTCCCCATATTCAGATAACGAAAGTGCACCTCGAGTGCACGAATCCATGCCTCAGCAGCAAAGGGATCAGTGGTGCCAGAAAATTCCTTCGGCCCTAGCCTCCGAAACTGATCATACACGTCATGCTGTGGCCTAGGTGCCTGCTGCTCGAATAAACGAGCCATCCCCTCTAATGCACGAGTATCAGCATCCCCATTAGAAGACGGGGGTGCATTAACATTCTGATCCTCGGTGGTCTCTCTCTGTCTATCAAGAGGTGCACGTCTATGAGGCATTATATCTGAATGTTTTCCAAATTCTAACATAACCAACATGCATTTAAATCTAAGTTTTCTAATCATGTAATATATTCTAATTCATTTTAGCAATTTAAGCATATAAAGTATATATCCCCAAAAAGCTAGTAAACATGTAACGTAAACATATTATTCATGTAATCATGTAGATAACATTATAATAAATCATATAAAGCACGTAAACTTAAAGATTGAGGCTTGACACGACTGAGCTTCCCGGCACTGATGGTGGCACAACCCTTTACAGAACCATTGCTTTGATACCAACTAAAACGTCTGCTATTCGGTTTGCTTAAAAAATACTAGAATTTTTTTTTAAAACCTCTCACATATTTCGGCCGAATACACATATGCAAATATAAAATATTTTTGACACCAATTTAAAAATAAAACCAACTAATATTTTAAAAATCAAGGAAATAGTTTAAACATAAAACCAAACCTAAAGCAATAATTTGAAAAGTATAGCTCATACTATCATCTCTCAAAAATCTCTCAAAGCATAAATAAAAAGTCGTAAAATATCTTAACGTAAATCATAAGTGCGGAAAAATAGAAGTGCTGGTCTTCGGGTCATGTGCACCTCCAGTCCAGTCAGATCAGGCATCAAGACCTCCACTACCCTCAACATCACACTCGCCTACATCGATCACACCTAGTGAGTCTAAAGACTCAACACACTATAATCTTGATAACAACATAATACGTATACAGATCACATACAACAGTGAAAAATTATTGTACTTAAAATAACATTTCATGAGGATGCATAAACTTTAACATAAACATTTTCATATCATCATCAACATATTCATATACATTTTATCATCAACATATACGTATTTCTTTTTCTTTTCGTTGAATTCAGATAGTTAATTGTTAGTTTCGTGTTTGTCTACGTGTTGGGCGATGGATCCATCTACATATAACCATAGTACTGGGCGGTGGAGACATCAGCGACACTCTCACCCGTCAACAGAGCATTGGCCTTACGTATTAACATATCATATCGTGTCCATGAAAATACGATCGTCGGGCTCCCCCTTGAACCTTCTCCCTCACGATATCTCTAACATATCATCGTATTAGTCACAATTACTTCACTTCCTTCAACGTTTTGTATTTTCATCACTTCATAAAAATTAAACATGCATATAGCGTTTTTCTTTTAAACCAAGAATGCAACATGTCTTTTAACGTTATCGTTTCATCGTAAAAACCCATAAACATTTAAAAATCATATTTTAACATATAAAATTTAATAAACATTTAAAATAATCATATTAACATGTAAAACAGCATTCAGGACACTGCCATGACGTTAATAAGTTTTGGGTATAAAATTACTATTTTACCCCTAGACGTAAAATTTAATGTTTTTAACATTTTCTTAATTTCTTTGCTTTAACATGTCCCAAATAATTATTTAAGCTTAAATTAATTTTATCATAATTTTATTTAGCTTAAATACTAGACTTTTTAATTAATATTTATTATTCGTTTTTATGACGTTTTAATCCCAAATTATTTAAAACTATAATATAAAACTCCTAAATTTAAAAAATATAATTTTTATATTATTTTAGCCATCGTGAAACACGACTCGACCCCCGTGAGCCATGTTTCAATTTTATTTTAAAGGAGAAAACCCTATGTCCTCGGCTAAGCCACCCTCGAACCATTTAGCTTTTTCATCGAGCCAAGTTTGAGCCATCATGAGCCGACCTCGAGCCAGACCACCTAGGAACCTACTGGACTTGTGTTGACCCAAAGGACTCGACCCTAAGTTGAAAACCGAACCACAATCCAGACGCATGCCATGGCCGAGGCTTCTACATGCACTAGGACTTTTCAAACTTGCTAGGACTGTAACCAACCGAGCCAGCCCCTGACCCAGCCCCTTGTGCACCCTCTTAGGGCCCTAAGGACCTAACCTAGCCAAGCCTCCACGCCGAGCCCCTTAACCCTGCGCAAGCTAAACACCTGCGCATCCCCTTGATCACCTCTCGGGTGGGAGCCCTAGCTTGCTAGGACTCCTCCTCAGTCCTCTTAACTCGAGTCCTAGCATGGATAAGACCCTACCTTTGACCCTTCATTGACCCTAACCAATCCCTCGTCCCTGAAAAAGCCAAGACAAGCAACCATGTCAAAAACCGAGCCCCTATGATCTCTTATGAAAAAAAGTGGTTCCAACTTGATTCGGTTCTTGTTTGCAGCGTTTGTGTGTGTGTTTTATGACTCTAACACTAGTGTAAAACACCCTTGATCAACACCCTACCCATGGCAGCCCCTTGAAAACATAGAAACATGTTTTTGGAATAAAAAATCACAAGTTTAGAACATGTATGCATATAATTACAAAAATAACAACTTGTGTGTCATGTTTTCCTTCAAAATATGCTTAGATAATTACTATGGTGTGATAGATGTTTGAAAGGAAGAATATGGCATGCCTTTGCGTATTTTACGTACGAATAAACGTTGACGATTGCAAAGAACGGCGACGAACAACCTTGACTTGAATATCTTTGCAACTTTCGAATTTTCTCTTGAAGTTTGATGTGTGTGCCGTGTGATTTGTTGGAGAGAAGAGTTAGTATTGAATTGGGGAGTGGGGCGTGGGGTTAGAAGGTTTATGGGGTGAAATTTGTATATTATATACTTATTTAATCCACTAACAAGGCTTAAGCCCATCAAGGAGGTTAATTTGGTCCATTAAGCCCAATTGAAATATTAAAAATTATTTTGAGTAGAAAAGTTTGTGAATTTATTAGTCGGGTTGCAATCACGTTCGTATTTTTGTTGAAAATCCAACACCGATAAAATTTACGTTTCGGCGTATAAAATCACCTCAAAACCCCCTTATTTTCAAAAATAAGAAAAAACATCAATCATATTTTAGATAATTAAAAACAATTATTTAATAAAAACATTTTCTATTTTTCAGCCCTCGATATCCGTTCCTCGATCGCAACTCGTATAACCCTTAAAAATACATTTTAATGCATGTAAGTAGGAAAACTACTAAAACATCATATAAACATGTCACATAATCAATTTAGCAATTAAAATCATTTAATTAATCGTTTTTCATGTTCCCTAAATTTGCATGCAGTTGGATTACGTCGTCTTAATTTTGGATCTTAATGAACAACTTTAAACGACTTTGATATTGTTTTATAGTCTTTTCACATCGAAGTTTTTCGTTTAGAGCAGGAAGTATTTTTTTCTCCTCATTTTTTTTGTTTAATACTCCATTCTTATCATGCCATCCTTGCATTGCGGCATCAACCATGAGTTTTAGCAATTCATTACTCTCTTCAGTCATCCACACATTATATTTTACTTGTGAATCTCCCATTGTAAGTATTACTTGAGTAAGCATAAGATATAAAATATACGGTGATAAGAAGCTAAGAAGCACATTGAAAAGATCGGTTAAGAAGTGGAAAGTGTTTAGAAGGGGAGGTTGAATAAACACTCACAGATTATGTTCGTTTTTCGTAAGTTGAGTTCGGTTTAATGACAAACTGATACTCAGTATCTCGTCAGTTGATGACAATCAGTTTAACTGAGAAAACAGTTGCAGAAGTAAACAGAATGAAAGATAGAATAACTAAAATAAAAGGTAACTGAAATGAAAAGCATGCGATTTGTTTCTGGATGTTCGGAGAATGGAATAACTCCTACGTCACCCCTTCTATCACGAAGATAGGATTTCTACTAAAAGACTTTGATCGAATACAATGTTTGTACTGACCCACTTCAGCTGTCTTCAGAAATCCAGTTAGGTTCAATTGATCACTTTCCAATTGATCAGTCAGTTAACTCTAAAGGTTCATTTCAGCTGGATTCGGTTGCCTTTGATAACTCACGTGATACTTCAGTTAGGCAAGTTGTATAATACGAATACTTGATCAGTTAGTCCAGTAGATAAATGGTTTGTCAAACAGCCGAAATTAAATTTCCAACAATTTCCCACTTTTTGGTGTTTGACAAAACTAAGCGAATAATAACTGATCAGTTAAGCTTATAGACGTCCTTCAAATCGGTTGTAGATAAAATAATAACTGTCGTGTACAGATTCGTACAATGAAAGAATTAAATAATCTGTACAAAATAAATCCGTCAACTGATTTGACTTAGCTTAGGTCTATATTCCCCTTTTTTTGTCAAACGCCTCCATTCTGATAGATAATCTTTTAACATCAGTTGTTAGAACTTTAACAGAAGTGGCTACGTCTGAGACTGCATTCAGCACAGTGGTTTGCATCAAGTCTATCTTTCTGGAAACAGATGTCTCCACAAAGTCAACTCTATTTCTGATTGCATCTTGGGTTACAAAGAGACTTTCAGCTAAGCGTCTATTCTTTCTGATATCTTCTATTGCAAGGGAAAGAGAGGTCACGGTAGCTTGAACTGCCTTCAGTTTTTCTGAGTTGAATACCTCTGCATGTTCCAGTTTTCGAGTATGAGCGAGTTGAGTTCGCTGAATCTGGGAAACGACAGTAAGTATTTTGTGCATATTATTCTGAATGTCTTGAATTTCTTCAAGAACTACTTCAAGATCACCAGACGACTGAGGAGGTAGATGTCCAGAAGTTCCAGGTTCTTGTTCTTTGGAGACTTGATCAAAGACCACCAAGGTCCTGTCAGATACAACTGTCTCGGCAATAGTTTTTTCTGGAACAACTGATTCAGTAACCTCTACTTGCGCTGGAGGAGGAGAAGAAGGATCCTGAGTAGCAATTGATCTGTCCTGATGAAGAGGTAAATCTGTGAGACATTCAGTTGGAGGATCATCAACTGGTGCTTCTGCTTGAGAATCAGCTGAAATTTGGGCTGGCTTGTCAGTTGGAATATTTTCAAAATTGAGCAACTGAGCCTTCACATTTTCAGCGATTTCTTTAGCTGTGGACTGAGCTGGCACATTAGTTGGATCATCCTGCCAAACGGGCTCTTCAGTTAAGATAGGAGCCTCTAGAATTGCTTGATCAGTCGAGTGATCAACTGATTCAGAAATGAGCTCCTCTGGTTGAGATTCCTGTACTACTGACTGAATAATTTCATCAATATTTGCAAGTGTTAAGTCAGCTTCTGAGTACATTGGAGGATCAGCAACAGAGGGTTCAGGGACATCCTGAGCTTGCTCTTTATTCGGTGATGAGGGTTCTTCCTCTTCTTCTGAAGACCCTCCATGAATAACTAATTCCTGATCTTGTTCCCAAAATCTTATATGTACATGCAGGGAAGTAAGATCTGAATCCAACTGAGTAAGCACAGCTCGATCATTGTAAGCAGTTGGATTCGTCGGAATGTAGTTTGCTTTCAACTTTTCAACTAGTTGAGCCAACTTTTTGGCACTCATCAAATCAAAGAAATAATTTTTTCTTTCCAAAGCCTGTACAATAGTAGCAGCTTTGACTATCCTCAAAACTATGGCTTCCAACCTGATAAACTTCTTCAGCTGAGACTTCTTCTTCAATTGTTTGGCAAAAGTGTGAGTTCTGTATGTGATCCAAGCCTCATAAGTTTTCAGTTTGGATGCTGCAAAAGCATTGACCTGTTCCTAAATTAGGTCAATATGGGTCTGGATTGCATTTGTTGACATGGGCTCTTCAATCATCTTGCCCTTGCCTTTCTCATCAGTAAGAATGTGTGAAATGTTCAGACCCGAACGAGGCGTTTCCACCAATTCTCGAATAGTGATCCCTTTAGGTCGAGCCTGAGCAAAGATGGTAGGGCGATTGACAGTTTGCAGAGAAGATACGACCCTGGCTGACTCCTTTTCACCTGCTGAGGTGATGACCTTCTTGGATTGATCAGTTGATTGAGGCAACTGATCTCTTGCTGAAACTGCAACTGGAACGGCTTTTAGAGGAATAGCCTGAATAGGCTGTTGAGCGTCTGAAGGTTTCAGCCTTTCAGTTTGAATAGCTTCCAGCGAAGCTATTGGCTTGGTTTTCTGGGTTCTGGGCTTTTTGGTAACTTTGGGAGATGGAGTTTTCTCCGATTCCGATTCACTGACAATCAGCTTCCTTTTGGAGGTCTTCAGCTGTGCCATAGTTTTTGCCCTTTTCACAGACTTGGGAGCAGCCTACTATGCTCCAATCTCCTTTTTGATCTTGACGAATTGATCAGGAGTAAGATCCAGTTTGGCTTTGGACGGCAGAATATTCTTAGCATTGAAAACTTTGAATTTGGATGATCTTTTAGAATCATCAGCCACCAGCCCTTTGATTTTCAGCAAATAGCTCAACTGAATAGCAAATCCTTTGGACTGTTTGGTGGATTGAAACATTTTTTTCAATATGTTGAAGGTGAGTTGCCTCCAGTTGAGTGTTCGTCCTGCCATGATAATGGTAAGAGCTTGAAATTTCTACAAGGTAAGAGCAGCAAAGGATCCTGCCTTTGCCAATAACCCCTTGGCTACAATGTCAGCCAACAACTGAACCTCATGTTTTAGTTCCTTCTTTGGATCAGAAACTTTGATTTTTCGTCCATCAGCGGAGAGTTGTATCTGCATCTCTTCAATATCTGATGCTTTAAAATCAGCAAGGTGTGCCAATCCATCAGACGACAACAAGAATATCTCACCAAAAGAGTCTTCAGATATGGTCAACAACTGACCATTGAAAGTAGATGAGATGCTTCCATCCTGATTGATAAATCCACTAGAGTAGAAATCGAAAAGCTTCTTTGGATAGATCTCTTGGGAAAATTGTCCCAAGAATATTCTGAGCCCAGCTGATTGAAGCTTTTGAAATACATTCTTCACCTCGGCTTCTTTGATAGATAGGACTGATTCGAAATTAATTGCCATAGCATTCAACATATGCGCTGGAATCTGGTTTGCCATTTGAGCTGAATGATTTTCTACGAAAAAGAAGGCTTGAATTTCCTTTTGCTCTTAGAAATTTGGATAAGCGTAAGAAGAAGAATTGAAATGGAGGGGGAAAAGTACTTTTGTACGCGACTGTTCGTATTATTGGACACATGTCAGTCAATGAAAATTTTTCAATAAAAACGTGTGTTTGTGTGGTAAGAACGTGTGTAGTAAATATGTGGATTATATGAGTCCACGTTTCAACTTGTCATTTGCTGAAAGATAACATTTAATGCTTGATAGATAGTCACGTCACTTAATTTGGAAAAAAAAATGGTTAATTTGTTAACGTATGTGAGAAGATTAGTGGAATATCCAACTGAACGATCAGTTGTAAAACTGTGTCCTTTCAGCTGAAGATTTACTAACTTCTGTCTTCTAATTTAACTTCTTAAAACCAATATTCTCCCTTAATAAATGCCTATAAATATTAAGCGAATTTAAGCAAGATTAATTAAATAAAATCTTATGCTTGGAAGATTAATCGTCTGCTGTAGTGACTGAGCCCTTTCATCTTCCTTGACCCTGCGCTATAAATAGAAGTGGCTCAGTTAGTATCAAATATATCAGTTACGAATATTCAGCAAATAAAATGACAGGTGCTAGTAGCTCAAGGCTTCAAGATATCGCTGAAGAGTTTATTAACACTGCTCTGGAGAAACGTAAAGTTGATATGGAAGATGAGGTCTTTCATAAAATTCTTCGCTATTGGGAGGAGATACAAGGACTCCAGTTCCTCTATGAATGTGGAAAAGCGAACACTCCTAGAGTGTTGGCAAAGCTGGAAAAGTATAGAGAGCGTTTGCACGTCGCCGAGACAGTGAACCTCTTTGAAGATGGTTATGTCTACCAGCTGATGCTCCACAAGGAGAGGACTATTATGGAGCGCATAGCTGTTTCTGATAGTTTTCTTAAGACTGCAACTGGCGAAATATCCGGTTGGATGAAAAAATGGAGGTCTTTTGTTGAAGAAGAATATTTTGGTGTAATCCGCAACAATTTCTTTAAATAAAGACTCATTTTGTTTTAGCTTTGTCTTTTATTTTTCTGCAATAGTTAATCTCATCAGCTGAAAAATAAATGACTAACTGAATCATAATAACAAACTGACAAGCTAACATCAGTTAAGAATTAGATAAATAACACAAATATATTAACAAATGAGATATAATCATGGAAAACTGATTAAGATAAATCTATTAAACCAAGTATGTTGTGAAGGTGAGAAAACTTAGTGTCGGGTCCTTGAGTGAAGAACTGGGTTATACGTGATAGCAATCGTGCTTGTATTATCACAAAATATAGGCGATTCCTTGGCGATAACTCCATAGTCTTTCAGTTGTTGCTGAATCCAGAGCAGTTGAGCGCAGCAACTTCCAGCAGCAAGGTATTCTGCTTCAGTCGTGGAAGTAGCTATGGGTGTTTGCTTCTTGCTGAACCAAGAGATCAGTCTGTCTCCTAGAAACTGACATGATCCACTTGTACTTTTTGATCAAGCTTACATCCTGCATAATCTGCATCTGAACATCCAACTAAATTGAAAAATGAGTCTTTAGAATACCACAGCCAACATTTTGTGTGCCCTTAAGGTATTTTAAAATCCTTTTGGTGGCTGAGAAATGTGTTTGCTTAGGATTTGCTTGAAATCTAGCACACATGCATACAACAAATACAATATCAGGACGACTAGCAGTTAGGTACAATAATAAACCTATTAAACCTCTGTATAATGTCGCCTCAAATGATATTCCCCCTTGATCATTGTCTAGTTTGACTGATGAACTCATGGGAGTGCTAGCTGCTGAGCATGATTCCATGCCAAATTTCTTAAGCAGTTCCTTCGTATATTTGGTCTGACTGATAAAGATACCAGTTTCCACATGCTTCACTTGCAGTCCAAGGAAAAATGTCAGTTCACCTATCATGCTCAATTCGAATTTGTCCTGCATCAACTTAGCAAAATACTCGCATAATTTGGGGTTAGTTGACCCAAATATAATATCATCAACGTAAATTTGAACAAGTAGAATATGATCATTCTTAGAGAATTTGAACAAGGTCTTATTAACTGATACAACTGAAAAATCATGATAAGTTAGGAATTTTGAAAGCGTTTCATACAAGCTCTTGGAGCTTGTTTCAGACCATATAAGGCTTTGTTCAAATGGTAGACATGATCAGGAAAAGTATGATTGCTGAAACCTGGAGGTTGCTCCACATAGACTTCTTCCTGCAGCTGACCGTTTAAAAATGCGCTCTTCACATCCATCTGGTAGACTTTGAAGTTCTTGAATGATGCATAGGCAAGGAATATTCGGATGGCTTCCAGTCTTGCAACTGGGGCATATGTTTCATCATAGTCAATTCCTTCTTCCTGCCTATATCCTTGTGCTACCAGTCTCGCCTTGTTGCGCACAACTGAACCATCTTCGTTCAGTTTGTTCCTGTACACCCATTTTGTACCTATAACAGTTTTTGAAAGTGGTCTTGGAACTAAGTTCCAGACATTATTATGGGTAAACTGATTCAGCTCCTCTTGCATTGAATTTATCCAGTTTGGATCAGCAAGAGCTTCATCAGTTTTCTTTGGTTCCAATTGTGATACGAAAGCTGAATGAATAAATAAATTAAGCATCTGATTTCTTGTTCTTACCGGATCAGATGGATTGCCTATCACCAATTCCGGAGGATGTGATTTCTTCCATCTGAGTTCAGTGTTTGTTGTAACCAAGTTGGTAACTACTTCTGTATCAGTTGGAGCTTCATCAGTTGGCAGTTGAATATTCTCAATAGGCTCCTCCAACTGAACATCAGGAATAGCTTCCTGTTCAACTGGTTGTTCTAGTACTTCTGGTTCTGGTGTTTGGAGGTTGTTGTGATTGATATGATTATCTTATTCATCTTCATCCTCCAAACTGATCTCTGTAAGTCTATCAATTAGCTCAACTGGATCAGTTGGCTTATCAGTTAGAGCGTTTTCTTCAAAAACAACATGGATAGATTCTTCAACATTCAAAGAATTTTTATTAAAAACTCTATATGCTTTGCTACTGAAGAATATTCAAGAAATATTCCCTCTGCAGATTTTGCATCAAAGGTTTTTAAATGATTTTACCATTATCAAGAATAAAACATCTACAGCCGAATATTTTAAAGTAGGAGACCACACTTTTTCTTCCATGCCAGATCTCATATGGTGTTTTCATATGATTCTTATTAATCATCGATCTGTTCTGAGTATAACACGCAGTGTTTACTGCCTCTGCCCAAAACCTTTGAGAAATGCCCGAATCAGCAAGCATTGTTCTAGCAGCTTCTTTAAGGGTCTGGTTTCTCTTTTCAGCTACACCATTTTGCTGAGAAGTTCTAGCTGCTGAGAGCTCATGCTTAATTCCAGCATTTTCTAAAAAATTTGAAAGAGTTTGATTGATGAATTCAGTTCCTCGATCAGATC
Organism: Primulina huaijiensis; assembly: GCF_012295235.1. NCBI lineage: Eukaryota > Viridiplantae > Streptophyta > Magnoliopsida > Lamiales > Gesneriaceae > Primulina > Primulina huaijiensis. The sequence continues at coordinate 7,970,032 of NC_133315.1, read as the reverse complement.
TGATTATATCAATTCCAACTGATTTTTCATTTAATAATCTTTTGAAAAGCTTGAACAGTTGTGCAGCAGTTTGGTCTTTGGATTTGAGAAAAATAACCCAAGTAAATCTTGAAAAGTCATCTACAATCACCAAGGTGTATTTCATTCCCCCTAAGCTCATGATTGGTATTGGACCAAAGAGATCCATATGTAATAGTTCTAAGCATCGGGAAGAAGATTTACGTCCCTTGTTTTTAAAAGAAGATTTTACTTGTTTACCAAACTGACATGCTGAAAAAATTTTATTTTTGACAAAATCCATTTTGGGCAAACCAGTTACAAGATCGTGGTTACTCAGATATGCAATGGATTTAAAGTTCAGGTGGTTCAATCTCTTATGCCACAACCAGTTTTTAGAAATCTTTGAAGTAATGAAACATACTGACGCATGAGGTTGATCATTCCAACTGACTTTGTAAGTGTTTCCACACTGTTTGCCAGTTAGAATAACCTCATCAGTTGAGTCTTTGACTGAACAAGAGTGTTTGTCAAACTGATCTGAGAATCCGTTATCGCATAACTGACTGATGCTAATCAGATTATACTTGAGATTCTCAACTAATAAAACATCATTAATGGTAAAATTACCATGGATAAGCTTACCCTTACCCACAGTTTTACCTTTGGAATTATCTCCAAAACTGATGTTTGGTCCAGTGTACTTGATTCCTTAATTGTACCTGTTACCTGCAATCGCATACAAGATATAATTTTTGGTACCCTTTTCTATTTGGGTCCTAAACTGATTAGTACTTTAGGAATCCAGACTTGGATTAGTCTGATTGACTGTCCAGTTGCTGTATTCCATATGGTCTTTCTCGATTTGTGTGTGTTTGGTGTGTAGGGTGCAGATGATACAACATGTGATTTAGCTTTGTTTGACTGATTGTTCAGCCGATATCTTTTCTGAACCGGCTTGCTGTTATAGTAATTGGAGTAGCCATTTGAATATTTTTTGCTGAATCATTTTGATGACTGACTACGTGAGTCAGTTAAAACTTTTGGGCTATAACCAATACCATATCTTCTAGCCTTGTTCGTACTTTCAGTAGGCTGTTCAACCAGTTTACTTGGCTCAGCTTGTTCTTGTACCATAACTGATTTGACAAAGTGAATGTATTTCCCTTTATCCATACTCAGTTTTGGTCGAGTATCATTGGGAATCATTTCATCTTGGGTGCTGAACCCTAAACCAGTTTTATCAGTAACTGATCTCTGTTAGTTCTGCATTTCAGTTAATGCAACAGATGATTTGTTCCAAGCCTGAATGAGCTCAGTTTGCTTTGAATTCTCAAGCGTCAACTTTTGAATCATTGATTGATTCCTACTCTTTTCAGCATTGAGCTCAGCAATCTCCCTTTTCATACTCAACACATCACCTGATTCATCAGTTTTAGTTTTATTGTCTATGGGATCAGTTTGCTTTGCTCTGGCATTTTCAAACGATAAGGCAAGCTTATGATACTCATTAACCATGTCATGAAGAGTTGAAATAAGATCTTTTCTAGTGAAATCAGTTGAGCTGAAGTCAAATACATGTTGACTGCTTGACTCCTCTTCTGTATCACCAGCCATTAGACACTTCACTTCCTCTTCACCATCATTGGAACTGCATGAGGTTTCTGGTTCTGACTCCTCGCTGTCAGTTTCTGCCCATTTAGATTTACTTTCTTCAGCTAAGAGTACCTCATGCTTCTTCTTGGAAAACTTCTTATCATCTTTGGATCTCTTTCTATGCTCATATGACTTCTTTCTTCTTTCAGTCGAGCCCTGACTATCCTTCTTGGGTTTGGGACAGTCAGCAATGAAGTGACCGGGTTTGCCACAGTTGTAGCAGCCATTTGATTCCTCTTTAGAATTATTTATCTGATAATTTTTCTGGAAGTTCCCTTGATTTCTTCTCATAAATCTTTCGAATTTTTTAATGAACAATGAAATAGCATCATTGCTCAATTGATCAGCAGACTTCTTGACTGAACCAGTTGGTTCTGTTCTGACACCAGCTAATGCAGTTGTGACTGCTGGAGTAGAAGGCTCTCCTTCTCGAGTGTGTAGCTCAAACTCATAGGCTTTCAGATCAGCGAATAGATCATGAAGCTCAACCATGTTTAGATCCTTGGCTTCCCTCATTGCCATGGTCTTTACGTTCCACTCCTTGGGAAGACGTCTGATTACTTTTAATGCAACTTCTTTGTTGGTATATACTTTTTAGAGTGCATTGAGTTCATTGATGATACAGCTGACTCTCTCATCATACCCATGCACCGATTCTCCAGTTCTCATCTTGATGTTGTCAAACTTCTACACAACAACAGAAAGTTTATTCTCTTTGGTTTGTTTGTTTCCTTCACACAGCTGGATCAACTTTTCCCAAATCTCCTTAGCTGTCTTACACATCTTGATCTTGCTGAAGGTTACTTTGTCCAGTGTCTTGTACAGTATATCCTTTTCCACATTATCCAGATTTGCTTTTCTTTTGTCTTCTGTTGTCCATTCATCTCTGGGATTTTCAATACGGTGAGGTGCTCCTTCAGTAATAGCCACTGCTGTATTGGCTTTCAGAATCTTCGTCGGCCCGTCAGTGATAACGTACCACATGTAATCATCTTGTGCAGCTGAGTAAGCCTGCATTCTTATTTTCCAGTCATCGAAGTCCTCTCTGGAAAACATAGGGATCTTGTTGAAGGAAGACATAATGATCAGTTTGAAAGTATAGATATTCTGAGACGAGATATAATCGCTCTGATACCACTTGAAAGGATCGGTTAAGAAGTGAAAAGTGTTTAGAAGGGGGGTTGAATAAACACTCACAGATTATGTTCGTTTTTCGTAAGTTGAGTTCAGTTTAATGACAAACTGATACTCAGTATCTCGTCAGTCGATGACAATCAGTTTAACTAAGAAAACAGTTGCAGAAGTAAACTGAATGAAAGATAGAATAACTAAAATAAAAGGCAACTGAAATGAAAAGCACGCGATTTGTTTCTGGATGTTCGGAGAATGGAATAACTCCTACGTCACAACTTCTATCACGAAGATAGGATTTCTACTAAAAGACTTTGATCGAATACAATGTTTGTACTGACCCACTTCAGTTTGGTCTTATCAGTGCCAAAACTGAAACTCTTAGTTACAACAGGCTATTTCAGTTCGTGACTGATCTTAGCACAACTTAATAATATAACAAAGATTACAGTGTGCTAACAATCTCAAAGAAGGTAGCCTTGAATGCTACAGATAGAACTTAGTAAGAGTGGGCTTTTGATTTCAGCAGAGTAACAGCTTGAGTAAAATAGTTGTTCTTGTATCCTTGTTCTTCAGCTGCTCTCTTCGCCTATTTATAGCCTTCTCTTCCAACGGTAACTTGATATAATATTTGAATTTTATATCTGTTGATTGCCACGTCGATATTCTCCTGACAATCGTACACTGTAGACTCTGAAATGACGCGTTCCACTACGAGTTGCAGTCTGCTTGTACTGATGTCGGTTGAACATCCTTTTCATTTGATGACGTATATGGCTGAGCGATCAGCTGATAAATTGTAGTTGATAAGCTTGTGCTGAGTGAATCAACTGATCAGTTTCCAACTGATCAGTCAGTTGTCTTCAGAAATCCAGTTAGGTTCAACTGATCAGTTTCCAACTGATCAGTCAGTTAACTCCGTAGGTTCAGTTCAGCTGGATTCGGTTGCCTTTGATAACTCACGTGATACTTCAGTTAGGCAAGTTGTATAATACAAATACTTGATCAGTTAGTCCAATAGATAAATGGTTTGTCAAACAGCCGAAATTAAGTTTCCAACACACATACATTTTACTATATATTGACCAAAAGAAGTAAAAAGATCTAGAGACAATGATAAAGTGTGATACAAACAATCAAACAAGGACTAACAAGAATTTTAAGAAAGAAGCTCCTAAGTTCTATGCTTATAACAACTACATCATATATATTGATTTTAATTCAATGTATTAGTTCATAAATGGACTATGTTTTTTACTGTGTGACATTTAATAATGCAATGGAATTAATGTTATTTAATGCCTTAAAAATATTAATATTATATATTAATATGTCAAACTTACTCATTATTATGGTTAATACATAGTAGATACACATTCTTATGTGAATCCAACACAAGTGCTACTTCAAAACAACATTCACACCGGCAGAAGTGTTACTTCACATCAATGATGATATCAATTATAGTGTTTTTGCTCCGATTCTCCCTTCTACTTCTTTCATGTTTCTTGAAATTTGTCTAACCATTTTCCCACAAAACCCCAAGGTATTTGGTCATCATAGTGGCATATGAATGAATAATATATATTTGAATACAGAGGTATTGCACATTTCCGGCCAAGTATCGAAAGAGTCTTGCATATGTTAAAAATGGGGTTCAAAATTTTTTACGGAATTTGGCCATCATAGTGGCATATGAATGAATAATATATATTTGAATACAAAACACATAAGAACACTTGTTGAACACATGATTTGAATACATAGAAATCATAATATATTTTTTTATCAAATCAATAACGATTCAAGAAAAGATTCATACCTTTGAAATTTGAGAAACCCTCGATTTGTCTAGAGAAGAGAAAAACGCTGTTTTTTGAGTGAGAAAGAGAGATATATGGGTGAGAATGACATTTATTCAATTAAAAGTCTACAAAAATCTCTAGGGTAAGTAGAAGACAATTTTTGAGTTTATACAATTGTACCTATAGTTTTATGGTTTGTACTTAAAGAATAATATTAGAATAATTGAAAATCTATGGAAATATTAGATATCTATAGATTTTTGTAGATTTTTTAAAAGTCAAGTTTGAATAATAAGTGACTTTTTAAGACTCTAGAAAAATATAATTTGAATACCACTAAATTTTTATAAAGTTTGTAAAAGTCTATATTCAATACCTCTAAAGTTTTAAACTCTACAAAAATCCATAAAAGTAATTAAAATTTCAAGATTGAATACACCCCCTAAAAGTGAAATGCTCAAGTTTTTTAAGGTTGTATGTATGTATGTATGTGTTTAGTATAAGTTCGGCAAAAACTTGTGTGAGGCGGTCTTATGGGTTGTATTTTATGAGACAGATCTCTTATTTAGATCATCCATGAAAAATATTACTTTTTATGTTAAGAGTATTACTTTTTATTGTGAATATCGGTAAGATTGACATGTCTCACAGATAAAGATTCGTGAGAGCATCTCACAAGAGACCTACTTAATAAGTTGTTGTTAGTTTTTTAATAAAATATCAACAATAACCTTATTCAAGTGTTTGAAAAGATAGATTTATAGTGTATTATGATTAAAAAAAATAATTTTGGATTAGAAAAAATATCGAGGGTAAAAATTTCCAAATAAAATTATTTATTTATCAAAATCACTTTTGAATGTGATTTTGAATAATTGAAATCGATATAAACCAGCTTCAATATTTGAATTAGACTGGAAAAAAGCACACCTTTTTTTAAAAAAAAATGAAGATGTTGATAACATTCCCTAAGCAATTTATTATATTTAAATTTTTACTATTTTTTATTAGAAAATAATAACATATTTTTATCCACATACTTAAAAATTAATAATAAGAGTTCGTGTAGATTAACATAAGGGAAAATTTGTAATCACTCCCCATTTCCATTGTCAACTTTCTCCTCACTCCTCATCCTTCTATTTCTTTGTTTTAACTCCTTAATTTTCTAAAATTTTCAAAAACATCCTTAATTCTTATAATTTCAGTACGTGGCATTCTTATATCTATCGAACCTGTTCTTGAAAGTGTATAGCCCCGATACATATAGCTACGGAAGGTTTCCAACCTATATATCATTCTCAAATGATCTTTTTTTTATTTTTATAAATGACTCATCATGCTTCCGTATAATAGATCGAACTATTTACCTCTTTGACCAAAGTGCCGTCGGGTTATATCAACCGGATTTTACAGACTGCTCATCACAGCCTAACCACGCAGTCGCAACAGATGGTTCTTGAAGCAGATTCTTTCAACAGCACCTAGCACAAACCTGTTTCGTTTCCTACCTCAGAGTGTATAGTAAAGTAGTTCAATCTGAATCTAATACATGAGAGGGGCAAATGCCTTGATTCTTTTATTCAACATAACAATTTATTATTACATAGTAACCTCCTGTAGAGGAGGAGAAACTTATTTAGCTACTTATAGTAGCCGAAATAAAAACACACATAAAATTGAAAGAGATAATATTACAATATTTGAAAGAAAATGAAGAGGTTGAATGATGCCTTCATCTTCCTTCTGCCTTCTTATTTATAGAAGCCTTTCGGATTTGATTTTCGGACTTCAAATTCTTGCCATAGCTTTTCTTTATTGCCATCCAGCTGTGTTTGGCATTATCTCTTGAGTGGGTGGTTGAATGGTCCCTCCACCTTTTCTTGATTTGTCTCTTTTCTAGATCATTAATCTAGAAATAGCTCGTTCTTTTGATCTTATCTCCTGACATAACCAGTAGATATGTGTTTGTATTATAACAGCTGAGATCTCGTTCTCTTCTTCTTTTAACAGTTTGTAGAGATCTTTAAAATTCATCAGCTGCTTTCTTAATGCTTTAATCCGTCTTTTAGAAACCTTAAGATATGTAGCATACATTTTTCTTTGGTTCTAAATTTCAGTTTAAATTTGTGTGATTTTCTTGTACCCATTTATTCTTTATATATGTTGTTCGGGTCCAAGTTTTTTTGGTCATTTAGTGGGTTTACTATCTTCTGTCGGGGAATCTTTTAACTTTTGTAATCCTCAAGGAAAAGTAATGATATTCTCACGTCCACTTTTTTTTGTTGAGGAATCTTAAACTTTTGGTGTCCTCACGACTTGGTCCTGTCTCTGCAAAATGCTTCCTGTCTTGCCGAAGTCTGAAACCCTTGCCAAATTCTGGCTCCTTCTGGTTTGGGCATTATGGGCAGATCTGTTATGACCATCTTCCCACATGAGCCATATTACAGAATTTTCGACGAGTCTCTTTACTCTCCGACATTTTGCTGTTCCACGATAGCTTGTTGTTCCACAAAAGATTTATTTTCTTTTCGAATAAATCTTTTGCAAAACTTATTGTTTTTTCCGTCATGGTATTTAACATGGATGATCCGTTTACTGAATTGTGATAAAATTTAAACGGAAATTTGACCTTGTCCATCTCAGTTAGACAGACCCATAAACCCCTGCTCTTCTGGTTGAAACATCATCTTCAGTTATTGAAGCAACAAGGGGTGTCTCTTTTGTCGGAGGATCTTTGATAAATTTTGAACATTAACATCCGGCCTCCTTAACTTGATGAAATGAAAGGCTTCGTGAGAGCTTTTTTATGCTGGTTCTAGTGCTGCACTGAAAAAGTATAGCTCCAGAATGTCTCATATGGACAAATAGTCTTTATTTGCCCATGTTTCATGCACGGCTTCCTGAATCCATTTAGGTAATCCTGAAATTTCTGGGAAGCTTGATGATGTGGTATAAACTGAGGCAAGAGCACAGAATTCATACCATGTTTCATGCACGGCTTCCTGAATCCATTTAGGTAATGCCTACTCTTGTTTTTAATTTCTCACTGCTTTGTTGGTAAACCTGAAATGGAGAAATTGTAGCTTCATTAGTATCAAGCTTAGATTTTCCCTTGTCAGTATTAGGTCTAAGGTTGATCTTTTCCTTTTCAATCTCCGAAGTGAAGGGTTGACTTGACGTCTCGAGACAAGGATCTGGAGACTCAATTTTTGTTTCAGCCGACTCATTTGGAGATGATCCCGACTTAACACTTGTGCTAGAGGTATTTGAATCCCCTGCTCCAGGTATAGATTTCTGTACTCGAAAACTCTCCATTTTGGAAACCAGTGGCTTCTCAATGCCTTGAAGGATTGGCCTTGCATTACAGATCATAACTGATTATAAGCCTGTAAACATCATGTGATTCGATCAGAGACAATTCTCTTTTCGGCTTGTTGTAGCCTTTCCGCAACTTCTTCGTTTAAGGCCAGCTTGTTGAACTCGGTTTGAAGTATTTCAAAGTGTTCCCTCAAATGTCTCTGTATTTTTTTGATGGCATCGATATCACCGCTGTCCATCTCTTGTTAAAAATATGCAAGAATATTTTCATGATATTTTATAATCACTATATCAAAAATATAATTCGGACATAACGCTTGCCACCTTAATAATCTGGTCTTTTCAGGTTTAGATTATATTCTATTCCTTAAGAAAGCTTTTACATGTGTATTATCAACTTTTAAAATAAATTTTTTCGCAAGTAAAAATAATGTTCATTTTTCAAAAGCCCTTTTTACTGCATAATTTTTTTTTCTTTGATATGCCATCTTATGGTTTCTATATCTGAGAAGAGTCCACTGCAATATCTACATGGCTGTTCTCCTTCTGGTGTGAGCTTTGTTAAAACTGCTACCCACCAATGATCGCTGGAATCTGTATATAATACCAGATTATCTTATTCATGAGAAATAACTATTTTCGGAAGATTTTTACAAATCTCCTTTAATTGACTAAGTCCCTGTGTGTTCTTCCGTCTATATGAATTTTGCATCATTTTTCAGTAATGGACTAAACATTTTTTTATGTTTTGCTAGGTTTTTAATAAACATCCCAGCAAAATTAACAACTCTTAGAAAACTTTGAAGTTGTTTCTTTTCTTTTAGTTCGTTTGGAAAATTTTGCACCTTTTCTACTATATGATCCTGCAAAATTATTCTAGAGTCATCGATTTCTATTCCGAGGAATTCAATCTTCCTTTGTGGCAATGACTGCTTTCTTTTCTGATAGAACCAGTCCTTCTTTCTTAAAAACATCAGAGAAAATCTCTAAATGCTTAATATGTTCTTCCATATTTTTAGATGCTATTAACACATCATCAATATAGACAAACATAAATTTGAAATAATCTTTAAAAAGATTATCTATTTTTCTTTGGAATATCTGAGGTGAATACGCCAATCCATTGGTAATACTTCCCAGATATAATGTCCTTGTGGTGTGGAAAAAGCTGTAAACTTTTTGCTTTCTTCTTGCATCCGAATCTGATAAAAACCAGAGTTGCAATCAAATTTAGAGAATATATTAGCATTGCGTATGCAACTAATAAGATGTTCTCTACTAGGTATAAAATACCCAACAAACTCGAGAATCTTATTAATTTCTTGGTAATTAATAACCAATATGTGTTTGTTTCTTTTTGTTTCACCATGATTTCTTACAAGAAATCCTGGGCTACTGTATGGTGAAATTCCTACTTTGATTAAACCAAGGTCGAGATGTACCTTGATTATAATATGCATATCCCTTTGATCAATTATATTCATTGGGATAGGCTTGCATCGGACAAATTCATACTCTTTTCTTTCCCTAATTTTAAGGCAGGCTTTGAGTTGATTTTTATCCCACCATGCCAAGAGATCTTCATTGTAATTTTCTTTGATTCTTTTCTTGACACCCTCTAATGATACCTTTGATTCAAACCCTACCTCATTCTGATGTAGAGCTATCTTGAGACGTTCTATTTCTTCTAGTTGGAGAGGTTTATCTGCTCTTAATAGGAGCATTGTTTCTCCAAATCGTCTAGAATCCTTCATTTTTGGGTTTAGAAGTTTTCCTTCATCACCACGCTTGTTACGAAATTGAATTGACAATTTTCTGTAAAATGCCTCTCGTAGTCGCTGGACTATGATTTTATGATTACAAGGTGTTGTAAACACTAATCTTGTAGTTTCATTTTCTTGAGTATAGGACTTAAACATTTGTAGGATATTATTTCCTAGCAAAATGTCAGCTCCTGTATCATGAAAATAAATCGATGGTGTTTTTACCTTATACCAAGGCGTTTGTCCAGCACCTCCGATCACGATTTCGGTCATCTTAATCCCTTTACATAAGATTAAGATTCTTCTGGAGAAATATCTTGCAGCAATATTTTGTAATTCTTCTTCCAAATTATTTGGAAAAACTCCTCTTTTTGCTGTACAGATTCCAGCACCTGAGTTAATATAAGCAGCAAAGTATTCTGCTTTATATTGTTCATATAACATCCCTACTAGAATGTATATCGAGAATGGACTTTTCATCATTGGATTTTCCACATCTTATATTCAGCCATAAACTCCATTCCATATTCTAGACGTTTCCAAGGTTTATGTTTCTCGAGAAACTCTAGTCAAAGAACCAATCGATCTGGTTCTTTTCCTGGATATGAACTTCCAATTCTTCGATATTGATCATTCCTTGGTAAGTTCCTATCGTAGGTTGTTCTAAATAGTATATGGTATTACAAGGAAATTGATTCCTCTGTTTCGTAATATCAAATACTATTTCTACTTCCTTCCACCCTTCTGGGCATCTGAGCTTTCCTATTGTGGAAAAGCTTTTTATCTCATGTTGGGTTTCTTGGACATGTGCTTTTCCCCACATGTAACTTGTAATTTTATCTCCCTGAAAAGATAATCTTCTTGATTCTAATATAATACTTTGATTTTTCTGTAAAATCGGTTTGTCTTATATGTGGATATCTGTTTCTTGTATTAAGGGAAACTCAACTCATTTTGGATAAATTGTCTGAGCAACTTTTCCAAATATCTCAGGTATTTCAATGAACTCATTTTTAATAAACAATTCTGAATGATGTGTATTAGATAGACCGTATGAAATTTGATAGGTAATAAAATATGGTCTATTACCTTCTTTCATCAGTCTTTTTTCCTTGAAATTCTGATGTAATGTCAAGGCTCGACTAAAATCTCGATCTGCCAAGTTGTAGGCAATTCTCGGATAGATTACTCCTACAATCTTTCCTGCGCAGAGATTTCCTGAGATAGTTCCCAGTACTCAATCTTGAAAGTTCCCCATTCTGTTATCGCATATAGCAATATCAATAGGTGAATCTATTCCTTCTTTGAAATTAGTTTTTATCATAATTTGGATTGCTCCAATATGAATCCAGGACATGGTCCGCGCTACTTCTATCGTGAGTTTTTTAGTTCCTCTTTAATCTCTACAGAAGAAATTAGTTGCATCTCCATTCTATTTCCTGTTAGTTCCATTGGAATTGTAATTTTTCTTCTGGAAAATTTATAGATTAGATTATGATTTCTATTTCTTAGGCCAAGACTTCCTAAGAACTTTTCTACCTGTCCTACAGAGAATCTCTAATATCTCTGTAGACTAGGATTTTCTTTCATGATCCTTTGAACCATGTTGTGAGATATTGTTGTCCGACTAAATAAACAAGACAAATCTTCATGTTTTTCGTGTCGAAAAACCTCGTCTTCAATCAGATTCTGATTCAGTTCCATCAGATTCTTCCTGACTCAAAACTTCTTCTTCTTCATATATACTTTCGTCTGAGGAAATATCCTCAAACTGGTATACTTGAATAAGATCCTTATAATAAACTGCTTCTTCAATATCCGGGTTGGATCGAAGCGTTTAATACCTTTTTATTCATTTTCTGGACAGTTGGTTGAGATATGACCTCTTGCTCCACATGTCCAGCAATTTCAATTTTTAAAACTTTCATTAGCTCTTCTAAAAGTTTTTTTTGTAGGTGTTCTTCCAGTGCTTCGAGATGTACTCGATGATTGGGATGATATCCTACTTCTTGACGGTCCACTTACTTGCCCAGATTTGTAAGATCTGTCTTTCTGTCTGGACCATACTGTTTTTGGTTACCAATAACTTCTTCCACTTCTAGCATAAGGATGAGTTCTAAAACTTTTTCTCTTATGCCTCTGTGGTTTGCTTCCAATAATTGTTGGAAGATCATTTTCTTTATAACACAAAGGAGTACGTTTGTTAATAGCCCTTAATCGTTTGTAATTCTTTTATAATGCTGCCAGATGACATCATTCTACCAGTTTTCCTTTTAGAAAAGAGGCTCTTCATGCCAATGTAACTGGATTGTCAGGGACATACTCCCTTATTAGCATTTTTCTCTAGGGACTTGGCATTTTGGCGAAGAATAGTTGCATTGCTATATCTTTTTTGACTCCTGAATTCCATCTATATTTAGTGAATAACATAATGTATTCATCCACTTAACATATATCATGTAATTCAAGACTATACAGAGCTTGAGTATATTTCTTTTTTTTCTCTGTATCTTGACTGTTAAAATAGTCTGCCCCTATAAATTGTGCTTTAAAAAGGGTAGTCATTCTTCCGGCTATCTCGCTAAGAGATTCTCCGGCTAGGATTGATTCTTTGGTTTCTACCGAAGTCATGTCCCAAGAAATTTTAACTGATTTTATAAGACTCATTTCTAGAAGTTTAATGAATCTTTCTCTGTTTAGATCAAGTGTTCCTGCTGCAATTCTCATAGCAGATGTCCAATCATCTATGAGATCTTCTTTGTTCTTGAAATCTAATACATCTAGGTTAAGCATCACCCCACAAGGATGTATTGGTTCTAAAACAGATTTTCCATAGGGTGTTTGGTGCAAAGGAATTTGATTCTTCCTTGACCTTGTTCCCGCTAGGTGTGATTCTCCACCAGTGTAAAAGTCTTGTTGGGATTCTCTCATATTTATATTCTGAGATCCCACACTTTTTCTTAGTGGTTCTTGCGAAGATGATTAGGTTATGATATGTTGTTCACCCCCAGTTGTGTTCATCTTTAGATCTACAACCTTAAGATTTGCAAAAGATTCTGCAAGCTCTTGTAGATCCTCTAGACCAATCCTTTCTAAAGTTGTCATCAGATTAGGTTTTGATATCACTTTGGCCTTCCTTTTTTGATGTAATAAGGGTTCAATTCCAAATGATGGTGGTAACTGCTACTACTTAAATTATAATTCACCCAAATGTAGGTTGTCTGCAAGTAATATATTTCGTAAGTACGAGATCGATCCACAGAGAGATTATTTTAAGTTTAAATTTATTAATTTATAGATTACCAAATGCAAGAACAAAGTTTACAAATTATAAATTTTGTCAAGGCTCGAGGATTTATTCTTAATTTTTGCAATATTGTTTAACTAAAAGTAAAACAAAGAAAACCACCATAAATAATGGTTCCAAGAAAATTAAATATTTAAACACACACCTAATATAATATAGTTCCCACTATAGAAAATACCGAATTCACCGATATTTTATATATGGTACCTATGATTATATATATAACTATATAAATATATAACTGCATAAATTAAATCTTAAATTAAATCATTATATTTCATTTAGAACAACCGACAGAGCCACGCTATTGCCTAAATGAAATATATGATTTAATAAGTTAGTTGCGGGAAAGTAAAAGTTAGTTGCAAAAAGTAAAAGTTAGTTGCGATAAAATAAATGTTAGATGCGGAAAGTAAAAGTCAGTTGCGATAAAGTAAATGTTAGATGCGGAAAGTAAAAGTTAGTTGTGATAAAGTAACTGTTAGACCTGAAAATAAAACATATTTAGTAAGACATTTAAATATAAACAAACAATACTAAAATAACATAATTTTATAATTTTAATGAGACTTAAATTTTAAAATATAGGTTTTAACATATAATAAATTATTAATTTTAAGTTTCATCACACCCCCACACTATCTTATTACTAGTCCTGAAACGTCTACTTATTCGTTTTCTTAAAACGTGCTAAATTTTTTTTTTCTTCATATTCGGTCTATACATATACATATACATATACAAAAATACATTTGTACCATTTTTAAAATAAACCTCCAACTAGTACTTGAAAATCAAAAGGGGAAATAGTCAAAACAAGAAATCGTAAATCGTTTTACCGAACTTAAAAAGAAATAAATGTTTGAAAAGACTAGCCCATACTAAACCTCTCAAAATCTCTCAAAAAGCATAAATAATATGTCGTAAAAATCTTTAACTTAAAATCATAAACTTAAATGCGGAAATAGAAGCGCTGGTCCTCGGGTTATGGGCATCGACAGTCCAGCAAGTCACTCGTCAAGACCTCCAACATCATAGTTATTTATATCACCTGCATCATACACACCTAGTGAGTCTAAAGACTCAACACGTCCTATCTTTGATAACAAGTAATACGTAATACAGTTAACACATAACATTCAAAAATACTCGTACTTAAAATATCATTTTCTTAATAATGCATAAACTTTAAACTTAAACATTTTCAAAAAAACATAAACATATCACATAAACATATTCATATTCATATCCATATCCATTTTCATATTCATGTTCGTGTTTGCTGAATTCAGATCGTGATTGTGACTCGTATTCTTGATCATATCAGGCGATGGATCCATCTTAAGAAAACCACAGTACTTGGCGGCGGGAGACACAAGCAACACTCTCACCGATCAACTGGGCCCTGGCCTACGTATTAACATATTCGTGTTCGTATTCGTCTTCGTATCCGTATCCAAGGAAACACGATCGTCGGGCTCCCACTGGGACCATAACCCTCACGATATTTCCAACATGTAGTAGTCACAATCCCTTCACGTCCTTCATCATGTTATCACCACTTAATAAAAATCATGCATATACATATTGTTTTATTTTGAATCCAAGCATGCAACATATCTTTTAAATGTCCAATTTAAATTATAAAAATCATAGACATTTAAAAATTATAACTTAACATATTAAAATCATAAACAATCATGAACATTTTAAAATAAACATTTTAACATCATAAATGTTTAAAATAAATATTTAAATTATAAACATTTAAAATAAAGGTTTTAGCATATTAAATCATAAAATATTAAACATATTAACGTCTTAAAAATCCATAAACATTAAAAATTGACATATTAACATATAAACATCCATAATCATTGAAAATAACCATATTAACATATAAAACAGCATTCAAGGCACTGCCGTGACGTTTACTAATTTTTAGGTGTAAAAATACCGTTTTACCCATAGACGTAAAATTTCTCGTTTTTGACTTTTTCTTAATTTAATTGACTCTAACATTTCCCAAATAATTATTTAAGCTTACATGAATTTTCTCATAATTTTATTTAGCTTAAATCGATGACTTTTAAATTAATCTTCAAATATGACGTATTAATGCGTTTTAATTCCGAATTAAACCAAACCTTAATATAAAATTCCCAAATTAAAAACTTAGACTTTTAATAATTATTTAAGTTTAAATATAATTTTTCATAATTTTATAAAGCTTAAAACTAAGTGTTTTAATTAACTCTCTAATTAGTGTTCCGTACGGCGGTAAAATCCCGAATAAATCCAAAACTCGTTATTTTGATCCCAAATTTTAAACATAGCATTTTTAAGATTTATTCTACCCTTCCAAGTCATGAGCCACCCCCTTGGACCCTTGGATTCATTTTTAGCCTTTTAATTTTCGTTTTTGACACACTAACGAACCCACCGAGCCATCTCCTGATTTACTCGAGCCACGTGATGAAACTTAAAATTAATAATTTATTATATGTTAAAACCTATATTTTAAAATTTAAGTTTCATTAAAATTATAAAATTATGTTATTTTAGTATTGTGTGCTTATATTTAAATGTCTTACTAATTATGTTTTATTTTCAGGTTTTCTACGTGTTAGTAAAATAATGATAACTCAAGCTAGAAAACTCAAACGGAGACGATTCAAGCATGTTTGGAATCATTGAGAAATTATCTACAACTTTGCAGAAGACATGATTGCCTAAAATGTAGAGGCCTCTAAATTCGTACTTGAAAATTTGCGAAAAAATTTAAAAATTTTCTCTTTAATTAAATAAAATGCCTCATTCATAAATAAACTGATAAATAAATTTTAATGTTCAAAAATAGCAGCGGAAGTAAATAATGTTTCAAAACGACAGCTTAAAATAATTCATTGTAATAAACTGAGTTTTCGCAAAAATAATAAATAAACTGATAAATGAGGTTCTCGGGTCCCACTACTGCCGACTCGAGCTGGCTCACTGGTCCTCGCCCTCGATCCCGACATCATCAGTACCTACAACAATCAAGTCTAGTGAGTCTAAAGACTCAGCATGCATATATCGTAAATAACAAGTAAATAAATAATAAAATCGCATGCAAGTGAAAATATCGTGTCATGAGGCATAACGTAAAATATCGTGTCATGATTAATTATAATACGTGCATAACTGAACTAAAAATCATAGTGAGAATGTTTGCTCCTTGGAGCCCTGTAATGAAATAGCATGTAATAATTTTCTGGTGAGAGTATGGTCTACGCAAGTGGTCCCTGAACTGAACTGAACTGACCGGTAACTGACGACCGGGACCGGTAACTGACGATCGGGTGAAATAATAATCGTCTGATCAGACTAATGCCACAGTATACTGGGTGGTACATTCTGAACTGACCGTAACTGGCGATCGGGTGGAGTAATGATCCCATGACAGTAAAGTGGCCACAAGCAATATCGCATAAATCTCAAAATGAATATTTTGCACGTAATATAATTAAATAACTTAATTAAATATCCTGAATAATTTTACTGATTGGGTTGGATCGCTCCCAGGCTCGCTGCGGCTTAAATTTAACATGAAAAATATGAAAATGATTTTCTTGACCAAACTTCCAAATTGAATCCAAAAACGAGACAATTACGCCCAACGACTTCATATTTAATCATGACTCCGTGCCAACCCGAACCAACACCGAACCATCATTTAGTCATGATTAAAATACACTTAAAATGATGAAATAATGCTCCTAAAATGGTAAGAGCCGAAATTTTGGGTAATGGAGGCCAAAACATGAAACGCTCTTTCGAGAGTCAATTTGGCACATCGCACCGTAATTTCTCGTACGACCTCTAAAATGATCCGAATCACAAACGGCCAAAAAAATGACCTTCCTAACATGATGAGGTACTGTCCAGTCCAAGGCCATAGGCTAAAAGCCAACCAAAAACCCAAACGAGCCTCTGAACCGAAGCACCAACTTGCTGTCCAAAAATACAGCAGCAGCGCTTTCGTTTCCTTGCGTCGTTTTTGAGGCTACCGGCCATTGGGGCTTGAACCACCGACCAGAACCTCTTGCCAACATCCTAAAAAAAGGTTGGAACCATGGCTAAGGGCCCAAGGCCAGCCACAATTCGAACCATCCCCTTAACCAACCGAACGTCCACCCGAGTGCACCCTTGCGTGCGTGAGGTGTGTTTTGTTTCCTTTGCTGTCCCGCGTCGTTCCAGTGGCCATTTGCTTGACCATGGCAAGATCTAGACATCAAGGGGTATGGCATGAACCGTGGATAAGGGCCAGAGGCCAAGCAAGATCCACACCATGCCGCCAAACTCGAAAAACACATGCAGAATTTTTTTAAAGGGGTCGAAGGGGAGGGGCTGTTCCTTCTTTTTGATTTAAAAACTGATTCCGCCATGGACCAAGTCTCAAAGGGGCAACTTGGTCACGTCTTAGACATGATAGGGGAGTGTTCTAACCATGGCTATAGGCCCCTAGGGCAGCCAAGATCAAGCACATAGCCCTTGATAGCAACACAGAATTTTCGAGACTCAATATGACACTATGGAAGTGTTGCTGTCATTTCTGAATTTCCAGCGGGTATGGGGCTTGAACGAAGGGACCAATATGATCCTAACATGTCCTAGTACATGTCTAGATGCCGCCTTGGGAGCTTGGACACAAGACAACCACCTGAAACACCAAAAGCAAGTGAACCGTGAAAGCACAAGGGGAGGGCCGACAATTGTGCATCCTTTTCTTTGAAAGTTGTTGTCTAAATTTCGGTTTTTTCCTTCTAAATCATGCACGTGAAATGTTTTAAAATATTAATCTGACTTGATTGACGAGTACATAAAAATATAAGCATGCCTGGAAATCGTTTGAAAGGAAAACGAATTAACACGACGTTACGGCGCGACGGAGACGGAGTTGCTTTGCTCCTTTTCTTTCTTGCTTTCTTTTCTCCCTAGCTTCTCACGTTTTTCTCTCTATTTTTGCCACTGAATTTTGTCGAAAATATGGAGAGGAGGTATGTCTAGGAGACTAAATGGAAATTTGCAAGATCAAGGGGAAGAATAAATCTTTCTATCTTTTTAATTTGGGAGATAAGGAAAGGGTTTGATATCAAAGATTTTGAGGGGTAATTAGGAGGGTGAATTGGGTTGAATTTGAGTCTAGGTACAAGGGAGAAAATAGCTTAATTAATTATTTGATAGAGATTTAAAAGTGGGGAGAATATCTTCCTAGGAAAAATTAAGGGGAAGAATAATAAAGAATGAGCTGTTAAACAAAATTAAATCTTTTAAAATAGGGGTAGTCGATTTTTAGCTAAAAAAAATAAGGAAGAATATTGCTTAATTGTTTAATTATTGAGGATTAAAGTTGAGGGATTATCTACCAAAATTTTGGATAAGGAGATCAAAGTTGTGAGTTGACCAATTATTTATTTAAATCTTCTAGGTGGCCGAAATTTTTAAGTAGAATGGATAATTTAGTGTGATGGAATTATCTCTCAAGAATAATAGATAAGGAAAGGTAGTAAAAGAATAATTTGCCCCACTAATTAAAATCTTTTAAAAAAAATTAAGAGGAGGGCCGAAACTTTTAAAAAAGGAGGGTAAATATTTCTTAAATCTTGTATTTTAATTCTTTAGAGTTTGATCTACCCATTAAATATTTTAGTGAATAAATAAATTAATTAAAGAACACCATTATCTTGCATGCATGGATAATTCTTTGAATTTTAAAGATAAATTTACTATCATGTTAAATTATAATTTCTTAATTAAAATAAGTCTAGATTAACTTATCTCAATTAGTCACATATTTTATTTTAGGCTTTTAATTAAATTATTGAACCTAAAAGAATTTATTTACTACTTATCTTTAATTAATTAATTAATTCCCTAAACTTTCTTTTACAATTAATTAACTTATTTTTTATGTTAAATAAATTCTAGGAATATTTTCTTAATATTAAAATTTATCTCTTTACTCCAACTCCGGTCCGACCTCACTTATTTAACTGGAAAAAGATAGCAACTAAACTGCTGCATTAAATAAATATATTTAAAGAAAAGAATTTAAATACTCATGCAATAAAATCATTTTAATTTAAATACTAAGAATTATGCATGGCTTATACGTAGTCTAATTTATGGGTCCTACATAAAAAGTTGGTTAAGATGATCAAATTGTGAAAATATCAAAATGAGGACAAATTTACTTTCACCATGACCAGCATGTAGTGAAAAAATCATAACTATTTTAATATTTAACCAAATGAGGTGAACCAAATAGCCTAATTCATCTACAGACAATTCCCCACATGTTTGCTGTTTTGAGCAGAGTCAAATTCGGTGATTAAAGTCGTGGAACAAAGCATTGAAAGAAGGGACATGGAATTGAAGTTGGAGGAGACAAAGACTACTATTACAACTACATTGCATTAACAAAATTTTTGTCCCTTTCTCTCATTTGGCCTATAAATAGAGACCTTGTGCTGGCTTGAGAATCATTCTATCTCATTGTAAAATATAGTGTAAGTGTGTATAAAAGTTCTAAATTCCAATATATTTTTCATTTTCCAAATTATGAGTGATGTTTTTAGTGTTGATCAAAAGTAGGTTCATGGAAAGCTAAGTCTATTATGTCAAGGTGAAGAGGATGAATTCTTGGTGAAGTAAGATTGTTTATATTTTGTATATTCTTTATTTATTTCTTTTCATTTTGCTAATTTCTTTTTATTGTAGGTGTAAAAATTAATTATTTGTTGTTATCAATTTACAACAAATGCTTGATACCATTGAAGTGGTTATTTTGATTTGTTGTTTAATTTTGATACAATAAATATTTCATCAATTATTATTGTTATATTATACATATATATATATATATATATATATTTATATAATTATATCATATATTTCATTTAGACGATAGCGTGGCTCTGCCGGTTGTTTTAAATTAAATATAATGATTTTAATTAACATTTTTGAAGTTATATATTTATATAGTTATATATATAATCATAGGTACCATATATAAAATATCGGTGAATTCGATATTTTCTATAGTGGGAACTATATTATATTAGGTGTGTGTTTAAATATTTAATTTTCTTGGAACCATTATTTATGATGGTTTCTTTTGTTTTACTTTTAGTTAAACCATATTGCATAAACCAAGAATAAATCCTCGAGCCTTGACAAAATTTATAATTTGTAAACTTCGTTCTTGCATTTGGTAATCTATAAATTAATAAATTTAAACTTAAAATAACCTCTCTGTGGATCGATCTCGTACTTACGAAATATATTACTTGCAGACAACCTACACTTGGGTGAATTATAATTTAAGTAGTAGCAAGTTTTTGGCGCCGTTGCCGGGGAGGTATAAATTAAGTTTATATTTGTTAATTATGTTTTATTTATAAGTATTGTGTTGTTTTTTTTTTTTATGAGTATTTGGAGTCGAAAAGAAAGTGGTAGACTTATTCGAGTATCTGAAAATAATTTAAACATTGATGATAATTCAAATAATCAAGATAATGATAACAATAATAACAATAATAATAATAATCAAGAACATGTTCAATTAAGAACACTTAGGCACCATATGAACCTTATTAGAACTAGTGCCCCATCTTGTTTAGTTTTTCCTCCTGATGCATCTAATTTCAACTTTAAACCTCAAATTATTCAACTTTTACCAAATTTTCCTGGCTTAGATTCTGAAAATCCATATTTACATCTAAGAGAATTTGAGGAAGTTTGTAACACTTATAATGATCAAAATTGTAGCATGGATATAGTTCGATTAAAGCTGTTCCATTTTTCTTTAAAAGATAAAGCTAAAACATGGCTACAAAATTTGAGGTCAAGGTCAATAAGATCATGGGAAGAAATGCAACAACGATTTCTCAAAAAGTTTTTTCCTTCCCATAGAACAAACTCTTTTAAAAGACAAATTACTACTTTTCTCAAAAACAAGGAGAAACATTTTATCAATGGTGGGATAAATATAAAGAATTACTTAATACATGCCCACATCATGGTTTTGAAACATGGAGAATAGTTTCTCTATTTTATGAAGGTCTAATACCTAAAGATAGGCAAATGATAGAATTCATGTGTAATGGAACTTTTGAAGATAAAAACCCAAATGAAGCTATGGAGTATTTGGATTCATTAGCAGAAAATGCTCAAAATTGGGATAATATAGGCACAATAGAACCACTAACAACTAAAATCAATAATTCAACAAATGGGGGTTGTATCTATAATCTTAAAGATGATATAGATATTCAAGCTAAACTTGCATATTTAACAAGAACAATTGAGTCATTAGAAATGAAAAAGAGCGGTTAATTAAAAAGTATTCAAGAAATTGTTAGTAATCTATGTGACACATGATCATGCTACAAAAGATTGTCCAACATTACCTTCATTTAAATAATGTCTCCATGAACAAGCAAATAATGTTAACAATTATAAAAAACCAATACTAGATCCTTTTTCAACATCATATAATCCTGGATGGAAAAATCATCCTAATTTTAGTTGGAGGAATGATAATAATGCACAACCCTCACAACAATATTTTCAAAATAACCAAAATCATCAAGGTTATATTCCTTATGTTACACCTCCAAGAAAAAACTTTGAAGATGTAATTCATGCATTTATCCAAAAGCAAGAATCTATCAATATTCAAAACAGTCAATCTATGACTGATTTGAAAGAAACTCTTGCAAAATTTGCATCTGCACTAAATATTCATGAAAAAAGATTCCTAAAAATCAAAATCAAGAATTAAAAAATGAAAAAATTGATCAAATAAAATCTGTTATTACCCTTAGAAGTGGTAAAATAGTTAATGATCCATATAGTAATGAAAACAAGGATCATTTAAAATCAAAGAGTAAGGATGATAATCCTGATACTTTTGAGAATGATGATACCTTAAATTCTAAAAATAATATGTTGAATGATAAATCATCTGAAATAGTAAATGAATCAAATAAACCTCCACCATTTCCTCATGCATTAACAAATCATAAAAAACAAAAAAATGATTCTGATATCTATGAAGTTTTTAAACAAGTAAAGATAAATATTCCATTATTAGATGCTATTAAACAAGTACCTTCATATGCAAAATTTTTAAAAGACTTATGTACTGTGAAGAGAAAATTGCATGTGAAGAAGAAAGCATTCTTGGCTGAACAAGTAAGTTCTATTCTTCAAAATAATTCTAGTTTAAAATATAAAGATCCTGGTTGTCCAACAATTTCATGTATTATTGGAGAAAATAAAATTAAAAAAGCTTTGTTAGATTTGGGAGCAAGTGTGAATTTACTTCCTTATTCAGTTTATGAAAAACTTAATTTAGGAGAATTAAAACCCACTTCTGTTACTCTCTTACTGGCGGATAGGTCAATCAAAATACCTAGAGGTATTGTAGAAGATGTGTTGGTTCAAGTTGATAAATTCATATATCCTGTAGATTTTATTGTTTTGGATACACAACCAATAGAAGTACATAATGAAATTCCAGTAATATTGGGACGATCATTTCTAGCAACTTCAAATGCTTTAATTAATTGTCGAAATGGAATAATGAA
The DNA here is from genome assembly GCF_012295235.1 of Primulina huaijiensis. Lineage (NCBI taxonomy): Eukaryota > Viridiplantae > Streptophyta > Magnoliopsida > Lamiales > Gesneriaceae > Primulina > Primulina huaijiensis. The sequence continues at coordinate 7,947,417 of NC_133315.1, read as the reverse complement.
ATTGTCTTTTGGAAATATGACTCTAGAACTTAATGTGTTCAATTTATGTAAACAACCAAGTATTAATGAAAATGAATATGATAATGAAATTGAAACAATTATGGAAGAAAATATACAAGAAGAAAACTTAAATCAACAATCTGAAGTTTTTTCAATAGAAAGTTTTGAGTCTGAAAATAATTTTAAAAAAGATGATAATACAAAACTTGAATTAAAAGTTTTACCATTCGAATTGAAATATGTATTTCTTGGTGAAAATAAAACATTTCCTGTTGTAATTTCTTCCACTCTTCTACCAAATCAAGAAGAAGATTTAATTAAATTACTTAAGAAATATAAAAATGCAATTGGATGGACTTTGAAAGATATAAAAGGTATAAATCCTTTAATTTGCACACATAAAATTCATTTGGAAGAAAATGCTAAAACATATCAACAACCACAAAGAAGGTTAAATCCACATATGAAGGAAGTTGTTAAGAATGAAGTATTAAAACTATTAGACGCTGGAATTATCTATCCAATCTCAGATAGTAAATGGGTAAGTCCAACACAAGTAGTACCTAAAAAGTCAGGCATCACTGTTATAAAAAATGAAAAGGGAGAGTTATTACAAGCTAGGATTCCATCTAGTTGGCGTATGTGTATTGATTATAGAAAATTAAATGATGCAACTAGAAAAGATCATTTCCCACTACCATTTTTAGATCAAATTCTAGAAAAAGTAGCAGGAAATTCTTATTACTGTTTTCTTGATGGGTATTCGGGGTATTATCAAATACCTATATCATTAGAAGATCAAGAAAAAACTACTTTCACTTGTCCTTTCGGAACTTTTGCATTTAAAAGAATGCCATTTGGTTTATGTAATGCTCCGGCTACTTTTCAAAGATGCATGTTAAGTATTTTCAGTGATATGATTGAAGAATTTGTAGAAGTTTTTATGGATGATATAACTGTTTTTGGAAACTCATTTGAAAATTGTCTTAAAAACCTAGAAGAAGTATTAAAACGATGTGAAGAAAAAAATCTTGTTTTAAATTGGGAAAAATGTCATTATATGGTTAAATCTGGGATTGTGTTAGGTCATGTGATATCTGAAAAAGGAATTGAAGTTGATAAAGCCAAAGTTGATGTTATTGCTAATTTAACATCACCAAAAACGGTCAAAGAAGTTCGATCATTCTTGGGTCATGCAGGTTTTTATAGAAGGTTTATAAAAAATTTCAGCATAATATCTAAACCAATTTCGAATCTTTTAACAAAAGATACACAATTTGAATGGACTCAGAAATGTGAAAATGCTTTTAAAAAAATAATTAATCTTTTAATTACATCACCTATTTTACAACCTCCAGATTGGTCTTTACCATTTGAATTAATGTGTGATGCAAGTGATTATGCTATAGGAGCTGTGTTAGGACAGAGAAAAGAAGGAAAACCGTATGCAATCTATTATGCTAGTAGAACCTTAAATAGTGCCCAAATAAATTATTCAACTACTGAAAAAGAATTACTTTCAGTAGTATTTGCATTAGATAAGTTTCGATCTTATTTAATTGGTTCTACTACTATTGTGTACACTGATCATTCTGCCGTAAAATATTTATCAAATAAACAAGATGCTAAGCCAAGATTAATACGGTGGATTTTATTGTTACAAGAATTTGATATTATAATTAAAGATAAAAAAGGAAAAGAAAATGTCGTAGCCGATCATTTATCTAGAATAATGACTGAATCATCTCATAATGAAATACCAATAAATGAAAATTTTCCAGATGATCAGTTGTTTTATGCTACTATTATGCCCTGGTTTGCTAACATTGTAAATTTTATTGTGACAAATAAAATGCCTTCTCATTGGAATTCACAGGATAAGAATAAATTCTTGATAGAAGTTAAAAAATTTTATTGGGATGATCCTTACTTGTTTAAGTATTGTCCTGACCAAATTTTTCGACGATGCATACCCGACAATGAAGTAAGTAATGTTATTAAATTTTGTCATTCTGAAGCATGTGGAGGTCATTTTTCATCCAATAAAACAGCTGCAAAAATCTTACAATGTGGATTTTATTGGCCCTCTTTATTCAAAGATACGCATTTATTTTGCAAATCTTGTGAAAACTGTCAGAAGATGGGATCAATTTCAAAACGAAACATGATGCCTTTAAATCCAATCATAATTATTGAAATATTCGATAGTTGGGGGATAGATTTTATGGGTCCATTTCCATTATCTTTTGGATATACGTACATTTTAGTCGCTGTTGATTATGTTTCAAAATGGATTGAAGCAATTGCATGTAGAACTAATGATCATAAAGTTGTTATAAAATTTTTAAAAGAAAATATTTTTAGTCGATTTGGAATACCTAGAGCAATAATTAGTGATGGGGGAAGTCATTTTATAAATAAATCATTTTCTTCTTTGTTAAGAAAATATGGCATTACACATAAAGTTTCTACCCCATATCATCCTCAAAGTAATGGTCAAGTTGAACTTGCAAATAGAGAAATAAAACAAATTTTAGAAAAAACAGTTAATCCAAATCGAAAAGATTGGTCTTTAAGATTAACTGATGCATTATGGGCATATAGAACTGCATTTAAGACATCATTAGGGATGTCACCATATAGGTTAGTTTTTGGTAAGCATTGTCATTTACCGGTTGAACTTGAACATAAAGCTTATTGGGCAATTAAAGCATTTAATATTAATTTAGATGATGCATCTAAATTAAGAAAATTGCAATTAAATGAACTTGAAGAATTAAGAAATGATGCATATGAAAATTCAAAGATTTATAAAGATAAAACTAAAGCCTTTCATGATAAAAATATTATGAGAAAGTCATTTGAAATTGGACAAAAAGTTTTACTTTATAATTCTCGTTTGCATTTATTTCCAGGAAAACTAAGATCGAGATGGTCAGGACCATTTATAGTTAAATTTGTTTATCCTCATGGTGCTGTTGATATTGAAAATCCTAAAAATAATGACGTGTTTAAAGTTAATGGGCAAAGACTTAAGCCTTTTATAGAAAATGAAATTCTTAATGATGATTTTATGCCTTTATATGATCCACAATAGTTGTTTGATATTTTCATTTTGTTTTTGCAGATTCTAGTTCATTTCCCGGTTAAGTGGCGGATAACGGTACTCCGTGACTATCTAAGTCGGTTTTTTCAGTTTTCCCAAAATAATTGAAATATATAATAATAATAATAATATGGATGCTTGTATTGTGAATCTTCGTAAATATTTTGCTTGTTTACCTGATAATGCGTTGAAAAAAATTTATAAAGCTAGATGTGAGCGACTAAGGTTGATGATGTCATATGGCATACCGAATGATATCCGGTTGATAATTGAAGCAAAAGTCCGATTAGTTGGGGAAGCAAGTGAAATAATAATAAGACATATGCCAGGATTTGGTAAAAGCACATATGCCAAGAAGCGAAGAGCTAAACGTATAGGTGGATGTCATAAATGTGCAAGGTGGACTTGTAAAGGAAAATGCAAAAATGTTGGAATGACATCAATGAATAGAGAAGATAAAATTTTATTCATTAAGAATGGTCTGAGTAAAGAGCCTTTGGATAATTTTCTAGAGGTTCTTGATACGCATTTTAGTGGGGTACGTGCAAAATGAACTCCTTAAACTATGGTGGCAATTTCAACATGAGGAATATCAATATGGACGGTGGAATCAGCCTTATAAAGATCCTACTGTAGTAACGCATATCTATTTAGATAAGTAAATATATATATATACAATTTCGTCTCGGGAATCTGACGTTAAAAGACCCTGTTTGCCAATTTTTAAGAAAAATGGATGGGAAGCATATTCTCGACTCATAGAAGGCGTTGAAGCCGTTACTGAACGTAAAATCAGAGGAAGATATGAGCCACAATCACAACTACGCTGTATATATGTGTTTTAATTTATGTCATTTTTATTTTAATAATAATAATTTTCTGTTCAAATATTGACTTTTGGCATGTTACCCTTATAAATTCATATCCTGTAATTTAACAATTGCAAAAAACATATTTCTCAAGTTGTCGATGTCCACGGTAAGTAAAATAAAAAATATTTGTTTATTTTGTGGATCTAGTGCAGGAAAAGATTCAATTTATGAAGAGGTAGCAGAAAAGCTTGGAATAACACTTGCTAAAAAAAAGATTCATTTGGTATATGGTGGTGGTGAAGTTGGTCTCATGGGAAAAGTTGCAAAAGATGCGCATGCAGGTGGAAGTGAAGTCTTAGGCATTATTCTGATGACCTTAGCTAGTCTTACTGGACCAACAATAGGAGAAGAAATGAAAGTGGACAACGTGTATGAACGAATTACTCAAATGATTGAACATTCAGATGCTTTCATTGCTTTGCCATGAGGTTTCGGTACTTTGGAAGAAATATTTCATACTGTTTGTTGGGCACAATTAAATATCAACAATAAGCCAATTGGTTTGTTAAATGTTAACAATTATTATGATAAACTGCTATCGTTTCTTGATGATGTTGTGGAACAGGGATTTATTT